>NC_137818.1:2798569-3126069 GCF_963921795.1 Nannobrachium achirus | reverse complement strand
CCTCCTCTGAGACACAGAGTGAGTAGACAGGTTTCTGAACTGTCCACGGCCCTCCTCGAGTAGACAGAAATTGTGCCATCTTATAATAAGTACTACTGAGGACCAGTTATATGAAGATAAGCGTGAAAATGTGAAAAGTGCTCATTTAAACGATAAATACGCCTGCTTAGAAAGAAAGGCAGGTGTAAAGACCAAGGCTATGTTTTTATTTCACTGGTTTTAGTTCAACTATTATAACCTTGGTGTTCAGACGGTACGCTTTAGGCTACATGACATTCCTAAAATATCTGAATAGTTTGTTGGCCTTGAAACAGTTTAATTTTTTTATATGGGTTAGTCAGTTTTTTTTATTCAACTAGGCCTACTGTATCCAACTACATCTTTTTTTGAGGCTACATTCCCAAAATATCAGAATAGCTGTTGGCCTGTGGGAATAAAACCCATATGTGGGTCGACCTCTATCTAGTGAAGACCTGTGTTGTTTTCTCTACTACGGTACAGTTACAGTGTGTCTCCAGACCTGTGTCGTTTTCTCTACTCTACAGTACAGTTACAGTGTGTCTCCAGACCTGTGTTGTTTTCTCTACTCTACAGTACAGTTACAGTGTGTCTCCAGACCTGTGTTGTTTTCTCTACTACGGTACAGTTACAGTGTGTCTCCATATGGGTCGACCTCTATCTAGTGAAGAGCTGTGTTGTTTTCTCTGCAACGGTACAGTTACAGTGTGTCACCATATTGTGTTGTTTTCTCTACTACGGTACAGTTACAGTGTGTCTCCATATTGTGTTGTTTTCTCTACTATGGTACAGTTACAGTGTGTCTCCATATGGGTCGACCTCTATCTAGTGAAGAGCTGTGTTGTTTTCTCTACTACGGTACAGTTACAGTGTGTCTCCATATGGGTCAACCTCTATCTAGTGAAGACCTGTGTTGTTTTCTCTACTACGGTACAGTTACATGTGTCTCCATATGGGTCGACCTCTATCTAGTGAAGACCTGTGTTGTTTTCTCTACTACGGTACAGTTACATGTGTCTCCATATGGGTCGACCTCTATCTAGTGAAGACCTGTGTTGTTGCGACCGTCAGGTCGCAGTTACTATCAAAACCTCGACCAGCTGTCCGTCCGTCAGTCAGTCCGTCTGTCAGTCTGCCTGCCTGTCACATGTCACACATCACACTTTTGCCCTGCTCATATCTCCGCACCCTCCACCCAATTCTCACATGGCCCTCTTCTAGCGCCACCATGAGGCCGATTCTTGCAAAACACATTTTTGGACACTGCTCCTACAAATGTTGCCCTAAAATCACGCAAATCGGTACACAATTGCTCTACACTCATGTCATCAACATGGATCTGTCCCATTTAGCGCCAACTTCAGGCCGATTTTTTTAAACAAATTTTTGGACACTACTCCTACAGATTTTGCCCTAAAATCATGCAAATCGGTACACAGTATGTCTACACTCATCTCATCAACATGGATCTGTCCCATTGACTCCCATATAGCGCCACCATCAGGCCGACATTTTTGGACACTGCTCCTACACATTTTGCCCTAAAATCCCACTGCGACCTGATGGTCGCTTATCTCCCGATTAGGGAGTCTTTTTCTCTACTACGGTACAGTTACGGTGTGTCTCCAGACCTGTGTTGTTTTCTCTACTACGGTACAGTTACAGTGTGTCTCCATATGGGTCGACCTCTATCTAGTGAAGAGCTGTGTTGTTTTCTCTACTATGATACAGTTACAGTGTGTCTCCAGACCTGTGTTGTTTTCTCTACTCTACGGTACAGTTACAGTGTGTCTCCATATGGGTCGACCTCTATCTAGTGAAGAGCTGTGTTGTTTTCTCTACTACGGTACAGTTACAGTGTGTCTCCAGACCTGTGTTGTTTTCTCTACTATGGTACAGTTACAGTGTGTCTCCAGACCTGTGTTGTTTTCTCTACTACGGTACAGTTACGGTGTGTCTCCATATGGGTCGACCTCTATCTAGTGAAGAGCTGTGTTGTTTTCTCTACTACGGTACAGTTACAGTGTGTCTCCAGTTGGCTTCAGGACGGATCAGTGGTCGTGTCTCCAACAACAACATGTTCTATATGTGCCTCCCAGGCATGCATAGCAGCGTGGCTGCAGTGCAGCCAGCGTGCCGTGCAGACCAGAGCAGAGCGGGGCTATTTTCAGCAGCCTCTGTGTGCTGTGATCTCTTTTCTCTCTCACTCTCTCTCTCTCTCTCTCTCTCTCTCTCAGGGACGTGCTGGCCATTGGAAAAAGCGGGACAACTCCCGAACAGCCGGTTCATTCCCGGCCGGTCCAGGCCGGCCATTAGGAAAAAATCTAGGGTGACCATATTCTGAAAATCCAAAAAGAGGACACACACACGCACGCACGCGCGCACGCACGCACGCACGCACGCACACAGGCACGCGCACACACACACACACACACACACACACACATATATATATCTTTTTTTCTTTTCTTTTTTTCCCAAAATAATTTATAGTACTAGTTTACAGCTCAATTATGTTATTAGTTATGTATTCATTTTTGAGGGGGTTCCAATTGGACCCTTTACAAATCTATAGGCTAGAGAATGAGATCCACTGATAAAGTATGCCTTTTGACTCCTGTATGAACGTTCAGCTTTGTAACGAGAGGTAACCCAAACCGCCGTTCTGCTTTACAAGGTTGTACAAAAGATTCTGTCAATTTAGTTAGCGGAAGAGCTCTCACCTCACACAGACTGTCTTGTAGACTACTTTGCAGTGTTGATATGGGCTTGAAGCAGAAGAATTTTTATTTGTAAATGCCTAAATAGACACAGAAGAGTACCAGCTTTGCTGGCAGAACGCTCTGCTTCTCATTGTTGGTCACTGGCACTTTGTGTGCATTTCATCAGTGAAACAGCATTAATTGCGTTTGCAGTTCGTTCGTTTGGCTTTTGCAGCGCGATGCTGCCGACTGCCGAGCTCGCGCTGCTCTGCCTCTGATCTGAAAGCGAGACAGGCTGAGGGAGGGGCGTGTATCAAAACAGCGGCGCAGTTCGGCCAGTGGGGAACGAGAGGGGCGTCTCCACTGGCCGAACTGCGCCGCTGTTTTGATACACGCGAGGGAGGGATCGCAGCGCAGGCAGAGAGTAGTATGAATAATACACGTTCCGGGGTTAGGGGTGGAAACCCGCCTCTCACAGTGTGTTTCCAAACGAACCATTGAACGTGCATTGTAAATGCTCGTGCTTTAACTGTGATATGCGCGAAACCCCGGACATTTGAAGGAATTTATAAAACCCCCCCGGACAGGCCGGACAGCCCCCTAAAAGAGGACATGTCCGGGCAAAAGAGGACGTATGGTCACCCTAAAAAAATCACACCCGTGTGAACTGAGCGGTGGAGTCTGTGCACGCGTGTGTGTGTGTGTGTGTGTGTGTGTGTGTGTGTGTGTGTGTGTGTGTGTGTGTGTGTGTGTGTGTGTGTGTGTGTGTGTGTGTGTGTGTGTGTGTGTGTGTGTGCGTGCGTGCGTGCGTGCGTGCGTGTGTGTGAGTGTGAGTGTGCCTTGCCTGTTCTGGCCTGGCCTGAACAACAGCGCCCCTCCCTTAACATGTGTGGTCTGAAAAGGTACTACACCACTTGAGGCTACATACAGACCCACCCACATACATACATACATACATACATACATACATACAAACAAACAAACAAACAAACAAACATACCTACACACACGGCCACGCTATGGAGACGGTGTGACCACCGCTCAAAAATAAATGTCGGACTTCGTTCCATTTTGGGGGCTGGGCGGCCAACAAAGTAAATTGTCACTGTCGGGCAGAAACCTTGTATCTCCAAGTTTCAAATTTATACATTTTTTTTCACAAAGCAAAGCCCTGCTTCATCATACAAGGCCGTTGCACAAAAGTAGTGAAAACAGCAGATTGTCTGTTTTCACTAGTTTAAATCACTTTTAAAATGATAAATACAAAACAAACGGTTTTGGACATCGTTGTCGGTTTTCCACCCGACAACGACGAAATATAACTCCCATGTACAGTAATTGGCCCACTGGCTTGTTACTTGTGATGATCTGAAATGGCAAATCTTTGAGTAGCAGCAGCGCTATAGAGAGAGATCTCTGTCTATAGCGCACAATGAGGGCCTCTACAACTCTTTTTTTCCTGGGCTGAATCAGGGGCCCAGCATGTCCCTGCTCTGTCTGTCTCTCTCTCTCTCTCTCTCTCTCTCTCTCTCCTCCCTCCTCCCCCTCTCTCTCTCTCTCTCTCTCTCTCTCTCTCCCTCTCCCTCTCTCTCTCTCTCTCCCTCTCCCCTCTCCCTCTCCCTCTCTCTCTCCCTCTCCCTCTCTCTCTCTCTCTCTCTCTCTCTCTCTCTCTCTCTCTCCCTCTCCCTCTCCCTCTCTCTCTCTCTCTCTCTCTCTCTCTCTCTCTCTCTCTCTCTCTCCTCTCTCTCTCTCTCTCTCTCTCTCTCTCCCTGGCCCAAAATGTCTTGATGAAAAGCTGCATGGTTTATTCATCCTCCCTGGTACTTAGAGGAGAGTAGAACAGAACTGATACTGTAGCTTAGAGGTGAGTAGAACAGAACTGATACTGTAGCTTCCACAGTGCACTGGTTCTCAACCTGTGGGTCGGGGACCTTATGTTGCAGGGGTCCTCAGATGATTAACTTAAACGTTGTTTTCTCTCTCAACAGTAATCAAACCAACATAGTTTAAGTGTGTCGAGGGTATCAGCACATTTCTAAAGTGACAATTTAAGGACTTTTAAGACCCATTTAAAGGACAACTCCTCCCTGAATCACTTCTAGGCTCATTTTCCTGCTTATATTGATCCTAAATGACTGTCCATGGGGTCTATTAGGCACAAATGCTCCTGTTGTCCAGTTTCCCCAGCAGAACCCGGCAGCTCTCATAGCTGTCATCGTTGTCCCACAAAAGCCATCACACTCTGCTAAACAGATGTTATGCTTTTATGTGTTTTGCCAAGTCCCGGAAAATATGCCCTGTGATTGGCCAGTACAGTCACTTTGATTTGTGATTTGTGAAGAATGCCAAAACATTATTTATGAGATTGTGGTGGCTTGTGTGGGACAACCAAGGCATGGATGTGTTTGTAATGACAACTAGTAACACATTCATGAAAAAATAAAACACTTTTGACCACAACAATTAGTGTCATAGCGATAGGCTTATAGGCTCCGCTCTATGCTATGAGAGCTGCTGGGTTCTGCTGGGGAAACTGGACAACAGGGGATCAATATAAGTAGGAAAATGAGCCTAGAAGTGATTTAGGGAGTTGTCCTTTAATACCTCTAAAATAAAATAAAAATACATTCTCCATATTGTCAAACGGCAGGCAGAAATTCTGAAAACCGATCGGCTGTTTTCACAATAGAACTGTTATACAAAATGGGGGGGGGGGGGGGGGGGGGTCCCCGGTTAAAATATGTTTATTTTGGGGTTAGGGTTTGCCTGAAAAAGTTGAGAACCACTGCCATAGTGGAGCCTGGAGGCAGCTAGAGGGGATGTTTCTGACATCACGCTCTGACATCACTGTGATGTCAGGGGAACCACACTAACACATTCCCTTTTATGCCCTTATATGGAGATCCCTGCATGTCCTCAATATTAATCCCAGGACTTCATATGGGAATGCCCATATATGTGTGGCACGTTCTACAGACCGGGATCTCCATATATGGGCATAAAAGGGATTGTATGTATGATGTCAGATGTGATAGACGTCATAGGACTTTCACATAACCAATAACTGAGTAAGCATGTTTGGGCTCTCACAGCATATCTCCATATACAGTACATGGATCTCCATATATGGGTACCAGGGGTCTCCATATATGGGTAACTGGTCCGATATACATCACTGGCCAGATGGCCAAGACATGGTGCGACCTCGCCGGTCCGGGACCCCTAGGGGGTCCTCAGAGTCACTACAGGGGGTCCTCCAAATCTTTGTGTGATAGAAACCTTATTTTCTCCTTTTTTATAGTAACCACTTGAACCCTGTTCTGAGAACTTTAGCCAAAAATAGCCGATCTACAAGCTCACAACGCATCGCAGCGCGGCTATTTTTGTCAAAGAGATTTTGTAGAGGGGAAAGGAGCAAACTAAGTACAGTGTGAAAGGTCAACTTTATTAAGTATTGACGGTTCAAGTGGTTAAATATCTGAAAACACAAATTGACATGAATCCAAAATTCATTGACGATTATGCTGTCAAACGATGAAACTATATGGAATCTATGAACATGTTATGGGGGTCCCTGCTTCATCTCTCTCTCAACTAAGGGGTCCCTGCTTCATCTCTCTCTCAGCTAAGGGGTCCTTGGCCTGAAAACGTTGAAGACCCCTGGTCTAGTTCCATTTATACACTCTCAGAGTGTACACATGCATGGGTGAACTTTGAAACCTTGCAATTAAAAAGTTTGAGAATCAATCTCATACTTTTATAAGAAGGTGTCACTATAAAGAGTCTGCTGGCACTGAACCCATTTCACCCCAGGTTTTGTGGAGGCTGAGGACATGCGCGCACGCACGCACGCACGCACGCACGCACGCACGCACGCACGCACGCACGCACGCACACAGGCACCCAGGTACACCACCAAACAAGGCTATATGCAATCCGTTGCAGTCAGGAACTCATGGTTTGTGAGGCGAGGCTGTAGCCTGTAAACAAAGGTTGAGTGATGGCAGACACAACAAGGACTAATGCTTTACAAGCAGCACTCAGAGCTGCAGCTAACACACCGAGGAGACAGGGAGAGAGTAGTAGTACACTTCTACTTTGGCAGTGTAAACGTATGTTTTCTGACTTTTCTCATGCCAATAAAGCCCTTTGAATGGCATTGCATTGCATTGAGAGAGTGAAAGAGAGAAAGAGAGAGAGACAGAGACAGAGAGAGAGAGACAGAGACAGAGACAGAGACAGAGAGATAGACAGAGACGTTTTTCATTTATTTTTAATAATTATTTTGGAAAATGAAAAAAATGTAATACAATAAAATATTATTAAAAATAAATGAAAAAACGTTATCGAAAAAACACGGCCTGCTCACGTATTAGGAGGGAATTGTGAGTCACCAGAAAAAATAATGTGTGTTTTTAATGAATCCATCATGGTTAAAATGGAGTTTGAAGTTACAATGGGTGTGTGTGGGGAGAGGCCCTGGGCCTGGAGGGCCTGGTAACATTTACATCAAAAATCTAAATATTGAATCAAGCAAATGAAAAACTGTTCAGGGTGTTCATAAAAGCCTGATTAGATGATAAAATTACCAAAAGTTTTTTTTTAAAGTGAAAAATCCATTTAAGCCAACTTACTTTTATCAAGTGATTTAACATGTTGCTCGTTGTGGAGTCATAGTCAGATCACAGATCCTGCATCTTACTTTGGTTTTGTCCTCTACTTGTTCAAAGTGTTTCCACATGAAAGCATTGAAAGCAGCCAGTAGGCTATAGCATGTTTTATTGGGAGAAACCAAGCAAGTATATGTTAAAAAACATCCTCCCTTCTATGCTGCTTCTTGTCACCTGACAGGGGGGGAGAGTCCCACACTGGATGTATAGGGCATGGAAGGAACACGTTATTCCAACCAGTTCCTTTCTCCTCCATCAGGCGCCCCGGCTGGCCAGGGGGAGGCAGTACTGTATGTGAGCTGTGTGGCTTTATAAACACTATTCTGAGCACGTGCAGACAGTGCTGAGGTCAGGGCTCTGGGTGGCAGAGGGGAAGGTGAAGACAGCAGCAGATGGGAGCGTTACCGTGATGACGTGGTGAAGATGATGATGATGATGAAGATGATGACGAGGCCCACAGGCACCCGCGGGTGTCGCGGTGTCGCGTGGGGCACCCAACGTAGACGTGAACTTGGCCTGAACCAGACAAGGACACGCAGACAGCCAGGGAGACGATATATTGTACTTGCAAATGTATTCCTTCTGCCATTTCTGTGGCGGAGGGAAACCTCGTATGTGCAGAACCGTTTGTTGATCAGAAAATGGTAAAAGAACCTGTGTTCAAATGAAGAAAAAGGCAGTGTCAGTGAGTACACGATAGTTTGCTGTCCCGTCGTTTTCTTTATTCTTATTCTTATTTATTCTATAACCAAACAAACAACTACGTTTCTCCCATGCAGGCCTCATGAAGAAGTTGTTTTGTTGTTGTATCTGTTAAGAGGCTATTCTGCAGCATTTTCCAGCCATGCTTTGACACTTTTCTTGAAAAGAAGATGACTTCAGAAGCTCTGTATTGTCAGGGGTTATACTGCTCCTCCATTATCTAGATGAGTGTTTTCTCATATCTGTTTTCAACTTGGACAAGGACAGGTCTGCAATGCATTGCGAATGAACTCCGCTGCCACTCTCCTTAAAAACATTGCTATGGTACAACAACTCTGCTGTAGCAGGTGTTATGTTCAGAGTTCAGCTGTAATTGAACAGACTTCAGCTGCCAGAGGACAAAGCATAAGCACAGTTAGGTGGAGATGTAGGGATGGGGGTCGGCAATCAATTATATCACGGGATCAATTCCAAAGTCATTGAGAATCGATAAGGTTTTGGCTTCTTGTTATCAATCGTCTTATCGATTGTAGAGGAACCTGACCTGATGTCATGTCTCGAGAGACAAGAGTCCATGCAACTGAGATCAAATCTACTGGTATGCATGTTGTTCTAATGAAGAAATAAGGAAGAATGAATTTAATGCATCCTAAGGTGTCTCAGAATACTTTGATAATATTTGGAATTTATCAACATTACTTCACCTGTAGATTTAGTCGATTATAATCTTGCAGCCAAAACTAGACTAAAAAGTGAAACATTTCAGATGGCTAAAATACAACTAATAAAAACCCAAATGAAATTCTCTTCCAGAGATCAAAACTAACGGACTCTGCTCACTAATGAGCATGTGGGGAATAGAGCCTGTTGAATGATGAAATACATGAAAGATCTGGAGACCTAATTATTATTATGAACCAAAGTGCACCTCACATGGATGCAGTGGTGTAACATAACTAAGTACATTTATTCAAGTACAGTAGTCCAGGGGTCTTCAAGGTTTTCAGGTCAAGGACCCCTTAGTTGAGAGAGAGAGATGAAGCAGAGCAGCGGCGGCGGACCGTACACGCAGACTACGCATGCTGCGTAGGGCCCCGCCGACCAAAAAGGCCCCCCACCGCCCCCTCCTCAGCAGAAAATAACTACTGCTGCATGGTTAATCGTTTTCAAACCGAAATCGCGGTGCGAAATCCCGCGATTAGCGAATCGCAAAGGCCACGGTTTCTCTGCGAAGTAGACTTCCCAAGCAATATGGAGACGTAATTAATTTTTTAAATCCTTTCATAATTGACTAAGGAATGATCAAATCAAACTGTGGTGACTTTCTTTGCTTCCGAGCATCCACACCGCTGAAAGTGAAAGTGAATTTAGCACAGTGGCCACTGTGCAGGACTCACAAGTGCGTGGGAACTAGGGGTGCTGCAGGTGTTCCAGCACCCCATGGGGAAGTTTTCTTTTTTTTTATTTAAATAAGAAAAGAACAAATCAAACATAGCAAAAATACGTTGCCTGTTGTTGTCGTTTTTTATTCATTCATTTATATATATATTTGTATTTATATATATATATTTCCATTATAAAATGGATTAAAAAATGATAAAAAAAATATTAGGCCTATTATTTTTTCAGGCCTCATAGCAGAATCACGCTTAGGGCCCCCATGGGCCCAGAAACGGCTCTGAAGCAGGGACCCCCACAGCCGTATCATAGATTCCATATAGTTTCATTGTTTGACAGCACAATCATCAGTGTATTTTGGATTCATGTCAATTTGTGTTATCAGATATTTAACCACTTGAACTGTCAATACTTAATAAACTTGACCTTTCACTGTACTTAGTTGAAGACCCCTGCTGTAGCCTAAGTACAGTTTTGAGGTATTCTTTTACTCAGAGACAAATATTGTACTTTCAGAACCCTTTCTCCTCCTCTTAGAATTTTCACGATTTTTCAAAAATAGCAGATCTACAAGCTCGCAGCTGTGAGCTTGTATATCTGCTGTTTTTCAATAGTTATAGCATAAAATAATGACAGTGAAACCCAGCCAGAGAGCAGCAGCCTGCAGCTCTTGTCAGAGCTCTTTAATGAGACGTTCATTGTTATTCCATCTGTAGAAGGAAGGCCACTGCAGGCTTTAATGCTGATGTTAAAGGGTCAGATGTTAAAGGGTCAGATGTTAAAGGGTCAGATGTGGTCAGAGAGGAAAGTTACGGCTAAAATAGAAGATTCATTTTCTTATCTACAAAGTCACACTGAGAGAGTATGATTGCATGGCGTGTGTGTGTGTGTGTGTGTGTGTGTGTGTGTGTGTGTGTGTGTGTGTGTGTGTGTGTGTGTGCGTGCGTGCGTGCGTGCGTGCGTGCGTGCGTGCGTGCGTGCGTGCGTGCGTGCGTGCGTGCGTGCGTGCGTGCGCGTGTGCGTGTGTGCGTGTGTGTGTGTGTGTGTGTGCGTGCATGTGTGTGTGTGTGTGTGTGAAGTCTACACAATTAGAGAATGTAGAATAATTGTGATTTTGATCAACGTTTTCCTGTTATCTCTCCTATGGCACCAACATCAATACAGCATGCAGTCTTATAAATAGGCCTAATAACTAGTAAGACGCCTCAGGGCGACATGAATTCGTTTCCATCTGGCCACTTATGTATATCAGACCAGTTACCCATATATGGAGACCCCTGGTACCCATATATGGAGATCCATGTACTGTATATGGTGATATGCTGTGAGAGCCCAAACATGCTTACTCAGTTATTCATTATGTGAAAGTCCTATGATGTCTATGGCATCTGACATCATATCCTTTTATGCCCATACATGGAGATCCCTGTCTGTAGAACCAGCCACACAGCTATGGGCTGTCTTATCTGTCTTGGCTATATACCGGTATGGATTCTGTTAGTGTGGTATGTGGCCGATGTGGCCTCCATATATGGGCATTCCCATATAAAGTCCTGTAATGGGCTTAATATTGATGACATCAGGGAACTCCATATATGGGCATAAAAGGGATTCTGTTAGTGTGCCATCACAGTGAAGTCAGAGTGTGATGTCAGAGCGGCAAACCCATTCTGTTCAGAGTGGTTCCCCTGACATCACAGTAAACCCATAGACCTGTGATGTCACAGTGATGTCACAGTGTCAGGTGTGACCTACAGAGATACGTAAGATGTGCTGGCTTTCATAGTTAACTACAACCTACGGTCGCAATAATAACAAAGAAGTTCTTAACAAAAAAAAGTACACAAATAGAATGGAAAAGAAAACTAAAAACTAAAAACATTAAAAATCATTTAAAACGCCAGTAAGGACTCTATCATAAAACATTTTCATGGTACAGAATAGGGCATTCACGAATAGTGATTTTTTTTTTTTTTTTTAAGATTTGTTTTTGGGCTTTTTATGCCTTTATTGATAGGACAGTAGACTGACAGGAAATGGGGAGAGAGATGGGGAATGACATGTGGCAAAGGTCGTCCGGATCGGGAATTGAACCGGCGACGCCAGCAGGCATCATAGCCTAGTATATGGTATGCGCCTTGACCACCAGGCCAGCGGGCGCCCCAGAATAGTGATTTTTAGTATTCGAATTATTCGACCTCAAAGTATTCGAATAGTCGAATATTTGACAGGACTGGCCAAACTGTCAAATATTAAGTAAGCAAGAGGCGAACATTGTGAAAATAGCAGATCTACATGCTCACAACGCCTCGCAGCGCAAGGCGTTGTGAGCATGCTATTTTCACAATATTTATCTGCGGAACCGAGTCACATTAAATGTAATACCTACAATTCCAAGTGCTTGTCAGGGTGGGGGTCCCCAGTTCAAATATGTTTATTTTGGGGGTCACTGCCTAAAAAGATTTGAGAACCCCTGGTATAAAGCTTTAACAAATTAATTTTTATTTATTTTTTGTAAAGAGAAAACAATAAAAAAATTAAGATATTCGACTTTGGTGAACAATGTCGAATAGTGACTTTGATATTCGAATATTCTAATATTTGGTGAATGAATGCCCTAGTACAGACCAACCATTCCTCTATAGTCGTGAACTTGTGAGGACTGGGGAAAATGGTCCTCGCAATGTCTATCCACCTGTTTCAATGTCTATCCACCTGTTTCAATGTCTATCCACCTGTTTCAATGTCTATCCACCTGTTTCAATGTCTATCCACCTGTTTCAATGTCTATCCACCTGTTTCAATGTCTATCCACCTGTTTCCCAATGTCTATCCACCTGTTTCAATGTCTATCCACCTGTTTCCGCGGGAGTTTACTGGAGATTATTTGGACCTGTTTGCACCACACTTCCGGTTTAACAGCAGACATACAAGCTCACGTCGCGTCGCAGATGCAGCCTGTTGTGAGCTTGTAAATCACACTCGGCTGCGGCGCCGGAAGCTCGGTGCAACGTCTGCGCAATGCACTATGGGGCGTTGGAAACCCGTGGATAGCTCAGATTCTACCGTGATTGGCCCTCACAGTAATACAAACGCGCGCGTGCGCGCGCACACACACACACGCACACACACACACGCGCGCACGCACGCACGCACGCACGCACGCACGCACGCACGCACGCACGCACACACACACACACACACACACACACACACACACACACACACACACACACACACACACACACACACACACTCCACAACAGTCCTATTAGTATTTCCTCTGTCAGTCTAAAGGTCCTCGGCAGCAGCAGACTGTTCTGTTCTGCTGCTCCACGTGTTACCGGCCTCAGACCTAGGGGTTATCTGGGACGGTACAAGCGATGCACAGGCAAGATGCACTGTGGATCTGTAAATGACGAGGAACAGACGCAGTTATAACGTGTTGCTTTGCACGGCCAGCAGCGTTTTATTACTGTCTGCGCATGCGTGGGGCCAAGACTATACTGTTTCCTCAGGTCATTCACAGCAGCGCGGGAGCGCCATCTACTGACTGGGAAGTCTAATAAGATGGGAAATCCCATAGTAAAGTGTCAGATAATGTTGAGAATAGTTCAGATAACTTAAAAAATGGGGGGTGACTGTTTTAATGAAAACTATAAATAGAGGCATTTTCTGAACCCTCTACACTCTCCCCTGCTTTAAGAGATGTCTCCGGACATCTAGAACTAAACCCAACAAGCAGTCTAGTCAGGTAATAGTCTGGGAAAAGTCATCAGTCTGGTCTGTGTAGTGTCTGGTAAGTTGTGTCGGGGTCAGGGGTTAGTCAATGTTGATCAAGTCAGTCAGTATCTGTCAAATCCAAAGTGCAAGTCTACTGTCCTATATCTAATAAGTCCATACAGTCGGGGTAGGGTAGTAGCAGGTTTCAGGTAGGACTTGGTAAGGGTTCATGGGGTAAGGCACACACGTGAACATGGCGTTTGCTCCAGGTCTCCAGGGCTGGTATGATGGCTGACCGAAATGTTCATAAGTGAATCTTTCTCTGGGTCTCACAGTCCTGGTGGACCTCCTTGCAGGTAGTCCGTCTCCATCTTGTGGCTCTGCGTCAGGTTCAACCATCTCCTCTGGCACTCCTGGGCCTGTTTCACCCTCATCATCATCCCTTACAGGTTGCTCCTGAACATTCTCAGCTGGCAGTCTATCAGCTGGTCTTGGTGCTTGTGCTGCTGCTGGTATGACAACAGGAACAGCTTCCTCTTGCTGAGGCTCGTCACCCGGTTCTGGGGCTTGTCTTAGAGGTTGGAATTCTTGTGCTACAGCTCTGAGAGTACTGTGTGGTTCAGGTTGAGGCTCCTGATGCCTGACTGTCCTCCTTGTATACACAGGTAACCGTCTGAGACTGTACGAATATTCCTCCTCTTCAGCTGAATCACCAGAATCCTGCTCAGCTGCTTCTCTGCTGTCAGCCTGTCTTTCTCTCTGTTTCTTCTGTTTCTTTTGTGCATGACAGGACTGTTCATCTTGTTCGAATGGCAAGTCATTTACAGAGAGTAAGAGGTTACGGTGCAGCACACGGATAGTTCGGTCTCCCTTTTCAGTTTGAACTTTGTACACTGGCCCGTCTCCAATCCTTTCAATGACTCTGTGAACTTTCTCCTCCCAGTAAGCACGGAGTTTGCCAGGACCACCTCTCTCGGACAGGTTCCTGACAAGCACGCGATCTCCTGGCTCAAGTGCAATGCATTTAACACCACGGTCGTAGTATTTCTTCCCTTTTGCTGAGCACTTTTGGCTATTCTCTGAGGCGATCCTGTAAGCCTCTTGCATCCGAGAAGCCCACTTTTGTGCAAATTCCTGTCGACTCGACACCTCTTCATCAGTTTTCAGGCCAAAGACTAAGTCAATGGGCAAACGTGGGGCTCTACCATAGAGGAGAAAGAATGGTGAATAGCCCGTTGCTTCGTGTCTCGTACAATTGTACGCATGGACTATTTGGGGCAAATGGTCTTTCCACTCAGCTTTTCTTTCCTCTTGGAGAGTGCGGAGCATTTGTAACAGGGTTCGATTCAGGCGTTCCACCGGGTTCCCCTGGGGGTGGTACGGGGTAGTTCGAGAATGGGAGATGCCAGACAGCTGCTGGAGTCGCTGGAATAGATTATTCTCAAATTCCCGCCCCTGATCATGGTGTAATCTCTGAGGGTAAGAGAAACGGGGAATAAAATCATTGAAGATTTTCTCAGCTGCGGTTTTGCCTGACTTATTCTTAGTTGGGTAGGCTTGTGCGAAGCGTGTAAAGTGATCTACCAAGACTAAGATATACTCAAAACCTCCTTTACTTGGCTCGAGGTGGAGATAATCAATAGAAATAAGCTCAAATGGGGCACTGGTTGTGATTGAACCCATGGGCGCTTTTTCTGGGATGGTGGGTCTTTTCTGCTTGATACAAGAGCACTGGCGAATGACATAGTCTTCTATTTCACGTTGCATGAATGGCCAATAGAACCTCTGCCTTGCCAAGTGGATTACTTTGTCAGCTCCGACATGACCCATGTCATCATGCAGGTGTTTGAGCACAGTTGACTTCAGCTTACTGGGGAGAACGAGCTGTTTCCATTTTCCTGCCTGTCTGTACAGAATTCCTTTGTCCAGTTTGAGTCTGTTCCATTCATGTACTAGTCTCCTTGTTTCTTGTCCCATTTGTCTTTTGTCTTTGTCATTGGGGTTCCATCCCCTCCTCTTCAATGTCATCACCTCATTGATTGATGCGTCCCCCTTTTGAGCAGCTCTGATGTCCTCTGTGGTGATGGTGGGGACTGTTACAGGGGGATCATCGTCACCACCAGAGGTGAGTTGTAGTGCAGCCATCCATGGCACATCCTTCTCAGCCACAGCTTTGTTCCCCTGCCATATGGTGGAAACTACATCTGGGGGCAGAGTTTCAGTGTACTCCCCTACGTGACCCTGCAGCTGTACTGGGTAACGGGACAGTGTGTCGGCGTCAGCATTCGCCTTTCCTGGCCTGTATTTTATCGTGAAGTGGAAATCCGCCAGCTCACCCACCCAGCGATGTCCGACGGCGTTGAGTTTGGCTGTGCTTAAAACATAAGTAAGGGGGTTATTGTCTGTGTACACAGTGAATGTGGGTGCATAGTAGAGATAATCCCTGAACTTATCGCAGATTGCCCACTTCAATGCCAGAAACTCAAGCTTGCCAGAATGGAGATGGTAATTCTTTTCGGCGGGCGTGAGTGTTCTGGATCCATAAGCTATGACGCGGAGTTTACCTCCCTGCTGTTGATAGAGCACAGCCCCCAGACCTTCGTTGGATGCGTCAGTATTTAACACAAAGGGCAAATTAAAGTCTGGGTAGGCTAAAATGGGTGGATTGGTCAGCACGTCTACAAGGCGAGAGACAACAGCACTGTGTTCGGGGGTCCACTGGACAGGTGTACTAGAGGGGAGCTGGCCAGACTTTGTGACTTTTCGTTTGGCTGCAGCGTTGTTATCTTTAACTGCTCCTTGGTTGGGCAGACTGGGACCCTCTGCAAGCTTAAACAGGGGTCGTGCAATCCTTGAGAAGTCCTGTATAAAGGATCTATAATAGCCTAAGAAGCCTAATAGACCTCTGACTTCCCCCACATTCTTTGGCTCTCTCTCCTTTAGCAGCAACACCGCTTCCAGGTCTTTGGGGTCTATCTGGACACCTTCACTTGTCACTAGGCGCCCGATGTATCTCACTTGTCTTCTGAACAACTCACATTTCTTTGCTCGTAACTTGATGCCATGCTCCCGCAGGCGACGGAGCACCCGCCTCACGTCCTCCACGTGGCCATGGAATGATTTTGAAAAGCAGAGCACGTCATCTAGATAAGGAGAGCAGCATTCGTCCCTCATGCCATCAAAGACACCCTCCATACATCTTTGAAAGGCCGCTGGTGCGTTGGTAAGGCCAAAGGGGAGGCGGAGCCATTCATACAAACCCCATGGGGTACTAAACGCGGTCAGGTGCCTGGAACTCTCATCGACAAAGCCCTGATGGTAAGCAGAGCCCTGGTCGAGTATTGAGAACCAGGAGTAGCCCCCCAGGTTATCCAGCAGGTCTTGAATGCGTGGGAGCGGATGACGGTCTGGGACAGTTTTGCGGTTTAGCTCCCTGAAGTCAACGCATAGACGCAAGCTCTTGTCTTTTTTTCTGACACAGACCACGGGAGATGAGTACGGTGAGGTGGACTTTCTGATCCAGCCATGGTCAAGCAGGTTCTGCACATACTCTTTTACCTCTCGGTACAGGGGTTTTGGGATGGCATTGTAGCGCTTTTGGACTGGTGTCTCATCATTTAGCTGAATTTTGAGTTGCAGGTTTGGGATGCACCCTATGTCAGCATCATCTCGGGCAAAGACATCTGACTCATCATATAGCATGTCTCGGGCTATGCTTTGTTCATCCTCTTCGAGGTGTGACAATTCGACAGGTGGATGCCATTTTTCTCTAGTCAGAGCGGAGCAGGTTTGAACAGTGGTACGGCTTAGGGGCTTTGGGGTGTTGGGGGAATGGTTAAGGGGTTTGGCCTCAGTGATGTCTTCAAGTGTGCCCAATATGGTTCTCTGTGACAGATATATGTCATGTTTAGTGAAATTCTGGATAGGGATTTTGGCCATTTTTGATGAGCCAGTGGGGACATCTACTAAAGTGGGAAAAGGGTCTAAACCCTCAGGACAGTTGTTCTCTGGGCTGGGCTCAAATAGCATTGTTCCACCCCGAGGCCATGCTCTGACTCTACACCTCACCTCACAGATCTGACCAGCGGGGATAGTCAGTCCTTTCTTTCCAACTCGCACAGTGTACGGGGGAGGGGTTTCATCAGGGGTCAGTATCTGGAGGACAGAAATCAGGGTTTCCACTGTGTTTTCACTGACACTCATGGCTTCCTTCAGTATGGCAGTCATATCCACCTGTTCTTTGTTCTCTTTGATCATTTCTGCAATGACATTGCTGCCTAAAATGGGACAGTTAACACAACTCTGACTGATCAATATGGGCACTTGGATGTCAGCATGTCCATGGTTCTCACTGCATATCTGTAAGTCAACATAAGCCCATCCATCAAAGGGAACCGCTGAGCCATTTGCTGCAGATATTTCAAGGGGTTGATCTGGGAATAGGGATGAGAGTGGCTGAATTTGGACACTGGGCAACGCTTCTTCTACCCACGCCCTCCCCACCATGGTGACCTGTGCCCCTGAGTCAAGCAGCATTTCTAGGGGGACCCCATTGATTGCACATGAGACCATACATCGTTTGCCAATTAGCTGTGCTACACGTTTTCTGGGTGTTGGTTGGCACTGACTAGTTGGTTTTACAGGGTTTACTGCTTCAAGTGAGTTAACCTGGACTGGAGGCTTGTTACTGGCATCGGTCACTGGCAGCCTCATTCCAGTGACCTCCTCTCGTTTCCCGATGCCTTTCTTTTCAGACAGCCAACTGCTCTATGTCCTTCCTGGCCACAAGCGAAACAGTGAGGGCAGCTCCTTATGTTTTTTTCCACACAATCATGACATCTACCCCTGTTCTCTGTCGAAGTCTGGGGTCGAGTGGAAGGTTGGGTGGGGGGTGGACAAGGGCTTACAGAAGTCACAGGTTCTAGGGGCTTGACAACCTGGGCAAAGTGTTTGGTCAGTGAGGTCACTTGTGCAGTCAGCTCTAGAATAGCAGCACGGTTAGCCTGTAACTCAGAGTCAACTTTGGTCTGTCTAGTCTGGTCAGCCTGTTCAGTCTGAGCTTTAGTCTGGTCGGTCTGGTCAGTCTGAGCTGCATTCACAGTCACTGGTCGGGTTTTAGTCACTGTACCAAGGCGTCTCAACCTGTCTGTCTCCTCACTAGTGGACTTGGCGATCTGTTCTAGGAGAAGATCATCATTAACCTGCAAGTCTGTGAGAAAAGGTTTGAGATCACATCTGACATGGTTATTCTTTTCATTCAACCCTTGGTAAAGTGTGTGAAGGAATGTACCTTGAACCAGTTTTCTGTCATAACAAAAATCTGCACCTGGCTGTTGTGACTCAAAAATAACTCTCTGTTTCAGACCCATAATTCTGTACAAGAATTGCTGTGGACTCTCTTTGTCTTGCTGTCTAGCAGTACTAAGCTCCTGAAAGAGCTCAGTGCTGTTTTTGTCCCTAATATGAGAGCGGAGAAACCTTTTTAATTCACTCATAGTAAGGTCATCTTTGTTGGTTAGCATTTCTCTGAATGTACCAGGTTTAGTTATCTTAAGTACAGTGCGAATAACCTCAGACTCACTAAACCCTTCTTGTAAACCTTCATCCATCTGTTTACAAAGGCTACTGTAAGACATATCAGACCCTGTGTCAGAAATCTGACCACCATACATCTTAAATTCTCTGCGTGGAAACAGAGCAGCTACATCAGTAATTTTCACCACCTGCTCACCAATACCGGAGGGCAGACTGGCACGGCCTGCACCGTTGGTGATGGGTCTGGCTGGCGATGTAGTGGTGAGGTTACTGGCTGTTGCGCTGTTGTCTCTGTCCGTGGTCGGTTGAGGTGTGGGAATGTCTCCTCCCTTTGGTGGGGACAGTAGGTGACTGTCCATGGGTGCCGTCGTTGAGCTGGTCCGATGACGAGTCGCGGAGTCTTCCATCTGGAGGGGTGCAGCCTCGACCACTCCTCCCACGTCAGCAACTCCACGGTCAGCTCCTTTCACAGCGTCTCCTACATCCGGGGCTTGTAACAGCTGATCAAGCATGTCGTTGAGGTGAAGGAGTTGAGACATGCCTTCATCATCCATCGCTTTCAGCTTCTCACTTCTCAGATAATCGATAACCAAGTCAACCAGTTCTGGTTCACTCAGGGCTGCAAAGTCTTCGGTGTCTAACTCTGAGCCTTGATCCATCGCACTGGCGACAGTCTGTAGCTGGCTGGTACTCAAAGAAAACAGTTTCTTCTGGATCTTGTGGATCAGCACCCGTCGTGGAGTTGTGGTAGCCATCTTTCGCACCGGTGACCTCTACTCTCTGGATGACGCACAGCACTGCAGCCTTCCCTGAAGTTTTTGGCACAGGTTCTCTCCGTGGCGGTTCACTCTCCCAGCTAGGTGGCGCTGTATCCCGGACGAGCCCCCAATTGTTACCGGCCTCAGACCTAGGGGTTATCTGGGACGGTACAAGCGATGCACAGGCAAGATGCACTGTGGATCTGTAAATGACGAGGAACAGACGCAGTTATAACGTGTTGCTTTGCACGGCCAGCAGCGTTTTATTACTGTCTGCGCATGCGTGGGGCCAAGACTATACTGTTTCCTCAGGTCATTCACAGCAGCGCGGGAGCGCCATCTACTGACTGGGAAGTCTAATAAGATGGGAAATCCCATAGTAAAGTGTCAGATAATGTTGAGAATAGTTCAGATAACTTAAAAAATGGGGGGTGACTGTTTTAATGAAAACTATAAATAGAGGCATTTTCTGAACCCTCTACACACGCCTCAGCTAATCAATTAAACACTGATGGCTGGCGGGGGGTTTCTGTGTGTATGAGTGTGCGTGCGTGCGTGCGTGCGTGCGTGCGTGCGTGCGTGCGTGCGTGCGTGCGTGTGTGTGTGTGTGTGTGTGTGTGTGTGTGAATACAAAAAAAGAACATGAGGTAGACTGAAGAGATGAATGAGTTCCAGCCAATCATAAACAGAGATAAATACATAAAATAAAATCTAAAAGAAACCAAGAAAGAAAAAAAGCATCTCATTGTACTTCTGTTGAGGTCCTTCTCAACAAAAGTTAACTTCCAGTCATTGGGCCTGTTACATATAATCGCCTAATCGCAGTTAGCTGAGATAGTAGCAGTTATTTTTGCATAATAATTGTTTCCATGTTGTTTGGTGAATGTAGCCTGCTTGGCCAGGAAGAGTTGTTGATGTCTTCAGACGGTGTCCAACCATCGATGGCCGGGTTTCCCAAAGCGATGTTTAGCCCATCGTAGCTCACGCATGGTCGTAGAGACCAAGCCCTGACCGTCATGTTCCTGTGTTTACATGGGTTCGGGCAGAGCGACTTATTTAGCCCCCTACAACTACACCATCACTCAGATTTCACAAACAAAGTGCTTAATAAAGTCTCTCTCCTGTCTAAATAAGGTACAGCTTTCTATAATTACCCATATCTCTGTGTTCTTTAATAAGAAGCCTTTTTATCCGATTGCTGTTTATTTATCTCAATGGGTTTGGTGCGCATGGGGAACGCCAGGAAATACATGGGAAAACAGAACGTGATTGGATAAAAAGGCTTCTTATTAAAGAACACAGTCCTCTGTATTTAGACAGGTGAAAAACAGGAGTGAGACTTTATAAGCACTTTGTGAAATCTGAATGTTGGTGTAGTTGTAGGAGGCTAAATAAGTTGCTGTGCCCCAACCCATGTAAACACGGGAACATGGCGGTCGGGGCTTGGTCTCTACGACCATGAGTGAGCTACGATGGGCTAAAATCGCTTTGGGAAACCCGGCCAATGAGTGTTTGGACCCTGACCCGGTACTCCCTGTGGGCAGTGGTGGCCAAATCACTGCCCATCTCCTCCTCCTGGCCAAGGCTAAACTCCTCCCTCCTGCTCTGTAGCCAACCAGAGGCTCCTCTGGGGAGGTACGGGAGCTTAGAGACAGGGTTAAGATGCCGTAGGAGCACAGAGGTATGACGTCCCCATTATTTTCAAGCTGCATGCCTGCGCGTGTGGCGGCGCCATCCACGCTTCATTCCCCCTTACCTGACTGCTTAGCATAACAATACTCTGGTAGACAGTTCTCACCTACGTTCTCAGTTGCTCTGTATAAACTTAGCATAACAATACTCGGTCAATTGAATACAGTGTCTCAACTAGCAACTAGCAAGCCGCACGCACGCACACATGCGCACGCACGTGACATTATGAATTTAGAGTACCCATACAAAAATCCATATCACACCACTGCTTAGAGATCTCCAGTATTTTGGGGTAAAAGAAGAAAAATTACATGGTGGCATTTCATGAACTTTATACCAAAATGGCCACTGTCTGAATATGGTTTATCAGAGGGAAGTCATGATAGGTAAAACAATGTAGGCCTATATAATGTATAGTATATAATGTATAGTATATGGTTATATAATGATAAACACAGCTCACAGCTTGCAGCTCTGCTGCTGTGGTTCTGCGACTGCATCGCACCGCAGATCATAGATCAGCCGTCAGACACACGTAGCCTTTTTATACAACAATGGATTGATTCCTTCCCTGGCTAATTATGTTTACCACCCACCAACACAGTGAAACATCACCGCTGCCAGGCAGAAACCTTGTATCTCCATATTAAAACTTTTTTTATGTTTATTAAAACATATGTTGTGGATAAGAAAGTAAACAATTGCCCTAATACTAGGGTGTCACATTGAAAATAGTCGATGTACAAGTTTGTAGATCGTCTATTTTCACAGTTTTAAAAGGTTTATTTTATTTTATGATAATAACAAAGGAACCGTTCCCCCCCGACAGCTGTGTTGATGCAGCTCTGCTTTCTCTCTAGCAGATCAATGAGATCAAAGCCATCAGTCATCACACTGGGAGTTGACGCTACAGCAGACACATTACCCATTCAGAACAGGTACACAGTATCGTGTATCATTTTTTTGTGCTTTAACTATTGAAAAATAGCAGATATACAAGCTCACAGCGCGGCACTTGGTGCCGCGCTGTGAGCTTGTAGATCTGCTATTTTTCAAAAATTGTGAAAATTTGAATTTTGACCCGATTCTATAAGTGTCTTTTGAATCCTTCTAAGGTTTTTTTGAAAACCCTATGTTTCTATGTCAGCAATCTGGCCAGCCATCGTCAAAGAAAAGGTCCTTTTCACTCAACTGGAGCTCAGTTAGTCTGTTCTTGAGAGACTACTATCATGTCAGTGGTTCTCAAACCTTTTCATGTGAAGGACCCCCAAAATTATATGTATTTGGCCACGGACCCCCATCTCAAAATATCTAGTTCCAGGGACCACCCAGAAGCAAAATTTGAGTTACAAACGTTCGCTTTGAAAATACATAGATTTGCACACATTTTCACGACTTTTTCAAAAATAGCAGATCTACAAGCTTGCAGCGCGGCACTCGGTGCCGCGCTGTGAGCTTGTAGATCTGCTATTTTTCACTGGTTAAAGCATTCAATAATTCTAGGCCTAAATGGGTTAACATCTCACTGACTGATGCTCAGAGCCGCGTCTGGAAGCAGGACATCCCTCACTGCCTCCTGCAGAGGAACAACTACTCCACGGACCCCCATCTCAAATATGTTGTTCCAGGGACCCCCCCAGAAGCAGAGATTTGAGTTAGCTGATCAAAAAAAAAAAAAAAAGATTTACAAGCTCACAGCGCAGCACTCAGCGCTGTGAGCTTGTAGATCTGCTATTTTTGATTAGTTATAGTATACAATAATTCCAGGTCTTAATGGGTTAAGTAAAAGGTATGTGGAAATACTTTGATACAAGTTTTACTACATCACAGCACGGAGGTGCGAGAGACTTGAAAGTCCTTTGTGCCGGTCGCTCTCAAGCAATACAACGAGTCTCATAGCGGACGCTCTCAAGCAATACAACGAGTCTCATAGCGGACGCTTGCCAAGGCCTAATAGGATTACCTAGGACAACTGTTACCTTGCACTACTGGAACAAAAGTTGTACTGACTCTGACCTCTAACGTACTTTTCCCTGAGAGGGTTGCTGTGGCGTCTTGCTGTGGCTCCCTTTATTGCTTAAAAAAAGAGGGAAAAAATAAATATATATATATTCTTGATTTATTTGCACTGACTTTGGTCACTATTTTCTGGCCCTGCACTATTGGGTTGTGTTGGTTGAACTGAGTACTATTGCTGTGTTGATATGGCGGTGTGATACTTGTGTTGCATTGACTAGCATTGACTGTTATGTGCACTTTTTAGTTTGGCACTGTCTGTTAAGTTGAGTATAGCTTTTTTTTTTTTTTGACGTGTCACTTATGAGCGTTGAATGTTTCGTGGTCACTTTATGTATATATTCTTCTTTTTTGCAATAGCTTTTCGACTCTTTATGTTTATATTCTTCTTTTTGTGCTTGCTCTTTGGACTGTACACTACAGTACTCTTTTTCTTTTTCTTACTTCTTTGTAACTTGTAACCTTAAACTGCTGTGCTGCCTCTGGGCAACTGAATTTCCTATCTATCTATCTATCTATCTATCTATCTATAATGCAGAATGTTCCATTTCACAAAATGTGTCAATCTTATGAAAAGTGCCGATCTACTCACTCAAAACTAGCTGTGAGCTTGTAGATCAGCTATTTTCGAATGACCAACCCAAACTATAAAACAGAGCTTACATTGGTTCATTTATGTTAAAACCAAAATTACAATATTTGCTCCTGAGATGTAGTTCAGAGAAAGTAGGTCTATAAATGATTGAATAAATGGACTCACTCAAGTAAAGTAAAGCTGGTTGCACACTGCTGCGTTTTTCATTGCGAAATGCGTTTTTCAGGCCAAGGAGAGAGAGAGAGATAGAGAGAGCAAGGGACCGAGTGGTGCGCGAAACGGACGGCAGTGTGCAAACGTGACTGACATAGCGTGAGGTTGATTTTTTTATTTGCGTGCTCCGAAATTCACTCCGATATTCGGCCCGAAAAACGCAGCAGTGTGCAACCACCTTTAGAGTACCACAGAATCGTAGCTACACCAGCACAGTATGGTAAAGCCGCCTCATGTGTAACGCTTCATAATTGCAACATGCACATTAGCTCTTGATAATCTTCTGGTTTTGGTGTAATAACTCATGATGCCAATATCAATTATCAATTGAAAAACGTTAAGTGTTTTATAAGCAGACATGTTTAGGCCCTTTGCTTGAAAATATGACCTATGTGTAGGTAAAAGGATCTCTGAGTAAAATAGTAAAATGTTGCAATTGTGCAGGCTCTCCCCTACTAAAAGTACAGTAGTTGAGCAAAGGTACTTGACATCAGTGCCGTGCACAGAGGCGTAGCTATAGGCAAAGCAGCCAATGCAGTCGCATTAGGGCCCGGGGGAGAAGGAGGCCCGCCATCGCTCCGGGAAAATAATAATAATATATATTTTTTTTAACTTTTATTATGAAATGCCTACCGGATTGAGAAGACACTCTATTGCCCCTCTTGACTGATTGCTCAATCAGATCAGTTGCTTGAGGACAGCTGTTTCCTGTTTACTTTTAGCGGTGGGCATGAGAATCTTCTCTCTGCCGTCTGTTTAGCGTTTAAGGCTGTTATCGGTAGTTTTTTACAGCATGGCTCTGAAACTAATATATCTGATTTCTATGGTGGGCCCGCCACCCAATAAAAAAAAAAAAGAGTTGTAGGCTACAGAAGCAAGTAGGATATTGTTGATCAGTCCATGACTCAGAGGAGGATTAGGAACAGAATTTCCACTCAAAGGTAATTAATAGCATTTTATACCAGGGGTCTTCAACAGGGGGTCCTCAGACAGAGTTATACTACAGGGGGTCCTCCAAATCTTCCAATCCTTTTTATATTAACAGTTCTGCTGCCGTTGACAGTCCTCACCGTCATTGAAAGGGTTAAAATCATGGTGCCGTTGACGGTGAGGACTGTCAATCTTACTGTATTTACAGTATAAAGGTATAATTACTTACTGTACGTCGCTCCGGTCTCGCCCGCATCGGTAATGTCCGCGATTTGTTTACAACGCACGTCGGGCGTGTACACGAAGTGAACGTCCTCCATAGTAAATCCATTGAGAGGCCCATAAAGAGACTTCATTTACTCCAAAAGAGACATTGTACATTATACATGGCCTGTATAATGTACACAAATACACTCGGCTGGGCGCAGCCATGATTCTCTTCTGGGCTCACACTGTCATGTAACTAGATGACGTAATCGTTGCCGTCAAGTGATAATCCAAAAAAACAAAAACAACCCCCTTCCGGCCCTTCAAAATAATAGCGGCGGCCTACGGAGGAAACGGTGCGGCACCAAGGCACCAAGCATCCCTTCAGATTAAAAGGCAGTAATAGTGTTAACCACTTGAACCCTAGTGTCCATATTATGAGAACTTTAGCCAAAAATAGCAGATCCACAAGCTGTGAGCTTGTAGATCGGCTATTTTTGGCAAAGAGGTTTGTTGTAGAGGTTAAAAGGACAGACTAAGTAGAGAGTGAAAGGTCAAGTTTATTAAGTATTTACAGTTCAAGTGGTTAAATATCTGAAACACAAATTAACATGAATCCAAAATACACTGATGATTGTGCTGTCAAACGATTAAACTATGGAATCTCTGAACAGGTTGTGGGGGTCCCTGCTTCATCTCTTTCTCAACTAAGGGGTCCTTGGGCCTGAAAACGTTGAAGACCCCTGATTTATACTGTACCTATTGTGTTCTGATGGCCGAAAACACTAGTTTTCTGTGCTGCTGTGCTGATAAGTGACTGTTGGGGGGAGGAGGAGGAGGGGTTGTCGGGGCTGTTTTATTAGAGCTCCTGTCCCGTGTGCCCTTGAGCCTGACAGGGACACAGCTGCTTATGACAGGAGTTTAAAGTTCCTGCTTATTGGCCACGCTGTCGGGTGGAAACCTTGGATGTCCAAAACTGTTGCTGCTTCTGGGAAAAGGAGGGGAAAATAATGTGTGTTCAAATGGACCCAAAGTAGTTATTATTTAGTGTTAATACTTTTCATTGGTTCGATGTTCATAAACTGGAGTGGATTTTTCAGTTAAAACCTTTAGTTTTAATACTCTTTGAAGGACCATGATGAAGACTTTTATGTTCTGTAAGAACAGCATGTTCATGAGAGCTTTAAAAACACACTTTACTGCCAGGTGTAATATCTCTAATATTTCTCCCAAAGGCAGATATTATGGTCTGTTTCCTGCATTTTTTAGAATGGGAGTCAATAGTGGCGTTTCCATAAAGCCTCTTAATGCGCATTAAGGCTTATTCGCAAAATCTTTTTATGGAAACACTTCAAAATGCGAATAAACTTTCATTATCCGCAAAAAAAATTATCCGCTTGGAGGAGGTGGATTTTGAGGCTTTATCGAATAAACTAAATGTGCATTAGTGAATGGAAACGGGTCAGGCAATAAATGCGAATACATTATGACGTTCTGGGTCCATATCGTCCTCCAACTTAACACTTTCCCCCGCCGCTTAATGTCCATTGTATAGACCAATTATTTGTTTACAAACATTGAGACTGAATGCACAGCTGACTGTATCATGTAATCAATTCCCAACAGATCCCCAAACCTGTTGTTTTGGGGAGCACTGGTTATTAAACCTCCTCTTGTGTGCTAGTGAGGTGCTCCCATGGGTGCGCCCTTATCGAGACATATATAGGTCTACTTCATTGCGCAACGGTGTTCCACGTCAAGAGTAGCTGATATACAAACTCACATCGCGTCACCAATGCAACCCTTCTGAGCTTGGAGGTCTGCGGCTCTGCGCGCGACACCGTCGCAGGACGGAGCATAATTAGGCTTCATGGACTGCAGCTGGGCGAGCAGTAGACGCTCTGGTGATCCAGTGGATCGGGTGGGTGATCAAGAGGAGCGCTCCCTCTGTTCTGATGACGGTGAATAGAGGTGGGGTTTGAAGGACAACTGTTTTGAATCGCTATTATTGTTTACAATCAACAGAAACTAAGGATTATATATTTCAAGAGTGAGAATTTACAGTAAAAATCCTAAGCATTCTTCCTCCACACTGGGAGAAAAACGGCATCTGAAAGTTTGATGGAATGCATTTTTAAACACGAGTGCCATCCATTGCATCCTATGAACGGTGGGGTTCATTTGGTGCCGACCGGCGTGCGCATACTGGTTTATATCAATGTGACGTGGACCATTAAGGCATCTATAGCGTTAGCCCACAAAACAAACCGGTTGTTTGTTACACACGGAGTGACACGGACCGTGTGTAAATTCCTCCCGTTTTCACCTCCCGTAGTCAAGCCATCCGTGGCTAACCCTTCCTCATCACACGGTGTTGCGTGCCAAAAGAGGCCGATCTACAAGCTCACAGCAGCTCCCATCCGCGTCTCCGCGCCGCGCTGTGAGCTTGCAGATCAGCCACCTTCCAGAGGACGCTGAAACTTGCAGGATGAGCACACTGTCAACCCATGCGACTGTCGCTAATTCGATTGACACCCGCAAATGGAAGCGGGCTAAATTTGCTTTGTCTTAATACGCATTTCTGATAATTCGCTTCCCTAATTCGAATACGTTTATGGAAACATGGCTAATGGAGAATGGGTTTCCGCATCCGGCCCCATGCAGACCAGATGTGCATTTTTTTCTTCTTTTCTGAACCAACATTGTGGCGATAATCTTTATAAATATGAGATCAAAACAACTCTGGAAACTCGTATTTGGAAGCAGATGTGTTAACTAAGAACATGAAAATGTAGAAATAATAAATACTAAAACTAAAGAAGGTACAATAGGGAGATTTGGATTAGCTGTAGGATCGAACGCGAGTCTGAAAAGGTGTGTAGAAGGTTTGCTGCTCGACAACAAGTTTATGCTCAGTCTGAGAGTCTGCAGTTCCTGTGGCTTGGCCTGGTGTGTATGCGTGCGTGCGTGCGTGCGTGCGTGCGTGCGTGCGTGCGTGCGTGCGTGCTTGCGTGCGTGCTTGCGTGCGTGCGATGCGTGCGTGCGTGCGATGCGTGCGTGCGTGCGTGCGTGCGTGCGTGCGTGCGTGCGTGCGTGCGTGCGTGCGTCCCATCCACTCCCCCTCACACACACTCACCTCCATAACCCTGTTGAACTAGACTCATCCCGAGGGGAGCAGAGCAGACAATACAACATGTTCTCAGTGGAAGTCAGACTGCAGCAAACTGAACACCCTCTGCTCTCATCTATTAACCACATGGACCCCTAGAGCAGGGGTTTTCAAAGTGGGTGACGGGGCACCCTGGGGTGCCGTGGCGGCAGTCCAGGGGTGCCGCGAGATCATTTGATAATATTTGGAATTCATTTGGACACTTGTTCTAACCAAAATGGCTAGTACAGTATCTCAACGGTTTCCTCGCAACATAATCACTCAAATATCATCACTGTCGGGCAGAAACCTTGTATCTCCAAGTCTTTTGGTAAAGCAAAGCCCTGCTTCATCATACAAGACTGTCGCACAAAACTAGTGAAAACAGCCGATCTACAAGCACACAACGCCTCACGATGCGAGGCGTTGTGTGCTTGTAGATCTGCTATTTTCACTAGTTTTGTACATTTTAAAGATGATGAATACAAAAAGAACGGTTTTGGACATACAAGGTTTCCACCCGACAACAACGACGATATGCTATAAATATAAGGTGCTGGGAGTGAATATTATAATGTAGGGATGCCTCGAAGTAAAATAATATTTATGGGGTGACCTGAGACAAAAACGTTTGGGAACCCCTGCCCTAGAGTCCAGCAAACTGAACACCCTCTGCTCTCATCTATTAACCACATGGACCCCTAGAGGCCCTGTTCTGCAGGGGTCATCAATACGTCCGTATACACAGACACATGTGTCCATGAAGAGACTTGTCCTTCATCTGTGGCAAATGTTTGAAAGCTTTGTTGTGTTTGAAATGAATAGAAAGCCTGTAGTTTCTATTGGCTTGGATTCCCCATCGATGATGTCACTGGTAGACAGGTATATATCTGAGCTGTCCACTCTGAGACGCAGAGTGAGTAGACAGAAAAGGTACCATATTATAATGAGCATTAGTGATGACCAATTATATGATGATTGGCTGAATAGAGATTTAATCGGGCCTTTGTGAGCTCGAACCCAACCCAGCCTGACAGAACGTCAGCCCCAAAGACCACTTTTGCATCCGTTCTGGAGCACCAGGAGTCGGTGGTCCCTGGGAATTCCCCGTGAGCTGCCCCGTTGGGGGGGTCATTTGGTCATTTTTGTACTTTTTGGCGGCGGCGGCGGCAGGGGGTCCCTGGGAGTCCCTGGAGCTCCGGGGGTCCCTGGAGGTTGCGGTTTGGCAGGCAAGGAGTGTAATAGCCATGTCAACTCGGTAAATGCATAGTGCATTTAGCACATGATTGCAAATGACAGTATAAGCCAACAGAGTCAGCATGCATGATTACACATGATTACCAATGACATTACGTGACAAACATGTCAACATAGTTGACATGTTTGCACAGGATACCACAGGATACCAAAGCCATCCTGAAAAAAAAAATATATATATAAGTAAACAGGGAATAGACCAGAGCATTGGTTCTCAAAGTGGGGTTTGGGGACCCCCAGAGGTCCTTGAGGATAGTTCCCAGGGGGTCCCCCCAGCAAAAGTAGTAGTAATTTCTTAGTTGAGAGAGAGATGAAGCAGGGACCCCCCCACAACCTGTTCATAGATTCCATATAGTTTCATTGTTTGACAGCACAATCATCAGTGTATTTTGGATTCATGTCAATTTGTGTTTTCAGATATTTAACCACTTGAACCGTCAATACTTAATAAACTTGACCTTTCACTCTGTACTTAGTCTGCTCTTTTTCCCCTCTACACCAAACCTCTTTGCCAAAAATAGAGGCAGCGCGAGGCGTTGTGAGCTTGTAGATCGGCTATTTTTGTCTAAAGTTCTCAGAATATGGATGCTAGGGTTAAAGTGGTTAAAGGGGAAGACCACCCATTTTCAATATTAAACTATGTGATTAATATACCGTAGAGGAGTTGTGTGGAAATAGAAAAAAAGTTCCCCCCCTTCTGTGTTGCCTAGAACTGGAGGATTGATTTTGGGGTTTGTATTGTAAAATACAACGTGATGACATCACGCCGTTGTACTTTTACAATACAAACCCCCCATAGTAACTCAGGGGACCCCCTAGGGGTCCTGGACCCCCTGTTGAAGACACCTTAGTGTGTGCCTTGCTTTGCCTAACTCTCTCCCTGTAGGTGAGCAGGGTGGGGCCTCATTGGCTCGTTGGCTCGTTGGGGAGCACCTGGGCCGATGTGTCCAGGAGGCTATAAAAAGCCTCCCCATGCATGGCTAGTCTGAGGTTGAGACTTGCTGTCAAAGGAAAGATAAAACAAGGTGACAGTTTTCTTCACAGCTTTGCGCAATGCAAAAAAAAACACCATCACGGCTTAACTTTGCATACTGTATGCCCAGTATCAGTGTTGTTTTTGACGGCAAATTTTGATTTAGTTTTAGTCTTTTGAATAAAATGTCATTTAGTTTTTAGTCATAATTTAGTCACCTGAAAAGTTTTAGCTTTAGTCTAATTTTAGTTGACTAAATATCATAAGATTTTAGGCGACTAAATCTAAAGTTGATTTAGTCAACTGAAATGTACACTGCCCAAAAAAAATAAAGGAAACGCATAATCATTGCAATGTAACTCCAAGTCAGTCACACTTTTGGGATCAACCTGGCCAGTTAGGAAGCAACACTGATTATGAATCAGGTTCATCTGCTGTTGTGCAAATGGACACCGGAAAAGACAACAGGTGAAAATGAGGCCATTTGCAAGACAACCCCTAAAAAAGGAATGGTTTTGCAGGTGGTGGCCACAGACCATTTGCCTGTCCTCATCCTTTCTGTCAGATTTTTGGTTAGTTTTGGATTTTGCCAGTGCCCTTACCCTAGAGGTAGCATGAGGCGGTATCTGCAACCCACAGAAGTTGCTCAGGTAGTGCTGCTCATCCAGGGTGGCACATCAATGCGCACTGTGGCAAGAAGGTTTGCTGTGTCTCCCAGCACAGTGTCCAGAGCATGGAGGCGACACCAGGAGACAGGCCAGTACACCAGGAGACGTGGAGGGGGGCGTAGGAGGACAACAACCCAGCCGCAGGACCGCTATCTGGTCCTTTGTGCAAGGAGGAACAGGAGGAGCACTGCCAGAGCCCTACAAAACGACCTTCAGCAGGCCACTAATGTGAATGTTTCTGCTCAAACTGTGAGAAACAGACTCCATGATGGTGGTATGAGGGCCCGACGTCCACAAGTGGGGCCTGTGCTCACAGCCCAACAACGTGCAGCCCGATTGACATTTGCCAGAGAACACATGGACTGGCAGGTCTATGTTGGGTTTTTTGGGTGTTCCCTTTATTTTTTTGAGCAGTGTATTTTGGCAGGCCTTGATGGCATCGTAATGACTGAATTTACACTTGGTTGTGTGCTGACAACCAAGCGTTGTTTTCCGCAAGCAACACCTGAGAGCAACCAAACATAAAATGACTCTTCTCCACTAGTCCCTCCCTAACGTTTTAGTCTAGTTTTTATTTTGTTGACGAAATTGTCAATATATTTAGTCTTAGTTTTAGTCATCACAGCTTAGTTTTTATTTAGTTTTTATTTAGTTTTCGTCAGTGAAAAAAAAGCAGTCGACAAACATTTTTCGTCATAGTTTTAGTCGACGAAATCTACACTGCTCCCCATGCCCAGATCTCCCATTTGTTTGTTAGTGACTATAGTGACACAACCTGTTCAGATGGGGGTCTAGACCAGTGTTTCTCAACCTTTTTTTCTACATGGGCACACTTTTCATGTCCCAAGAATCCATGGGCACACCAACATAATACGGGGGTGTAAATATCGTCACTGTCGGGAAGAAACCTTGTATCTCCAAGTTTCACATTTGTACGTTTCTTCACAAAGTAAAGCCATGCTTCATCATACAAGGCTGTCGCACAACAGTAGTGAAAACAGCAGATCTACAAGCACGCACCGCCTCGCACTGCACACCAAAGGTCCCCAGGCACAGTGGTTGAGAAACACTGGTCTAGACGGCAGCCAGATGGCTACATATCAATCTGGTGGTCCTTGGCACCAAGAAGGTTGATAAACGCTGGACAAGAGAACAACACCATAAAATGAATTTATTGGGCTTTCAGTGGAGATGTACTGTATGAGACCAGGCCAAGTCTCTCTCTCTCTCTCTCTCTCTCTCTCTCTCTCTCTCTCTCTCTCTCTCTCTCTCTCTCTCTCTCTCTCTCTCTCTCTCTCTCTCTCTCCATATGCTGGGTGGACTTTAAAGGACGATTTAGTTTTATTTTACAACAATGGTTCATATTGTAGATTGTAATTAGAGAAAAGAAAAGATGAGTGTTAAAATGTTTTCATTCACTGCTTTCTATATAGTTGTAGCCATTTTAATGATTTTGATTTCAGAGGGTGGGGGGCATGTGTACAAGTGGCTTAATATGGCTTTTTAGACACAATAAGCCCATTCCCAAGATGCACCGCAATCTTTCATGGGCAGATGTGACTTATGGGGGCTGGTAGTGTGACTGTAAAATAGTGATAAAGAAATCTGCGGCTTATTGTGTCTAAAAAGACATATTTAGCCACTTGTACACATGCCCCCACCCCCTGGAATCAAAATCGATAAAATGAGAGAGAGAGAGAGAGAGAGAGAGAGAGAGAGAGAGAGAGAGAGACAGAGAGAGAGAGAGAGAGACAGAGAGAGAGACAGAGAGAGAGAGAGAGAGAGAGAGACAGAGAGAGAGAGAGAGAGAGAGAGAGAGAGAGAGAGAGAGAGAGAGAGAGAGAGCGCAACAGAGCAATCACACTGTTGGCCTATAATCTGGCAAATAGTTTTCACTGTGACTGATAACCACTCATTATATCTCTCTATTGTTGCCTGGTAACTGTGTTTGTGTTCGTGTGTGTGTGTGTGTGTGTGTGTGTGTGTGTGTGTGTGTGTGTGTGTGTGTGTGTGTGTGTGTGTGTGTGTGTGTGTGTGTGTGCATGTGTCCCTGCGTGTGTGTGTGTGCGTGCGTGCGTGCGTGCGTGCGTGCGTGCGTGCATGCGTGCGTGTGTGTAGTGTTATTAGTAGTTTTAATTAGTGTGACAGACAGGCGCTGCAATAGAGATAAGGTGGGAGTGGCAGTCGTTGCTCTCTGCATTCTATTAACATTCTAATATCTGACGTTCTCTCAAATTAGACCTCCATTCTGCAGTAAGAGGAAGCAGAGGACCAGATAGGATCTCAGGTTCCGCAGGTCAGCTGCACAGGAGCAATTCATTATTGTTAATTGTGGCTCGTTTACTAACATGCCAAGTTTAGCTGCACTTGAACAACCGTCCCAGGCTGCCATATCCAGCCCAAGAAACCGTAGAAACCTGTGTAAAAAACTGACAAAACTTGTTTTTTTTTCTGCTATTTTCACAATAGAACCGTGTTATACAAAATGTAATGCCTCTTTTCCATGAGGACTCCCATCTTTGCCATACCCTAGCTTTTGCTGAACTGACGCCACTGTAGGATCTGAATGAAATAAACATGGGGAGTAATTTGGAGGATCGACGGCTGAGAAATACAAATAAGAAGGGAAAAGACAGAATGCAGACCTTATTAACACATCGGATGCCCACGTGGTGTTAACGCGTCAATCTCTTTGATCTATACGAGTGCCCAACAACGCGTTTGACGCGTTGTACAGTAAACTATACTGTACTGTAGCTACTGCACTTGGCTACCGCGGTGATTAAACAACTCCATTTCCCAACATGCAGCGCGCAATTACGTCACCCGGACGTGCTGTGTGGCTCGTTGACTTCCTTTCTAGTGGCTGCACAAAAGTGCTGTTTTCTCCGGATTCTCTTCCTTTTTTCATTTTTTTTCTCAAAACGGCAGCCTCTTCTACATGCCTTAACACAAACACTGTGGCTTAGAAATGATAAAAAACGGTCCTGACGGAAAGAAAAGATTTTCGCGAAATAAACAGGACATACTCCGATTACATTTACTCGGATTACTTTTCTCGCCAGTACTCTCGCCGGTAGGTAAAATGACGCGTTGCCATGGGCACGAATACATTAAGACGTCAGAGATCACGTGGGCAGCCGATGTGTTAATCCTGGGGGGATTTTTCACCCACATTACCCCTATTTGAAGGTCCCTGCACTGGGCCTGTTGGTTTTAGAAGCCACTTTAAGATCCTTTTATTGGTTTTTAAATCATTACCTGGAAACGCTCCAACCTACTTGTCCGCAATGATTTCCAGGTATACGTTTCCAGCAGGACCCTTAACTGTTCTACTGCCAGATTTATTATTTATTTATTGGGGCTGGTGCCAGCAAAAAGAAGCTTACCTTTGCGATGTTATAGAAAATTATCTATTGATATTTTCAAACTAATTCTTTTTACAATACAACGCTCATTATGTGTACTTTAGCCAAGCTGGCGGCAGAGGGCAGCCTTATACAATGAATGAATGTGAATTGGGCCGCTCCGCTTGCCATCCATTCAGAGCATAGAAATGCATTTTCTAGAACAGATCCACAGAAAACAGCCAGGAAGTGATTTGGGACTCCATTATTGCTTACGTGCGGTGGATTTTTGAGAGCAGGGTTACGGGAGATGTTTTTACAGTACACGCAGCTTACAGTCATCAGACAAGGTAAAAAGAACGAGCCGTATTGGCAACGCGCCGCCGTCAAAATTGGGGCGAACGGGAACGTCCGAAGCAGTAGAAGAGTTAAGACCTGGAGAAGCGGCCTGTTAGCTACTGGCTTTTGACGTAAGCTCTGCGGCTCTCTGAAGGGGAGCACACACTGGACGCGGGCGGCTGCGCATCGTCGCATCTCGGTATCGACGCACGTGAAGTGTCGCACGGTTTATTTTTAATAATTATTTGGGAAAATGGAAAAAATTAAATACAATTAAAAAATGATGGAAAAAACACAGCCTGCTCACGTATTAGGAGGGTAGTATGAGTCACCAGAAAAAATAATGGGTGTTTTTAATGAATCTATCATGGTTAAAATGGAGTTTGAAGTTACAATGAGTGTGTGTGGGGAGATGCCATGGGCCTGGAGGGCCTGGTAACATTTACATCAAATATCTAAATATTGAATGAAGAAAATTAAAAACTGTTCAGGGTGTTCATACAAGCCTGATTAGACCATACAATGACAAAAAGTTTTTTGAAAGTGGAATATCCCTTTAACCCTTTTAGTGCCTGTCCCGAACTAGTTCGGGATATTCGGGATCAAAAACAATTTTTTGTTTTGCTATTTTACTTACCCCGAGCTGCTTGGAGCAACGTGGGTGGTCCCGGCTCGCCCAGCGCTCACCAACGAGAGACGCTAGATGCTCCGACGATTTATTCCATTGAAAATGGTTTAAAATAAAGTTTAGACCCCCCCCCCCCCCAATGTTCACCAAATGTTCATTGTAGGCGGCGCGACGTATTCCAGGGTGCCTATCCCGAACATGTCCGGGATATTTAATAAAATTAATTATTTTATCGGAGGCCTCAACGAAGCCCCGGTCTAGACGTCCATCCTTGGCCGGGACTTAGACTCGGCCATCCACGGGCCGTATTCGCGCTAACGGCCGAATCGCGCCGCCCACTCCAATAATAAATCACATCTTTAGACAGGATTTTCTCCGGATTGTGTCCCCAGACCCAAAGAGAAAGTTTTTTGCGGCTGAAATAGCTTTAGATCGGGCTTCTAAATGGGTTAGCATTTTGGCTACGTGTCAGCTAGCTTCCTCCTCTGGACACCCATAGGATTGACCAGAGTGAAAACACAAGCCAGTTGGGAGAGGGTCGACGAAAGCTATAAAGAAGGTCAATGGAGAAATTTCTGGCACTCTAGCACCCCTTGTGGCCGGATGGCACTGTATGAGTTAAGAGCGAGTTAAGAGCTACAATCTATTTTAGTTTTTTCGCTGGGGAATGTAAACAGACCCGTACCGCATGACGTAACTTCGGTTAAACGCAGCTCTTCCGTTAGAAATCTTGGAACCAACCGGAAGGCATATTATTGTCTACAGGGTGCGCTCAGTGGGGAGGTGAGGGTCATAACATACTAATCTCTCTGTGGAGAACTGACCCTTAATGGGCTCTATGTTTGATTCTAGTGTTACAGAGAGAACAACATCTTAATGGACTCTATGTTTGATTCTAGTGTTACAGAGAGAACAACATCTTAATGGGCTCTATGTTTGACACTAGTGTTACAGAGAGAACAACATCTTAATGGGCTCTATGTTTGACACTAGTGTTACAGAGAGAACAACATCTTAATGGGCTCTATGTTTGATACTAGTGTTACCAGAGAGAACAACATCTTAATGGGCTCTATGTTTGATTCTAGTGTTACAGAGAGAACAACATCTTAATGGACTCTATGTTTGATTCTAGTGTTACAGAGAGAACAACATCTTAATGGGCTCTATGTTTGATACTAGTGTTACCAGAGAGAACAACATCTTAATGGGCTCTATGTTTGATTCTAGTGTTACAGAGAGAACAACATCTTAATGGACTCTATGTTTGATTCTAGTGTTACAGAGAGAACAACATCTTAATGGGCTCTATGTTTGATACTAGTGTTACCAGAGAGAACAACATCTTAATGGGCTCTATGTTTGATTCTAGTGTTACAGAGAGAACAACATCTTAATGGGCTCTATGTTTGATTCTAGTGTTACAGAGAGAACAACATCTTAATGGGCTCTATGTTTGATTCTAGTGTTACAGAGAGAACAACATCTTAATGGGCTCTATGTTTGATTCTAGTGTTACAGAGAGAACAACATCTTAATGGACTCTATGTTTGATTCTAGTGTTACAGAGAGAACAACATCTTAATGGGCTCTATGTTTGATACTAGTGTTACCAGAGAGAACAACATCTTAATGGGCTCTATGTTTGATTCTAGTGTAGCAGAGAGAACAACATCTTAATGGACTCTATGTTTGATTCTAGTGTTACAGAGAGAACAACATCTTAATGGGCTCTATGTTTGATTCTAGTGTTACAGAGAGAACAACATCTTAATGGACTCTATGTTTGATTCTAGTGTTACCAGAGATAACAACATCTTAATGGGCTCTATGTTTGATTCTAGTGTTACAGAGAGAACAACATCTTAATGGGCTCTATGTTTGATTCTAGTGTTACAGAGAGAACAACATCTTAATGGGCTCTATGTTTGATTCTAGTGTTACAGAGAGAACAACATCTTAATGGGCTCTATGTTTGATTCTAGTGTTACCAGAGAGAACAACATCTTAATGGGCTCTATGTTTGATTCTAGTGTTACAGAGAGAACAACATCTTAATGGGCTCTATGTTTGATTCTAGTGTTACAGAGAGAACAACATCTTAATGGGCTCTATGTTTGATTCTAGTGTTACAGAGAGAACAACATCTTAATGGGCTCTATGTTTGATTCTAGTGTTACAGAGAGAACAACATCTTAATGGACTCTATGTTTGATTCTAGTGTTACCAGAGAGAACAACATCTTAATGGGCTCTATGTTTGATTCTAGTGTTACAGAGAGAACAACATCTTAATGGGCTCTATGTTTGATTCTAGTGTTACAGAGAGAACAACATCTTAATGGGCTCTATGTTTGATTCTAGTGTTACAGAGAGAACAACATCTTAATGGGCTCTATGTTTGATTCTAGTGTTACAGAGAGAACAACATCTTAATGGACTCTATGTTTGATTCTAGTGTTACAGAGAGAACAACATCTTAATGGACTCTATGTTTGATTCTAGTGTTACAGAGAGAACAACATCTTAATGGGCTCTATGTTTGATTCTAGTGTTACAGAGAGAACAACATCTTAATGGGCTCTATGTTTGATTCTAGTGTTACAGAGAGAACAACATCTTAATGGACTCTATGTTTGATACTAGTGTTACCAGAGAGAACAACATCTTAATGGGCTCTATGTTTGATACTAGTGTTACCAGAGAGAACAACATCTTAATGGGCTCTATGTTTGATTCTAGTGTTACAGAGAGAACAACATCTTAATGGGCTCTATGTTTGATTCTAGTGTTACAGAGAGAACAACATCTTAATGGACTCTATGTTTGATACTAGTGTTACCAGAGAGAACAACATCTTAATGGGCTCTATGTTTGATTCTAGTGTAGCAGAGAGAACAACATCTTAATGGGCTCTATGTTTGATTCTAGTGTTACAGAGAGAACAACATCTTAATGGGCTCTATGTTTGATTCTAGTGTTACAGAGAGAACAACATCTTAATGGACTCTATGTTTGATACTAGTGTTACAGAGAGAACAACATCTTAATGGACTCTATGTTTGATTCTAGTGTTACAGAGAGAACAACATCTTAATGGGCTCTATGTTTGATTCTAGTGTTACAGAGAGAACAACATCTTAATGGACTCTATGTTTGATTCTAGTGTTACAGAGAGAACAACATCTTAATGGACTCTATGTTTGATTCTAGTGTTACAGAGAGAACAACATCTTAATGGGCTCTATGTTTGATTCTAGTGTTACAGAGAGAACAACATCTTAATGGGCTCTATGTTTGATTCTAGTGTTACAGAGAGAACAACATCTTAATGGACTCTATGTTTGATACTAGTGTTACCAGAGAGAACAACATCTTAATGGGCTCTATGTTTGATTCTAGTGTTACAGAGAGAACAACATCTTAATGGGCTCTATGTTTGATTCTAGTGTTACAGAGAGAACAACATCTTAATGGACTCTATGTTTGATTCTAGTGTAGCAGAGAGAACAACATCTTAATGGGCTCTATGTTTGATTCTAGTGTAGCAGAGAGAACAACATCTTAATGGGCTCTATGTTTGACACTAGTGTTACAGAGAGAACAACATCTTAATGGGCTCTATGTTTGACACTAGTGTTACAGAGAGAACAACATCTTAATGGGCTCTATGTTTGATACTAGTGTTACAGAGAGAACAACATCTTAATGGGCTCTATGTTTGACACTAGTGTTACAGAGAGAACAACATCTTAATGGACTCTATGTTTGATTCTAGTGTAGCAGAGAGAACAACATCTTAATGGGCTCTATGTTTGACACTAGTGTTACAGAGAGAACAACATCTTAATGGGCTCTATGTTTGACACTAGTGTTACAGAGAGAACAACATCTTAATGGGCTCTATGTTTGACACTAGTGTTACAGAGAGAACAACATCTTAATGGGCTCTATGTTTGACACTAGTGTTACAGAGAGAACAACATCTTAATGGACTCTATGTTTGATTCTAGTGTAGCAGAGAGAACAACATCTTAATGGGCTCTATGTTTGATTCTAGTGTAGCAGAGAGAACAACATCTTAATGGGCTCTATGTTTGACACTAGTGTTACAGAGAGAACAACATCTTAATGGGCTCTATGTTTGACACTAGTGTTACAGAGAGAACAACATCTTAATGGGCTCTATGTTTGACACTAGTGTTACAGAGAGAACAACATCTTAATGGGCTCTATGTTTGACACTAGTGTTACAGAGAGAACAACATCTTAATGGGCTCTATGTTTGATACTAGTGTTACCAGAGAGAACAACATCTTAATGGACTCTATGTTTGACACTAGTGTTACAGAGAGAACAACATCTTAATGGACTCTATGTTTGATTCTAGTGTTACAGAGAGAACAACATCTTAATGGGCTCTATGTTTGATTCTAGTGTAGCAGAGAGAACAACATCTTAATGGGCTCTATGTTTGATTCTAGTGTTACAGAGAGAACAACATCTTAATGGGCTCTATGTTTGATTCTAGTGTTACAGAGAGAACAACATCTTAATGGGCTCTATGTTTGATTCTAGTGTTACAGAGAGAACAACATCTTAATGGGCTCTATGTTTGATTCTAGTGTTACAGAGAGAACAACATCTTAATGGACTCTATGTTTGATTCTAGTGTTACCAGAGAGAACAACATCTTAATGGGCTCTATGTTTGATTCTAGTGTTACAGAGAGAACAACATCTTAATGGGCTCTATGTTTGATTCTAGTGTTACAGAGAGAACAACATCTTAATGGGCTCTATGTTTGATTCTAGTGTTACAGAGAGAACAACATCTTAATGGGCTCTATGTTTGACACTAGTGTTACAGAGAGAACAACATCTTAATGGACTCTATGTTTGATTCTAGTGTTACAGAGAGAACAACATCTTAATGGGCTCTATGTTTGACACTAGTGTTACAGAGAGAACAACATCTTAATGGGCTCTATGTTTGACACTAGTGTTACAGAGAGAACAACATCTTAATGGGCTCTATGTTTGATACTAGTGTTACCAGAGAGAACAACATCTTAATGGACTCTATGTTTGACACTAGTGTTACAGAGAGAACAACATCTTAATGGACTCTATGTTTGATTCTAGTGTTACAGAGAGAACAACATCTTAATGGGCTCTATGTTTGATTCTAGTGTAGCAGAGAGAACAACATCTTAATGGGCTCTATGTTTGATTCTAGTGTTACAGAGAGAACAACATCTTAATGGACTCTATGTTTGATTCTAGTGTTACAGAGAGAACAACATCTTAATGGGCTCTATGTTTGACACTAGTGTTACAGAGAGAACAACATCTTAATGGGCTCTATGTTTGACACTAGTGTTACAGAGAGAACAACATCTTAATGGACTCTATGTTTGACACTAGTGTCAAACAAGATGTTGTTACAGAGAGAACAACATCTTAATGGGCTCTATGTTTGATTCTAGTGTAGCAGAGAGAACAACATCTTAATGGACTCTATGTTTGATTCTAGTGTTACAGAGAGAACAACATCTTAATGGGCTCTATGTTTGATTCTAGTGTTACAGAGAGAACAACATCTTAATGGACTCTATGTTTGACACTAGTGTTACAGAGAGAACAACATCTTAATGGGCTCTATGTTTGATTCTAGTGTTACCAGAGAGAACAACATCTTAATGGGCTCTATGTTTGATTCTAGTGTTACAGAGAGAACAACATCTTAATGGGCTCTATGTTTGATTCTAGTGTTACAGAGAGAACAACATCTTAATGGGCTCTATGTTTGATTCTAGTGTTACCAGAGAGAACAACATCTTAATGGGCTCTATGTTTGACACTAGTGTTACAGAGAGAACAACATCTTAATGGGCTCTATGTTTGATTCTAGTGTAGCAGAGAGAACAACATCTCGAAAAGATCCTCATTATTATTATTAAAAGAAAAAAAAAACGTTTCCTGGTTTCTTCCTTTCTGTTTCCTGTTTCTGGTCTGTCGTTGACATTTCCATAAATAATACCACACATGTTTTGATGTAGAGAGAGAGAGAGAGAGAGAGAGAGAGAGAGAGAGAGAGAGAGAGAGAGAGAGAGAGAGAGAGAGACAGACAGAGAGAGCTGTGTGTGTGTGTGTGTGTGTGTGTGTGTGTGTGTGTGTGTGTGTGTGTGTGCGTGTGTGCGTGCGTGCGTGCGTGCGTGCGTGCGTGCGTGCGTGCGTGCGTGCGTGCGTGCGTGCGTGCGTGCGTGTGTGCGTGTGTGCGTGCGTGCGTGTGTTCATTTTATAATGGCCTCATTTGTGCGTGATGTTTGAGCTGTGGTCCATGGATGCTGCCTCACCAAGGCATGGATGCAGACAGAGGTAAACATCATTACTGTAACAGTAGATCTCTCATTATAATCGGAACTCACAAATCAGCTTTTATTTTTGCTTTTATGAAGTAGAAATGTGGAGAGGTGAGGTTTGTGTGTAGAATAGCTGCTCTTCATTTGAATGGCAGTGAGTCATATCCAGCAGACAGGGTAGAGCGGGGGTCTTCAACGTTTTCAGGCCAAGGACCCCTTAGCTGAGAGAGAGATGAAGCAGGGACCCCCACAACCTGTTCATAGATTCCATATAGTTTCATTGTTTGACATCAGTGTATTTTGGATTCATGTCAATTTCTGTTTTCAGATATTTAACCACTTGAAACGTCAATACTTAATAAACTTGACCTTTCACTCTGTACGTAGTCTGCTCTTTTTCCCCTCTACACCAAAGCTCTTTGCCGAAAATAGCCGATTTACAAGCTCACAACGCCTCGCAGCTGTGAGCTGCTATGTGGGTGAACATCACATCAAAAACGCTAGCATAGCAACCTAAACTAACAGCTGAGTGGTGCCTGGAGAATAGAGGGCGCTTGTTGCCTTTACAAGCCCCGCCCGGAGCCATTCAGTCACTGTCCTATGCATAAGGGCGGTGCTTAGAACCACCCGCACGGCAGGATTTGAAAGAAAATCAAACGCTCGCTTCTGTAGTTCAGCCTCACGGCACTGTGGAAAGAAATAACGCACCTGGCTTTGATATAAACTGATTCAAGGTGGTGGTTATAGTCTCAGATACCACGGCAACCAGCCAATCAGAATCAAGGAATGGAACTAGCCGTTTTAGAATGTGCTCTCTACAGCAGTGGTGGGCGACTCTGACGATGGTGACTGTATGTTTTCACACTCACTCCAGAGGGCCACATTGCATAATACTGTCAGACATAGCAAAACTAGCCGATCTACAAGTGCAAAACGCGCCACAGTGCGTCACATTTTGAGCTTGTAGATCTGCTATTTTTGAACTGGAATCCTGAATATTTGTTTAGCTATTTTTAAATTGGAATCCTGAAAATTAGCATTTTTATTTCATTTCAAATGCATTTATATGTTCTTAACTTTATGAACTTAAGGCCTTTGATAGGGCGTTAGAATGGTATAATTATACTGATTATACTGTAAATAGGGTCTGTATGGATTTCTGCCACCCCTGATTGAACAGAGAGGAACTGTAGCTCTCCTTCCAGAGTGAATCAGGAGAAATGAAAGCATTAATAATTCATGAACGCAAATCAATTTCACATCCGCTTGTTGCTGTGTTCTAGTTGTGAGAGGCTGCCACTCAAACATGCTTTTCATTGTAAAAGCAATTATTTAGAATATGTTGCCGATGTCACAACCATGTCATCATCTTGTTGTCATAGCAGTCCAAACACACTACTGTACTGTGCTTTCAATTCATATTGGATGGATGGATGGATGGATGGATGGATGGATGGATGGATGGATGGATGGATGGATGGATGGATGGATGGATGGATGGATGGATGGATGGATGGATGGATGGATGGATGGATGGATGGATGGATGGATAGATAGATAGATAGATAGATAGATAGATAGATAGATAGATAGATAGATAGATAGATAGATAGCTTTATTAGTGGTTTCAATTCATATTCCATGTCTTACTGGTGTTACATCTACAAAGAGCTGGTTTGGCAGTGTAATAAGTTATCAAGATTCTTTCTTTCTTTCTTTCTTCCTTTCTTCCTTTTTCCTTCCTTCCTTCCTTCCTTCCTTCCTTCCTTCCTTCCTTCCTTCCTTCCTTCCTTCCTTTCCTTTCCTTTCCTTTCCTTTCCTTTCCTCCTTCCTTCCTTCCTTCCTTCCTTCCTTCCTTCCTTCCTTCCTTTCTTTCTTTCTTTCTGTCTTTCTTTCTTCCGTCCTTCCTTCCTTTCTTCCTTCCTTCCTTCCTTCCTTCCTTCCTTCCTTCCAAATGTTACCTTATTTATTACATATCTGGAATATTTCACCGCTACCGTATGAAAGGTCACTCGAAGTTGGAGGACACAAAAAATGACACTACACCATTATCTATAAATAGTAAATACAGTATGCACAGAGGGATCCAACATGTTTTGGCTGTTTCAGCTTGAACAAATCTTCGTTTTAAGTTCTGTCGGAGGTTGTCTTTGCACAACAGTCTGTAAAGAGCTACAGCTGAGTTTTGTGTTTTGTGGGCTAACGCTAATACAATGGACCAGAACGTCATCATTTATTGGCTGACCCGGTTCCATTCACAAATGCGCATTTAGTTTATTCGATAAAGCCTCAAAATCCACCTCCTCCAAGCGGATAAAAGTTTTTGCAGATAATGAAAGTTTATTCGAATTTTGAAGTGTTTCCATAAAAAGATGTTTGCGCAAAACCCTTAAAGGGATATTACACTTTCAAAAAACTTTTGGTCATTGTATGGTCTAATCAGGCTTGTATGAACACCCTGAACCGTTTTTAATTTGCTTCATTCAGTATTTAGATATTTGATGTAAATGTTACCAGCTCCAACACGCCCAGGCCCTCTCCACATACACACCCATTGTAACTTCAAACTCCATTTTAACCATGATAGATTCATTAAAAACACCCATTATTTTTTCTGGTGACTCATTTTACCTTCCTAATACGTGAGCAGACCGTGTTTTTTCAATAACCTTTTTCTTTTATTTTTAATTATTCTTTGGGAAAATGGAAAACATTAAATACAATAATATTTTATTGAAAATAAATGAAAAAAGTTATTGAAAAAACACGGCCTGCTCACATATTAGGAGGGTATTATGAGTCACCAGAAACTTTAGTTAGTGGTTCCTTCCCACAATATCAGTCTGGACTTTGTGCAATAGGCAGCTTGAAAAGTGGGCGGGAGTACATGCCTTGACAGACAGACTCCTCTAACCAATCAGCGTAGCAAAACATCTCTCAGCCAGTCGGAAGAACGGCAAACAAACACGTCTTTTCGGCCGATGAACTCCGCTAGCGCTAACTCCTGTTCCTTTTTAATTGTTGTAATTGATACACTTTGTTACACTTGTTGCATCGAGGGCAGCCATGTTGTTTTGAAAATGCTGCAGCAAGCATCTACGTCACCATCTACACATGGACCAAACAGGGGAAGCTTGACCATACATGAAGCTAGTTAGCATTTGTTTTTGTTTTTAGGTTTTTAGAACTGTGATTATATTGTGTTTTTTCTAGATAGATATACATTAGCATTTGTTATATTGTTGATGATGTACTGACATACTATCTTGTTTATTATTGTGATGTTATCTGCTTATTGTAAGTCGCTTTGGATTAAAAGCGTCTGCTAAATGCCTAAACTGTAAACTGTAAACTAGACAGCAGTTGAAACGCAAGTCTCTGATTGGCCGCGATCAGAAAATGATTGAACTTCTCATACTCGGTGCCAATCTGCTGAAGTCCAGACCTCATACTGTGGGAAGGAGGAATGAGTGAACGCAGTATGAGGGATGGCCCGCCAGGCTACAAAACAAAATAAAATGTCCTAAGTTAGCCTCCTTCCCCACCATTGTCCAGCAGGCATCGGCTCCTAGTAGTAGTATATGAATTTTAAGATAAGTCATCAAATTATCTTCATGGATAAGGGAGTATAGAGTATCCTATAAATCAGAGCTGAGCAGAAGGTAAGGCCCTGCACACTAATGATGAACATTCATCTCATATTGGAGACAAATTCATCAGAATAAACTTCATTATGGTTCTGGCTGGGTCTGGAGAACCCATTTACTATCCAACTAATGCAGAACTCACAGAAACCATGGTGTCATGGAAGAAATATCGTGTGTGTGTGTGTGTGTGTGTGTGTGTGTGTGTGTGTGTGTGTGTGTGTGTGTGCGTGTGCGTGTGCGTGTGCGTGTGTGTGTGTGTGTGCAGTCTCAGCACATTGCTCACAGCAGGGTGTGACATATTGTCACAGCAAGGAGCTTCAGTCCAGTGAGGCTGCGTGGGTGATTTCCTCACAACACTAAATCAATCTGTTTATGAAATACAACATGCAGAGATGGAAATAGAGCAGGGGTTCCCAAACTCTTTTGTCTCAGGGCACCCCAAATATTTGTTTTAATCCGAGGCACCCCTACATTATAATTTACACTCCCAGCACCTTATATTTATAGCATATCGTCGTTGTCGGGTGGAAACTTTGTATGTCCAAAACTGTTAATTTCGTATTTATCATCTATAAAATTAGTGAAAACAGCAGATCTACAAGCACACAACACCTCGCATCACTTTTGTGCGACAGTCTTGTATGATGAAGCAGGGCTTTGCTTTACCAAAAGACGAGGAAAGCATTGAGATAACAGCCATTTTGATTAGAACTGACTGAAAATAACTTTGTACTTCAAGTTTAAAATAAATATATATATATATAAATATTTCCAAATAAATTCCAAATATTATCAAATGATCTCGCGGCACCCCTGGACTGCCGTCACTGCTGTCACGGCACCCCAGGGTGCCCCGTCACCCACTTTGAAAACCCCTGAAATAGACACACAGGAGAAGGAGAGAGAGACTAGGGTGTCGGCTACACAGAGCTGGATATTTCTAAAGCTAGACATTTATTTGTGCGATTGGGGCTTGCAGCCACACAAAGCTGGAGATTTCTGCTGTGAAACTGGATACTTTTGTAACCAGAAAAATAAGTGAAGACATCGAAACATATCCGATTCACTGGATCCATGTAGACATGGAACACGGATATCTCTGAAGACTTTACTGTGTGTGTGCTTGTCCCCCTAGTGGAGGTCTGGGGACTCAGATTATTTTAGACCTAGATATCTTTGTCGTGTGGACCTAGATATTTTTCTATGTGGATATCTGAAAAAACGGGATATATGAAATATCCAGATTTGTCTAGGCCTCGAGAGTATGTTTTCTCATGCCAATAAAGCTCCATTGAATTGAATTGAATTTAGAGCGAGAGAGAGAAGGAGAGGGAGAGAGAGAGACATAGAGATCATGTGTGCACTTTATATTGTTGTATTGTTGCAGTCTTCTGGCTGTTTAGTTGTGCTTCTTGGTTGTCTGAGGTTACTGTACATACTGTACATGAAAAGAACAGCGCTTTGTTTCATTGTCCGGCAGTATCTGGTTTCATCATTATTTGACATAATCGCGATTGTTTTTCATAATTGTCATAATCGTTTCCATGTTGAAACATTTTCATATATTATTTTTAAAGTAAAAAATAGTGGAAATAGCAGATGTACAAGCTCACAACGTGTCGCGGCACGTTGTGAGCTTGTAGATCGGCTATTTCCACTATCAATGTTCTTTTTTAAGTATAAAGTTGTCAAATATGTCAGTCAGATTTCTTTGTATATTTTGGTCATGTGTCATATCTGCCATGTGCAACTTCAAAGCCTAAAAGCCAAACAGAAATGTAATTATCAACAACAAATACACAATTAAATCGTCAATCGCAATTACTTGAGTGACAATTAATCGTCATGTAAAATGTCATAATCGTGACAGCCCTAGTCCCTACCAGAGAGAGACACAGAGAGACAGAGAGACAGAGAGAGGTGTACAGTATGCCAGTGACACATTGCCAGGTTGTGAGGTCTGGATAACAGCTGCCAACCAAGATGTTACACAATGGAACAAACAGCTGTACGTTGAGCCTCTTAGCATGAGTTGGGCAGCATAGCTCAGGGGTAGAGAAACCGTTATTAGAGCACGAAGGGTTCCCGGAAGGGTTCCCAGTTCGAATCCGGGCTCCCCCTGAGTTAATGTGGAAGAGTCCTTGGGCAAGACTCTGAACCCCACATTGCTCCTGGTGAGCAGGTTGGTTCCTTGCATGGTTTCCTCCGCCACCGGTGTATGAATGTGTGCGTGAATGGGTGAATGTAATGCACAATCTATGTAAAGCGCTTTGGGTAAAAGCGCTTTATAAATGCACCATTTACCATTTATGAGTTCTAAATAAAATCCATTCTCCACTGCCCAGGAAAAACAACCAAACAACAGTAATTCTACAGAGCAGAGTGAGGGCCATAATAACCATAATTAACATTCAGAGGAGAGCGTTTACCTTCTATAATCAACCGAAAAGAAAGCCACCCAAACAGGCTCCATAACAAAGGCCTCGCTCACAGAGAGACGCTAGAACAGCCTGTCTGGAAATAGTCTTTTATTGTTCTGTTTTCTACATTTAGTTTTTAATCACTTCAAAGGTTTCAAAAAATGTCTCCAAAAAAGGAGTCACAATTTCTTTATACATTGAAAACAAATCCTTATTTTTCTTTTAACCCATTATTGAATGCTTTAACTATTGAAAAATAGCAGATATACAAGCTTACAGTGTGGCACCGAGCTTGTAGATCTGCTATTTTTGAAAAAGTCAAGTACAAATCTTTGAATACATGTATTTGTAGAGCGAACGTTTGTAACTCAAATTTTGCTTCTGGGTGGTCCCTGGAACTATGAATATTTTTTACAGGGGTCCTTCACATGAAAAGGTTTGAGAACCACTGACATAGTAGTCTCTCAAGAACAGACTAACTGAGCTCCAGTTAAGTGAAAAGGACCTTTTCTTTGACGATGGCTGGCCAGATTGCTGACATAGAAACATACCGGTAGGTTTTTCAAAAAACCTTTTTCACGATTTTTCAAAAACAGCAGATCTACAAGCTCACAGCACGGCACTCGGTGCAGCGCTGTGAGCTTGTAGATCTGCTATTTATATAGTTAAAGCATAAAATATATAGTTAAAGCATTAAATAATGATACGCAATAATGTGTACCCGTTCTGAATGGGTTAAAGGGTTTCATGAATAAATAAAAGAAAGAAATTCAAACTGCTATTGAAAATAGCTGATCTAAGCTTGCGTTGCGTTGTGACGGCTATATTTTTTATAGTTTGGGTCCCATGGAAAACAACAACATAGCTAAATGTTTGTGAACCACTAGACTAGGACGGACGGACGGACGGACGGACGGACGGACGGACGGACGGGCACACACTACAAGCACAACCACCAGAAAGACAGACAACAACCCTCACAGGGAATGATAGAAACTATCTGACACACTGGAAAGAACAGACTTAAAGCCTAGAGCAAACTGGACCGCCGAACACAGAGAAGAGAATACACGGTGGCAGAGAACCTGCGCACTGTGACTGATCCACAATGAAAGGTAAATACAGAGTAGTCTTAGGGTCGTTTCATACCGTTATAAGGAGCCTAACTAATTTCGGTTTGGGAGGACGCCCCGACCCGAAATGATTTAGGTTCGGGGGGAGTTCATCCATACTTTCTTAACGGCTAGTGCCCAAGTCGCTTGTAAATATTGGAGGTCCGTGGCATGACGACGTTTGTGGCCGATGAATGAGCATTGCAGGGCAGATACATATCTGACTTGCCCTCGCGCTGCACACTGAATGACCGGAGGTCCAGTGAGTAGCAGCTCCAGCAGGCAGCAGCACCAGTGAGGTCTCTTCTCTCTCACTCACACTCACAAACGCTCGGCTCGAGCTCTGTCAAAAACATTTAATCTACAAGCTCACATTATAGACGTGCCGCCTCCCTTAATGCTGCATGCATGTCATCACACAGTCACAACTCGTCGTGGAAAAGGAAAACATATCAACACGGAACACTAGCAATTAGCAAAGTTGTGTTTAAGCTCTTCTTTTCTCTTTAAAACGGTCGGCGACGCGTTAGCAGCGATACACGCAGCAAAGGCGTGTGTGTGTGTGTGTGTGTGTGTGTGTGTGTGTGTGTGTGTGTGTGTGTGTGTGTGTGTGTGTGTGTGTGTGTGTGTGTGTGTGTGTGCTGCGCGCGCGCCTCCCAGTCCACCACTCTTCGTCTCCAGCGAGTGCCAGCTGACTTGTGTCCGCTCTGCGAAGCCCAATACACGGCCACACAAGCATTTGGAAGTCGGCGTGTCTCCCTCCCAAACGGAGATTCACAGCCGAGAATGTGAACGTGAAGCCGGGCTGAATGAATGAGAAGACACTGCTGAGTACCGAAATTAAGTCGGGAGGTCACAACATTTCGTCAGCACCGTAGAGCCGAATTTAGTCGGTTGACGCCCCCCCGAACCGGGGGATGCGAACCATATTTGGGTTCGCCTAGTGCCGAACCGAACTTTGTTAGGCTCCTTATAACGGTATGGATCGACCCTTACAGTCTCACAGACTCAGAGAGCAAACACAGGCTGGCCATGGTGAGACAGCAGAGGCTTTAACTTTTTTTATTTTTATCTAAATTTTTATCCCACGATGTTGCAACCCATTTTTCACCCAGTGCCAATTATCTAATGTACACGGACATAATTTTTTACCAATGCGACCAAAGTGAAGCGATAGAAGCGACTAGAATAGAAGAAATAGCTTCAGGTTTGGACGCAGTTTAAGGAGTCCAAGCCGCTTCTTTTCACCTGACGGGGGAGATTCCCTGGTTGGACGTTGCGCGTGGAAGGAACACGTTATTCCAACCAGTTCCTTTCCTCTCCATCAGGTGCCCCGGCTGGCCAGGGGGAGGCAGTATAGAGACCAGGATCACTGCATGTTTTTGTGAGGGTACCCTAGGAGACACAGGGAGAACATGCATACTCCAAACAGAAAGGCAGTATCGCCAACCCCACCTAGGGTGTGGGTGCTGATGACGCAGAGGAGAGAACACGCCCCCAGTACCCCAGCGTCCCCCAGCGGTAATTGAACCCAGAACCTTCTAGCTGTGAGGCGACAGCACTACCGAGTGCACCACCGTGCCCACTGCTCTTTTGAAGCTTTTGCGTAACTCTGTAGTATTTAGGGGGCGTTAATTTATGGGAGGAGAAAAGTTAGAATGTGGAAGAGGTTTCAACACACTGAATACAACACAACTGGGTGCGTTTATATGCACATTCAGAATGCCATTCAGAATTAACTTATTCCGAATAGAGCTTCATACCCAAACGTTTACATGGGACCTGAATACAAGTATTCCTCATTCCACTGTCGTTTACATGACCAAAGGATTCATTCGGAATAGAACTTTGGACATGCGCAAAGTAGGCCTACTTCAGGTCGGAGAAGGGGGGGGGGGGGGGGGCAGTTCAGACAGCAGTTTATTCCGAATGGAGCGTTTATATGACAAATGTATCCCGATTGAAACGGCATAAACCACCTCTTCAGACCAGAATGAAAATTCATTCGGGTCAGACTGGAATGGCCATTCCTAAACGTTTATATGAGCATTTCTATTCTGAATGAGCAGTCATTTAGAATATAAGTGGAATACATCTGTGCATATAAACGCACCCACTGATGCTGACCTTCAAAGCAGCCAAAGGTATACGGCTCCTCCATACCTCCAAAACCTGATCAACCCCTACACCCCCACCCGTTCACTTAGATCAGCTAACACAGGGATGCTGACAGAAACCTCGCTAAAAACCCCAGGACAAAAATCCACTCGTCCGAGACAGTTTGCCCTCCTGGCCCCCAAGCTGTGGAATACACTCCCTGTCGCACTTAGAACTACAGACTCACTCGCTAGCTTTCGCCGTGGACTGAAGACTCACCTTTTCAGACTCCACCTAAACCCATAGCACTACTGAAACACTCAATGACAATACATGAAGCTAGTTAGCATTTGTTTTTAGGTTTTTTAGAATCCTTTTTTTTCCTTTACTGATTATATTGGGTTTTTTTTTAGATTGATGTTCATATGCATTTGTTATATTGTTGTTGATGTTCTGACATGTTATCTTGTTTATTATTGTGATGTTTTATCTGCTTATTGTAAGTCGCTTTGGATAAAAAGCGTCTGCTAAATGCCTAAACTGTAAACTGTAAACTATGTTCTCTCAGCTGAACACGAAACGAAGTGGGAAAACCAGCTGTACTTTTTAACTACAGTACAGGGGCTTCAATTGGGTATGGCAGGGGTATGCATTTAACAAAATGGTAATTTTAACAAGGTATTATAAATATAATCTCCACACTTGCATTCTCCCTATCTTGACAAAATGGTTTATTCAGGTTCCGCAGGTCAGCTGCACAGGTGCAATGCATTATTGTTAATTGTGGCACGTTTACTAACATGCAAAGTTTAGCTGCACTTGAACAACCGTTCCAGGCTGCCATATCCAGCCCAAGAAACCGTAGAAACCTGTGTATAAAACGGACAAAAGTAGTTTTTTCCAGACATTGTGAAAATAGTCGATCTACATGCTCACAACGCCTCGCGTTGTGAGCATGTAGATCTGCTATTTTCACAATAGAACCGTGTTATACAAAATGTAATGCCTCTTTTCCATGAGGACTCCCATCTTTGCCATACCCTAGCTTTTGCTGAACTGACGCCACTGCTGCTACAGTACCTGCCAACTGTACCAACACTAAGGCTTCTCACAGACTACAAAACCTCCCCTCAAAGATTCTGAAAACATGACTAACACAGTATCTTAACAAAACCTCCCCTCAAAGATTGTGAAAACATGACTAATACAGCATCTTAACAAAACCTCCCCTCAAAGATTGTGAAAACATGACTAATACAGTATCTTAACAAAACCTCCCCTCAAAGAGTCTGAAAACATGACTAATACAGTCTCTTAACAAAACCTCCCCTCAAAGATTCTGAAAACATGACTAATACAGCATCTTAACAAAACCTCCCCTCAAAGATTGTGAAAACATGACTAATACAGTATCTTAACAAAACCTCCCCTCAAAGAGTCTGAAAACATGACTAATGCAGCATCTTAACAAAACCTCCCCTCAAAGATTCTGAAAACATGACTAATACAGCATCTTAACAAAACCTCCCCTCAAAGATTCTGAAAACATGACTAATACAGCATCTTAACAAAACCTCCCCTCAAAGATTCTGAAAACATGACTAATACAGCATCTTAACAAAACCTCCCCTCAAAGATTGTGAAAACATGACTAACACAGTATCTTAACAAAACCTCCCCTCAAAGATTGTGAAAACATGACTAATACAGTATCTTAACAAAACCTCCCCTCAAAGATTCTGAAAACATGACTAATACAGTATCTTAACAAAACCTCCCCTCAAAGATTGTGAAAACATGACTAATACAGCATCTTAACAAAACCTCCCCTCAAAGAGTCTGAAAACATGACTAATACAGTATCTTAACAAAACCTCCCCTCAAAGATTCTGAAAACATGACTAACACAGTATCTTAACAAAACCTCCCCTCAAAGATTCTGAAAACATGACTAATACAGCATCTTAACAAAACCTCCCCTCAAAGATTGTGAAAACATGACTAACGCAGTATCTTAACAAAACCTCCCCTCAAAGATTGTGAAAACATGACTAATACAGTATCTTAACAAAACCTCCCCTCAAAGATTCTGAAAACATGACTAATACAGTATCTTAACAAAACCTCCCCTCAAAGATTGTGAAAACATGACTAATACAGCATCTTAACAAAACCTCCCCTCAAAGATTGTGAAAACATGACTAATACAGTATCTTAACAAAACCTCCCCTCAAAGATTGTGAAAACATGACTAATACAGCATCTTAACAAAACCTCCCCTCAAAGATTGTGAAAACATGACTAATACAGTATCTTAACAAAACCTCCCCTCAAAGATTGTGAAAACATGACTAATACAGTCTCTTAACAAAACCTCCCCTCAAAGATTGTGAAAACATGACTAATACAGCATCTTAACAAAAAAGAAACAAAGTCCCAGGCCCAGGAAGAACAATGTGCAAACACAGCAGCCACGTCTGAGCTGTTGTGACAGAACTGGGATACAAGAAGCAACCGTAACGTCAATCATGTGAGGAACGCTGCAGTATATTACTGTATGTGTACTGTACTGAGATCTACAGTAAGTACATGAACACACACCTTTAACCCACGAAGACCTGAGAGACAAGCCTTCTAAAACAGTAGTTTTAACACTTAAATGCTCAAAAATAGCAGATGTATAAGCTTGCAGCGCGGCATCCAGTGTGTGTGTGTGTGTGTGTGTGTGTGTGTGTGTGTGTGTGTGTGTGTGTGTGTGTGTGTGTGTGTGTGTGTGTGTGTGTGTGTGTGGATGTCCACATCCCTACATCTGTGCAATGCCAGAGGAACAAATCGCTTTTATGCCCATATATGGAGATCCATGATGTCTATCTAGAGTCATGTCATCACCATGGATCTGTCACATTTAGCGCCACCATCAGGCCGATTTTTTCAACCACATTTTTGGACACTGCTCCTACTGCTTATTGTAAGTCGCTTTGGATTAATAGCGCCTCCTAAATGCCTAAATTGTAGATAGTGTGTGTGTGTGTGTGTGTGTGTGTGTGTGTGTGTGTGTGTGTGTGTGTGTGTGTGTGTGTGTGTGTGTGTGTGTGTGCGCGTGCGCGCACGTGCGTACGTACGTACGTACGTGTGTGTGTGTAGAGAGAGGTAGAGGCAGCAGGACATAGACTAAAGCATGCGTAGTACCAGAGAGGGGCCCCCAGGGGGCGATCATCACGTGACGTGAAGGATGTGTTCTCCTCTGCGTGAACTGCTTGGAAATGAACGAGGGATGTGGAAAATTGCCGGGGGAGGGAGAGAAGGAGAGAAGTAGAGGAGGAAGAAAGAGAGAGAGAGAGAAAGAGATGAGCTCTGCTTGTCTTGTGAGGCCCGAGGGGGGACAGGTGGGCTCTGCAAGGTGACACCCCCCCCATCCCCACCGGCCAGGGGACGGATGGACGGACAGACAGACAGACAGACAGACAGACAGACAGCTCTTTTTCTAGTTTCCACTCTTTTGCTTGCTTTTAGGGTGACAAGGAGTTTGGGCCATGAATGATAATAGAGGTAGGCGTTTAAAATATATTTGATTATGCTTTAACTATTGAAAAATAGCAGATATACAAGCTCGCACCGAGTGCCGCGCTGCGAGCTTGTAGATCTGCTATTTTCGAAAAATCATGTGTCATTTGAATCCTTCTAAGGTTTTTTGAAAAAACCTATGTTTCTATGTCATCAATCTGGCCAGCCATCGTCAATGAAAAGGTCCTTTTCACTTAACTGGAGCTCAGTTAGTCTGTTCTTGAGAGACTACTAGTGGTTCTCAAACCTTTTCATGTAAAGGACCCCCAAAATGATGTGTATTTGGCCACGGACCCCCATCTCAAAATATTTAGTTCCAGGGACCACCCAGAAGCAAAATCTGAGTTACAAACGTTTGCTTTGAAAATACATATTGTCAAAGATTTGCACACATTTTCACGACTTTTTCAAAAATAGCAGATCTACAAGCTCGCAGCGCGGCACTCGGTGCCGCGCTGCGAGCTTGTGGATCTGCTATTTTTCACTGGTTAAAGCATTCAATAATTCTAGGCCTAAATAAGGAAGCAGAGGGAACAACGGAGTGTGTGCGCGTGCTTGCGTGCGTGCGTGACGTCTGTGGCTCGGTAAAGGTCCGACTGAAGTGAAACCAATAAAAATATATTCCATTATTCTGGGGGTGGGGTTAATGAGATGGATAATGATGCATTCATGCAGGGCATGGAGCGTACCGTATGCACTCACTGGCAAGAGAGAAAACAACAAATGGCTTTAATGTTCCACTCTTTGATTCAAGCACTGGAACGCTTTATTGGACACAGAGTCATCGACCAAAAGGCAAACTGTGACTCAGTGAGCAAACAGCAGTGTTGTTTTTGACAGCAAATTTTGATTTTGTTTTAGTCATAGTCTTTTGAATAAAATGTCATTTAGTTTTAGTCATAATTTAGTCACCTGAAAAGTTTTAGTTTTTGTCTGATTTTAGTCAACTAAATATCATAAGATTTTAGGCGACTAAATCTACAGTTGATTTATTCAACTAAAATATATTTTGGAAGGCCTTGATGGCATCGTAATGACTTACACTTGATTGCATGCTGAAAATAGCCGATCTACAAGCTCACAACGCGTCGCAGCGCGACACATTGTGAGCTTGTAGATCTGCTATTTTCAGCATGCAACACCTGAGAGCAACCTAACATAAAATTACTCTCTTCAGCACTAGTACGTGCTGACGTAACGTTTTTGTCTAGTTTTTATTTTGTTGACGAAATTGTCAATATATTTAGTCTTAGTTATAGTCATCACAGCTTAGTTTTTATTTAGTTTTCGTCAGTGAAAAAATAGTCATAGTTTTAGTCAACAAAATCAACACTGCCAAACAGCAACCTGTGCCTTGAAGGGGGCATAGTATGGTATGTAGACTTTTCGGTACTTCCAGTTCTCAGTGTTTTTGACGATCCGTCAAAAAAAAACTATTTAAAGCTATAGCTTACTATGGAAGTTGCTCAACTACTGGTCAGTAGCGGTATTGCTTTTTACGGCCGTTTTTCACCCAGGGTCGCCGCGGACCACCGGAACGGGGCCGCGGGACCACCGCGTCCGCCTGGGCCTCGCCGAGACGCATCCGTAGAGGGGTCTCGCGTCCCTCTGCGACCAGGCGTTGGGAGTTGAGGCAAGCTACTTCCTGAAAAGACGGCAAGACGCGCTGTGATTGGCCGGTAGTGTATGATCCGCGCTGTGATTGGCCGGTAGTGTATGATCTGGAGACAACATATACGGAAGAATGCAGATGACGTAATTTTGGCGCGAAATGCAACCCCCCCTCACGGCTCAGTAAAAAACATATAAAGAAAAGGCTTTCGGGGCGGAAATTAACGGAGTGCGTGTTCAGAAAATGTTAAGATTTGTTTTTATTGGAAAAGTTACAAAGTATAGCTTTAAGGTCTCATGCCATTGATTGATTGATTGATTGAAGACTTTATTAGAAGTTTGCATAGGAAAATGTACAGTTTCATGACGGTACAGTTCACTGGTACATGGTCAACTAAAAGGAGATCCTAGAAAGCACTTGGCTTATTTGCACAGGAAACCATTCCTGTATGTATCTCATATAACACTGAATGACAGATGGATAGAACACAGTACCGTGCACTGCAGTACATAGTCAGAAAAAAAACTAAAAACTAAAGAAAACAGTGCAGGAAAAATATATACAGTAGATAATTACAATAGAAGGGTGGAGGGTAAGGCTGGGCTAGGTTTGTTTTTACCAGTTACCAGTTACTAACCCTTTGTTTGAATTGATCTGGGTTGAACGTGATCTGTGGCGCTGCCTCTGGTGTTGTAATTGTGGACATCCTTATCGTTTTCATCCCCGCTCCGCATTAATCTGGTCCCCTCTCCTCTCTTTCTCCCCCTTAGAGAGAGAGATGAAGCAGGGATCTCAGAGTGTAGTGATTATATAATCATTGTATCATCCCTTTGCAAAGCACATTGCATTGCCTTGTTGAAATGTCCTGTACAAAACAAACTGCCTTGCCTGGCCTTCCCTCCTACTGTACATGAATAAATAAGATAGAAGTTGCGCATCAACAATGGGTTTTCTCAGTGGAGTGCTAAACCCACAGTCTATAGTAATCTATACACACAGTAGGCTCATAGACCTATACATACATGCTCTGATGGAGCCTCATAGCCCAAACACAGGGACGTGCTGGGCCCCTGATTCAGCCCGGGAAAAAGAGTTGTAGAGGCCCTCATTGCGCGCTATAGAGAGAGATCTCTCTCTATTGCGCTGCTGCTACTCAAAGATTTGCCATTTCAGACCATGACAAGTGACAAGCCAGTGGGCCAATTACTGTACATGAGTTATATTTCGTCGTTGTCAGGTGTCCAAAACCGTTTGTTTTGTATTAATCATTTTAAAAATGATTTAAACTTGTGACAACAGCCGATCTACAAGCACACAACACGGTGCGAGGCGTTGTGTGCTTGTAGATCTGCTGTTTTCACTACTTTTGTGCAATGGCCTTGTTTGATGAAGCAGGGCTTTGCTTTGTGAAAAAAATTATAAATTTGAAACTTGGAGATACGAGCCCGACAGTGACGATTTACTTTGTTTTACTTACGTATAAGCTTGTTGGTGTGTGCCAATAAAAAAAAGGAAATTTGAGTAGGCCTACCTTTTTTAAGGTTTTAAATGAATGTTTTTGGTTGGTTGGTTTGTTTGTATGATGATCTTGTCTATTAAAATGTTGGATTCATGTTAACATGAACCACTTAAACCCTGACTATAGTACACTTTGACCTTATTTGGTGTGCAAAAATAGCAGATCTGCTTTTTTCAGAGTACAGGGATGAATAATTAGGGATGCTAGGATTCAAATGCAACAAACTAAAAGTAGTTGAAGACCTATGAACTAAACAAACGTCAGAAACGTTTAAAGGGGCACTCCACCACTTTTCAACCTTTCTTCATATAATAGGTCCTCACTAATGTTCATGATAAAATATCAAAAAAGAATTCTACTCAGTTTGGGTCTCATAGGAGAGCTGTGGGTGGGTCAAATCCTTCCTACCGGTGACATCATCAATGGGAAATGCAAGCTAATAGAAACTGCAGGCTTTCTATTCCTGAAAAAGTTGCAATGTTAAAGTGGAAGCCATTGTTCTCGTGATAATAAAAATCTTTTTCTTTTCTTTTTTCAAAAATATTATTTATTTATTTTTTGTCAACCGATGATGTCACCGGTAGGAAGGATTTGACAGCTCTCCTATGAGACCCAGACTGAATAGAATTTTTTTTTTTTGCTATTTTATTATGAACATTAGTGAGGACCTATTATATGAAGACAGGTTGAAAAGTGGTGAACTACTCCTTTAAGCATTATTATTATTGCTGCTGCTACAGTGTCTGATGAACCCAGAACCTAAGCATTTTACTCCTCTGTAGAAATGCTTTCATGCTCCCAGAACACCACAGACAGGACTGCTATGTTTATTTTAAAACCCATTAGGCCTAGAATTATTGAATGCTTTAACCAGTGAAAAATAGCAGATCTACAAGCTCACCGCGCGGCACCGAGCTTGTAGATCTGCTATTTTTGAAAAAGTTGTGAAAATGTGTGCAAATCTTTGAATATTATGTATTTTCAAAGCGAACGTTTGTAACTCAAATTTTGCTTCTGAGTGTTCCCTGGAACTAAATATTTTGAGATGTGGGTCTGTGGCCAAATATATATCATTTTGGGGGTCCTTCACATGAAAAGGTTTGAGAACCACTGACATTGTAGTCTCTCAAGAACAGACTAACTGAGCTCCAGTTGAAGTGAAAAGGACCTTTTCTTTGACGATGGCTGGCCAGATTGCTGACATAGACACATAGGTTTTTCAAAAAGTCTTAGAAGGATTCAAAAGACACTTATAGAATCGGGTCAAAATTCTAATTTTCACAGTTTTTCAAAACTAGCAGATCTACAAGCTCAGTGGCGCGCTGTGAGCTTGTATATCTGCTGTGTTTCAATAGTTAAAGCATTCAATGTGTAGTTTGTGTACCCGTTCTGAATGGGTTAAATCTCAGCTATAGAGAGCTCGCTGTTTGCCGCTGCCTTTGATTGAGCTCCTTTTTTTTCTCTCTCTCAGCTGAGCCTGCACTGTGTTATAAATTATATAATATACAGCAGCCCTGCTATTTCTCATGGTATAATTGTGTTCCCTTTGCTTGATGTTGTGTTGGAAGCCTGGTTGTTGAAATGTGCTACACATTGAGCTGCCTTGCCTATTATTCCTGTACACTACAAAACGTAAAAACGTAGAACTATTGAAAAATAGCAGATACAGTATACAAACTCACAGTGTGGCGAGCTTGTAGCTCTGCTATTTTTTATTTTATTTTCTATTGTAAATATCTACTGTATATATTTATTCTATGTGTACTGTGCAGTGTGCATGCATGGGAATGCTATTCATTATCTGGGTTAGGCAGGCAGTGGACCTAAAGCAGAAAAACATTAAAAACGCTTGTTTTTACTAATATCGTGAGTAATATGGATATCAAGGTATTCAACAGCGTTATCGAATATCGAAGGTTTTCCTAAATTATCGCCCAACCTTATTATATCTGTGGTTGTATTGGTATCTCTTAGTTATGAATGGTTATGAATATATCATTGTTACTGTAAGTTGTCTATAGTACAGCTTCACAATGTCTGGTGGAAATGGCCAAAACCATGCATTACTTTTCAGGAAAAAAATAATAATAATAATAATAACCTGTGCTCCAATGTAGTTGTCACAAGTTCTGGGTTGATATTTTTCATTGGTTAAACATTTATACACCCCACAGCCCTAACCACCGCCAAAGTGGTGAAAACAGCCCATCTACGAGCTCTCAACGAGCTCCTAGATATAACAGATTAGGATAATTTCCACTACTTTAGCGTTGACACCGAAACTCAAGTACAATGAAGTACGCCGTTAATTTCACAAAAGTACAAAATCATAAAACGTCGACAAATGCGAGGTACTTGGCGGCACCGTGATGGTGGTGGTAATATCAAAACAACTTTCCCTGACGGCTTCATTAAACATGAATGTAAGGAGTTTTATAGCAGTAATTACTGTACCTCCTCCTCCTCTGTGGAGCGCTGGGAGGACAGTGGCGTCAGTTCAGCAAAAGCTAGGGTATGGCAAAGATGGGAGTCCTCATGGAAAAGAGGCATTACATTTTGGATAACACGGTTCTATTGTGAAAATAGCAGATCTACATGCTCACAACGCCTCGTGCTGCGAGGCGTTGTGAGCATGTAGATCGGCTATTTTCACAATGTCTGAAAAAAAAACGAGTTTTGTCAGTTTTTTACACAGGTTTCTACGGTTTCTTGGGCTGGATATGGCAGCCTGGAACGGTTGTTCAAGTGCAGCTAAACTTGGCATGTTAGTAAACGTGCCACAATTAACAACAATGCATTGCACCTGTGCAGCTGACCTGCGGAACCTGGGAATATTCCATTCTGTCAAGATGGGGAGAATACAAGTGTGGAGAATACAATTATAATAAAGTGACCATTTTGTTACAGTTTGCATTTGTAGTTATTTTACTGTAATTTAACAACATAATAACCAGCACAGATAGACAAAGAGACATTCATGGATTTATATTTAAAAGTAACTTTTATTTTCCCCCCTGAACCCAGGGTATGGCAGCTGCATACCCCTGCCATACCCAATTGACGCCCCTGTGTGAGAACACTGCAGCAGTGAGAGAGAATATAACATCCAGGACCTGAGAAGACCTGCCAGTTAAATGAGGCTGTGAAGGAGACAGAGAACCGCTGCTAAATAATCTACGCTGTGTTGGTCCACACGTCTCAGCCCACTACACTCTACTGTTACTAGCTGGTGGAAAGTAACTACAGTACATTTACTTAAAGGAGAAGACCACCCATTTTCAATATTGAACTGTGTCATTAATATACCTTAGAGGAGTTGTGTGGAAATAGAAAAAAAGTCCCCCCCCCCCCCCCCTTCTGTGTTGCCTAGAACTGGAGGTTTGATTTTGGGGTTTGTATTGTAAATTACAACTTGATGACATCACACATTGTACTTTACAATACAAACCCCAAAATCAATCCTCCAGTTCTAGGCAACACAGAAGGGGGGGAACTTTTTTCTATTTCCACACAACTCCTCTAAGGTATATTAATGACATATTTCAATATTGAAAATGAGTGGTCTTCCCCTTCAAAGATGGGATGCCATAACTTTCTTCCCCCGAAAACATGATGATCAGGTATTATGACCAGTAAAGGTCTTTGCACACAGACGTGTTTTTCAACCATTGCGTTTTTTTCCGTTTGCTGCATAATTAAAACGCATTGGATTTGGTGTGCAAGGCTGTGTGGAATCGGCGCTGCGGATCCCAAAAGGAGTCATAAAAGGAGTGATGAGTTTTTTTAACCGCATGCGACAAGACTCACAAATCGAACTGGGTGCGATTGAGAAAAAAACGCACGGCCGCAGCCACTCGTCGCACGGCTAATTTGGAGCGGGTGTGCCTGAGGTCGTAGAGAATCATTGTTTTCTTAAAAAAAAAAGATTGTCCGTTTTATCCGTGCAAACAAAACGCGTCTGTGTGCAAAGAGTAGGGCCAAAAGTGTGACGTGACGTACGTGATGTGACGTGACGTGACGTGACGTGACGTGACGTGACGTGACGTGACGTGACGTGACGTGACGTGGCGTGGCGTGGCGTGGCGTGGCGTCTCCATCATTTATCTGGGGACCACCTGGAACCGCCTCAAGGACCACTGGTTCTCAACCAGTGGTCCTTGAGGCGTAAACGATGTCACAGTATCCACTTTAAAACCTTCCTTTGATCCCGTGCCACCACATTAACTCAAATCTTTGTCCATACGACGGTTTAATGTCAGAGGAGTCCATGCAGCTTTGCAGTTCTTCTCCTCTTCTCTCACAAGAGAAAGAAAACCAAGGCAGAGAAACTGAACTAAATAATGAATAAACTGCAGCCTCTTATAGCTGAGGATTAAAGCCAAGCTCCAACCCAGGTTTAATGATGGGTTTTAAAAGCTCTTTGTGTTTCTGGTTCACACCGTTGGCCCGATCGCTGCCAGACTGAGCACACACACTCCCTGGATGCCAATTCAGAACCTCTGCCCCACATTTTTCAAATGGCCCCGTTCTAGCGCCACCATGAGCCGATGTTTGCAAAACACATTTCTGTACACTACTCCTACAGATTTTGTCCAAAAATCCTTCAAATCGGTAGACAGTATCTCTACAATCATGTGATCATCATGGATACGTCCGATTTTCCATATTCCATCCTGATTGGCTACAATTGGCTTCCAAAGTTTGCAGGATTGCTCAGTTTTGAACAAAATGTCTCAAATCATGAACACAGCGTGCAATCTTGGTGAAATTGGGTGTGCACGTTCCCACTAGGTAGAGGAAGAAATGCCACTTCAAATTTCTCAAATCAGCCTCATGGTGGCGCTATAACAGGGCAATTTGTGTGGCCTGGTGGAGACCTGTGCTCGGAAGAGCACTGCTTCTAGTTGAGCAATCATATTTCTGTTATTGCCTCCCCTGACCCTTCTCTGTATTTACCTACTGTATATATTTTTTGCACTGTTTATTTTTTTTATTTTTTTACTATATCTACTGCATAGTACTGTGTTCTATCCGTCTGTCATTCAATGTTATATGAGATACTTCAATGGTTTCCTATGGAAATAAGCTTAGTATTTTCTAGGATCTCCTTTTAGTTGACCTTGTACCAGTGAACCGTACTGTCATGAAACTGTACGTTTTTCTATGCAAACTTCTAATAAAGTCTTCAATCAATCAATCAATCAATCAATCAATCTCTTCGTTGATTGATCCATTTACGACGCTCATTGAGCAATAATATTTCTGTCGCTGCAAACTAAAGTAAACTTTTGTCACATAAAAAAACATGAAAAAGATCAGTCCACAATTCTGACATCAAGTATTTATAATGCAAAGCAAATACCTAGGAAAAAGATGCCATACAGTGTGTGTGTGTGTGTGTGTGTGTGTGTGTGTGTGTGTGTGTGTGTGTGTGTGTGTGTGTGTGTGTGTGTGTGTGTCTGTGTGTGTCTGTGTGTGTGTGTGTGTGTGTGTGTGTGTGTGTGTGTGTACTGTACAGTATGTATACATGTACTGTATGTAGTGAGTGGTAATTAAAGGGCAGCTCTGTGAATTTTTTATGTGAACTCTTGACTCCTATCATAGGAATGTGACATACTGTAACACGGAGTGGGACTGAGTTACTTGGGCCCACGGTGGAGGGGGCATTAATTATTTTATACTTTAGCTATTGAAAATTATCAGATATACAAGCGCTGCGAGCTTGTAGATCTGCTATTTTTGAAAAGTCGTGAAAACGTGTGCAAAACTTTGAATGTATATGTTTTTAAGCGAACATTTCGAACTCAAATTTAACTGGAACAAAATATATTTAAATGGGGGTCCGTGGCCAAAAACATATCATTTTGGGGGTCCTTGACACGAAACAGTTAGAGCACCACTGACATAGAAACATGGGTTTTTCAAAGACTTGCACAAAATTTCCACGATTTCTCAAAAATAGCAGATCTACAAGCTTGTATCTGCTATTTTTCAATGGTTAAAGCACAAAATAATGCGTAATGCGTTCCCAGTCTAAATTGGTTAAACCCCCTCCTCTCCCTATGAAGAACATTCATGGGGGGCCCGCAGTGAATCCTTGTACCCGGGGCCCCAGAATATGGTGTGACCCCCCTGGTTCCCATGTATCCTTGTACCCGGGGCCCCAGAATATGGTGTGACGCCCCTGTTTCCCATGTATCCTTGTACCCGGGGCCCCAGAATATGGTGTGACGCCCCTGTTTCCCATGTATCCTTGTACCCGGGGCCCAGAATATGGTGTGACCCCCCTGGTTCCCATGTATCCTTGTACCCGGGGCCCAGAATATGGTGTGACGCCCCTGGTTCCCATGTATCCTTGTACCCGGGGCCCCAGAATATGGTGTGACGCCCCTGTTTCCCATGTATCCTTGTACCCGGGGCCCAGAATATGGTGTGACGCCCCTGGTTCACATGTATCCTTGTACCCGGGCCCCAGAATATGGTGTGACATCCCTGGCTCCCATGTATCCTTGTACCCGGGGCCCCAGAATATGGTGTGACACCCCTGGTTCACATGTATCCTTGTACCCGGGCCCCAGAATATGGTGTGACACCCCTGGTTCACATGTATCCTTGTACCCGGGCCCCAGAATATGGTGTGACGCCCCTGGTTCCCATGTATCCTTGTACCCGGGGCCCAGAATATGGTGTGACACCCCTGGTTCCCATGTATCCTTGTACCCGGGGCCCAGAATATGGTGTGACGCCCCTGGTTCCCATGTATCCTTGTACCCAGGGCCCCAGAATATAGTGTGACGCCCCTGGTTCCCATGTATCCTTGTACCCGGGGCCCAGAATATGGTGTGACAACCCTGGTTCCCATGTATCCTTGTACCCAGGGCCCCAGAATATAGTGTGACGCCCCTGGTTCCCATGTATCCTTGTACCCGGGGCCCAGAATATGGTGTGACGCCCCTGGTTCCCATGTATCCTTGTACCCGGGGCCCAGAATATGGTGTGACGCCCCTGGTTCCCATGTATCCTTGTACCCAGGGCCCCAGAATATGGTGTGACGCCCCTGGTTCCCATGTATCCGTGGCACATCAGAGCTGGCCTTGACGGTAGGTGGAAATGACCTGCTTCTTCCAGCTGTCTGAGCTGCCCTTTAAAAGCTCTTTAGCGAGCAGAGCCTTCGCCACAGAGAGGCAGTGTGTACTTACTATACTATACAGTCTCTGAAGTGTGATAATTACACACATACTGTACTGTACTGTACTGTACTGTACTGTACTGTACTGTACTGTACTGCACTGCATAATGTAGGGCAGGAGTCTTCAACGTTTTCAGGCCCAAGGACCCCTTTGTTGAGAGAGCGAGATGAAGCAGGGACCCCCACAACCTTTTCGTAGATTCCATATAGTTTAATTGTTTGACAGCACAATCATCAGTGTATTTAGGATTCATGTCAATTTGTGTTTTCGGATATTTAACCACTTGAACCGTCATTACTTAATAAACTTGACCTTTGTCTGCTCTTTTTCCCCCCTACGCCAAACCTCTTTGGCGAAAATAGCAGATCTACAAGCTCACAACGCCTCTATTTTTGGCTAAAGTTCTCAGAATATGGATGCTAGGGTTCAAGTGGTCAATATAAAAAGGTTTCGATCACACAAAGATTTGGAGGACCCCCTTGTATCTCCAAGTTTCAAATGTGTACGTTTCTTCGCAAAGTAAAGCCCTGCTTCATCATACAAGGCTGTCGCACAACAGTATAGTGAAAACAGCAGATCTACAAGCACACAACGCCTCACGCCGCGAGGCGTTACGTGCTTGTAGATCGGCTGTTTAAATCATTTTTAAAATGATAAATACAATACTGGCTTTCAAGCAGTTTCAAGGGGCACAGAAAAACAGCAGATCTGCAAGCTCGCAGTGCGGCACTCGGTGCTCAGAATTTGGTTTGACACCCCTGGCACTGCTAATTAAACTGACCATATATGTTGTACAACCTCAGCAGATGTGTTGCAGATCTGCAATCCGCGTTTAACCCATTCAGGCCTAGAATTATTGAATGCTTTAACCAGTGAAAAATAGCAGATATACAAGCTCACAGCGCCGCACAGAGTGCCGCGCTGCGAGCTTGTAGATCTGCTATTTTTGAAAAAGTCGTGAAAATGTGTGCAAATCTTTGAATATATTTATTTTCAAAGCGAATGTTTGTAACTAAAATTTTGCTTCTGGGTGGTCCCTGGAACTAAATATTTTGAGATGGGGGTCCGTGGCCAAATACATATAATTTTGGGGGTCCTTCACATGAAAGGGTTTCAGAACCACTGACATTGTAGTCCCTCAAGAACAGACTAACTGAGCTCCAGCTAAGTGAAAAGGACCTTTTCTTTGACGATGGCTGGCCAGATTGCTGACGTATAGAAACGTAGGTTTTTCAAAAAACCTTAGAAGGATTCAAAAGACACTTAGATCTATAGCAGATCTACAAGCTTGCAGCTGTGAGCTTGTATATCTGCTATTTTTCAATAGTTAAAGCATAAAATAATAATACACAATAATGTTCTACTTAATTGAGTTAGAATCACGCAAAGACAACCCGGCACTGGCGTCACGGCACCCCAGGGTGCCCTAGCTGTCACCCACTCTGAAAACCCCTGCTCTAATGTATATCATGTGGTTAAAATGTCAAATGTGCATCCTAGTTAAACTTGGATGTCTGTGGGATTTCACAGTGCTGTGCAGAAGGAGAACACATGTGTGCTTCCCTGCTGAGTTAACCCCTCGCGGTGCTGCTACCCATCATACAGCTGCTGTGTTGACATACAGCCTCCTATAGAACATGATGGATGACATGCAGCCTTCTATATAACATGATGTTGGCTGTACAATGTCATCACAGAAACCTCTTATCTCTGCATTTCCATGTTCTCCGTTGGTTTCGTAAATCAACGCCCTACTCCGTAACACTGCATCGTCACACATTAGCATCTAAATTAGCAGATCTACAAGCTCAATGCTACTTTAGCATGTTTGGGGAATTTGAGTCCTGAAAAGTAATGGTATGAGCACGTCCACTGGGACCCGCCCCCCGAATCTAGACTGAGTGGCAAACATTGAGCAGCATGGAGCATTGGAGTTTGGAAGCGCTAGTTGCAAATCACTCAACGGCCCTGCATACCACCTGTTTCTAATTTGCACATAATGCAGGGGCAGCAGGATGTTGTGTTGTAGAAAACGAGCGCTTCCAAACTCTGAAACTTTGAAAAATAAAAACCTGCACAGAATGTCTTGACAGAAAGTAGCTCATAGCATGCCTATGGTGGATTTTTATGAAACAAAAACTTTGCAGATAGAAAGAGGATAATTCAAGCTTTCAGTACAGCCGCAATGTTGGTGAGTTAACTTTGTTTAATACAATCAGATATGACTTTTCTGTTTGGATGTATGGGCTGTCAATGGCAGAAATGAGTTTTTTGCCACTCAGTAGGCGTGTTCCCACATAACTTCCAGCAACAGTGATGTCACGCGCATACCCTCTATTGGACTTTTTAGCTTTCCACACAAGACAAGGTGTTACTGTATGAAGGTCAGGTCCCAGCCCTTACACATATAGGGTAATATATATTCACAGTATACAATATATTCAATATCCTACAGTACATGCTGCCTTAGCTCTCAGATGAGAGACCTCTCATCCGTCCGTCCGTCCGTCCGTCCGTCCGTCCGTCCGTCCATCCATCCATCCATCCATCCATCCAAACATCCATCCATCCATCCATCCATCCATCCATCCATCCATCCAAACATCCATCCATCCATCCATCCATCCATCCATCCATCCATCCATCCAAACATCCATCCATCCATCCATCCATCCATCCATCCATCCATCCATCCATCCATCCATCCAAACATCCATCCATCCATCCATCCATCCATCCAAACATCCATCCATCCATCCATCCATCCATCCATCCATCCATCCAAACATCCATCCATCCATCCATCCATCCAAACATCCATCCATCCATCCATCCATCCATCCAAACATCCATCCATCCATCCATCCATCCATCCATCCATCCATCCATCCATCCATCCATCCATCCAAACATCCATCCATCCATCCATCCATCCATCCATCCATCCATCCAAACAACCATCATCTATCCATCCATCCATCCATCCATCCATCCATCCAAACATCCATCATCCATCCATCCATCCATCCATCCATCCATCCAAACATCCATCATCCATCCATCCATCCATCCATCCATCCATCCATCATCCATCCATCCATCCAAACATCCATCATCCATCCATCCATCCATCCATCCATCCATCCAAACATCCATCATCCATCCATCCATCCATCCATCCATCCATCCATCCATCCATCCATCCATCCATCCATCCATCCAAACATCCATCATCCATCCATCCATCCATCCATCCATCCATCCAAACATCCATCATCCATCCATCCATCCATCCATCCATCCAAACATCCATCATCCATCCATCCATCCATCCATCCATCCATCCATCCATCCAAACATCCATCATCCATCCATCCATCCATCCATCCAAACATCCATCATCCATCCATCCATCCATCCATCCATCCATCCAAACATCCATCCATCCAAACATCCATCCATCCAAACATCCAGTAATATGCCTCGTAGATCGGCGTTTTAACCACCTTCCTCTTTGTTACAGAGAAATCCTTTACTTTATTCTATACTAAGGTATGCTGAAACAGTGCCTACATATGAAGATGATAGGCTACGTCTGGGTTCTCCAACATTACCTCTGAGACATCCAGTCCCTCATACACTGTGCACTGCTCATAACCCACACTCTGCACATCATCCAGTCCCTCATACACTGTGCACTGCTCATAACCCACACTCTGCACATCATCCAGTCCCTCATACACTGTGCACTGCACCTCATAACCCACTCTGCACATCATCCAGTCCCTCATACACTGTGCACTGCACCTCATAACCCACACTCTGCACATCATCCAGTCCCTCATACACTGTGTACAGCCCATAACCCACTCTGCACATCATCCAGTCCCTCATACACTGTGTACAGCCCATAACCCACTCTGCACATCATCCAGTCCCTCATACACTGTGTACAGCCCATAACCCACACTCTGCACATCATCCAGTCCCTCATACACTGTGTACAGCCCATAACCCACTCTGCACATCATCCAGTCCCTCATACACTGTGTACAGCCCATAACCCACTCTGCACATCATCCAGTCCCTCATACACTGTGTACAGCCCATAACCCACTCTGCACATCATCCAGTCCCTCATACACTGTGTACAGCCCATAACCCACTCTGCACATCATCCAGTCCCTCATACACTGTGTACAGCCCATAACCCACTCTGCACATCATCCAGTCCCTCATACACTGTGTACAGCCCATAACCCACACTCTGCACATCATTCAGAGCACAGAGTTATAACGGCGAGCTGGCAGAGTCCTTCCGTCCATGTTCTGCTCCAAACATGTACAAATGCAATATATAAGGTGCTGACCGCATTGTCCAAACTAACTGTTTCTACCGACCCGCAAACTCCTTGCCAGGTGTTAGTCCATATGTTTCCAATAAATTAATGTTTACTCATGCTTGTCTCGGAGTCTAGCGTTCACTCGGCAGCTTTGTTCTGCAAACAAAACGTCTGAATGCTTCCGCCTAAAACACGCCATGTCCTAGTATCAGAGGAGATCAACGTCACGTGATATGTGCAGCCATCTTCACCCAATGAGATTCCAACATTCCGCAGTGGAAACATAATGACATCACAGCCTGCCCACCGTAACTGACAGTGTAAGTGCGCCCTCAAATCTTTCCTACACAAACTCCCGAGTCCCGGTTCTCAACATGAAAAAGTTGAAAACCCCTGCCCTAGAGGATTTGAGGTCTAACGGGGTACTGACCACTTTGAAGTCTTCGGGGCGACACTCGGCTCCTCTGAAGTGGCAGCTCAGCAGCATGTCGTGGACGTCGTGGCCCGTGCGGTCGTAGAACTCCATCATGTTGAAGGGGCGGGGCTTGAAGTTGTGGAAGTCGGCCTTGACCTTCAGGGCCTCGAGGACGCTCTCCTCCACCAGGTGCACGTCTCTGATCTCATACCTGGAGGGAGAGAGAGATTGATTGATTGATTGATTGATTGATTGATTGATTGATTGATTGATTGATGACGTGTAAGAGTTCAACAGGGGCAGTGCTCAGGAGTAGAGTTGCCATCTTAGAACACAGAGGGTTCCCAGTTCGATCCTGGGCTCCCCCAGAGTTAGTGTAGAAGAGTCCTTGAGCAAGACTCTGAACCCCTAGTTGCTCCTGATGAGCAGGTTGGTGCCTTGCATGGTTTCCTCTGACATCACTGTGTGTGAATGTCCACAAATGCAAATGCAATGTCCAAAGTACTCAACAAACTACAGTATGTGCAAAATTCCGCAGCCCGCCTCCTCACCAGAACCCGATCAAGAGACCACATCACCCCAGTTTTCCACAACCTCCACTGGCTTCCAATAAAATATAGAATTGACTTCAAAATACTGATCACCACCTACAAGGCCCTCAATAACCAGACTCCCAGCTATCTCCAGACCTTGTCGAACGCCATGTTCCCTCCCGCGCCCTCAGGTCTGGAAATGAAAACCTTCTGAAGTTCACTCATAAGGCGAAAAAACGCACTTGGGGTGACAGGGCAGCCCCCACCCTCTGGAACCCACTCCCACCTCATATAAAAGAAGCCCCCACCCTTGCCGTGTTGAAAGCCTTTACTCCACCCTCCCTTCAGTTTTATTTTTATTGTTTGTGTGCCCTGTTAATGTACTTCTTAGATTTTATCCTTTTAACTTTGTCCTAATAAAGTTGTTTTTATTTTGTTTTGTAAAGCGACTTTGAGTACCTTGAAAAGCGCTATATAAGTTCGATGTATTATTACTATTATTATTAATGTGTGTGTGAATGGGTGAATGTAATGAATGTGTGTGTGAATGGGTGAATGTAATGAATGTGTGCGTGAATGGGTGAATGTAATGAATGTGTGCGTGAATGGGTGAATGTAATGAATGTGTGCGTGAATGGGTGAATGTAATGAATGTGTGCGTGAATGGGTGAATGTAATGAATGTGTGCGTGAATGGGTGAATGTAATGAATGTGTGCGTGAATGGGTGAATGTAATGAATGTGTGCGTGAATGGGTGAATGTAATGAATGTGTGCGTGAATGGGTGAATGTAATGCCCAATCTATGTAAACTGCCTTGGATAAAGGCGCTATACAAATGCAACATTAACAGTACAAATGAATGAATGAATTTCCTGAAACAAAAACGTCCTTATAGTGAACAGCCAACTGAACATATAGCCTACAACATTCGGACATCCAAAACAAATCTGGATTCTTATCCTTTTTGTAAGTGATAATGAATGGCTCTGCGGGGATTCACGGTACGTAACAGTCCGACGGCCTGATATCAGATATCAGGCTGCCGGACTGTTACGTACCGTGAATCCCCATGGAGCCATTCATTATCACGCTTATTACCCGGCTACTAAATAAAATTAATAATTTCACTCAAAACTAAAAACAAAACAAAGTATTTCCTTGTTTACAGAGTGTTGCGCTGGGCGTCCCCCTAGCGCGACACGGTCGCCTTGGAAATCAAGGAAGTGCTGATTAGATAGAATCCATTTTCTGAAACTGCGTCGTCTATTTCTCGCTTTAAACATTCTTGAGAGCAACGTTTAGTTCTAAATGTCGCTGTGTGTTTGTTTACATGTCCGACATGTCGGTTAAAGCACAAGATTCACGCAGTGCAGCTTGACTGCAGCAGGTGCTCTGAGTCTTTGATTAGGCAGCGGTCTGTTATAGAGCGGAGCAGTCTGTTATCCAGAAATATCAGACCTCTGATTTCAGCGATTGACCAATCAGAATCAAGCATTCAAACAAGCCGGGTAATAATTTCAGATAAAGACTTTCTTACATCATTGTACAGTGGACAGTGACAAACTAAAAACTTGTCTTCCACAACTCCCAAGTCACAAAGAGCACACAAACGGGAATACCAGTATACCTACAGAACAAACATCACCTCAAGTGCCAGAGGTAATGCACCAGATCTTAGCTGAACACATACTGTATATGGCCTCTGTACTCCCTTTAAATTAAATGCAAACATAAGTAGCTCCCTCACACACAGTTTACTGTACAGGTCCCTAATGTCACTCTCACAATCACTGATCAGTCACATAGCTGCAGGCAGGGACGTGCAGAGAATGTTAGAGAGGCAGGGACTGACATTTCTAAAAGGGCCTTTGGGTGGAAATATTGAAAATAGCCGACCTCCAAGCTCACAACGCGTCGCGCTGCGGCGCGTTGTGAGCTTGGAGGTCGGCTATTTTGGGTGCTTGATACCACACTGAACTATAATCAAGTGAATACTGGAGATGTGGTGTAAAACGGCATAGATTTCTACACAGAGAGGGCAATTCTTTCAACATAAGATGCTGCATTCAAGTTCAGGAGAGTTTGGACAAGGCAATTCTCTTGAATGCTGCCTTCAGGTATGGCATGGAAAGAGGGGGCATTTAGCATTTCTTTCACCATAGTGAAAACTGCATTCATGGTCTGGAGAGGGCACTTTTTACAGATGGATAAAAGGACGTCTATGTATAAAAGGATGTCTATGTGTGCACGTACGTGCCTGCATGGCTGCAGGTCATAGGCGTCTGTCTCTCTCTCCTGTTAGTTTTACCTGAAGAGAAAAAACACTTTTATATTCACAAGCACTGAATGGTCCTGTAAAAGGAACGGCCTTCTCCTTTTAATATTGAGCTTGGTAATGAAAATATTAATAATGTAAAGGCATCGTGAGAACAGAGAATTACTAAAATGTTTTTGGTCTAAAGGACTGTTTGTCCAACAGCAGTGAATTAACACATTCCCCGCCATTTAACAATACCTTCGTACTCTATGGTGCCTCTGGTCTCCATAGACTTCCATGTAATTCATAGTGCACGGATCATGCACACCCATGCCTAGATAATGCACCACGTGTGTCCACATTGCTCACAGCTTTCAAACAAAAAAATCAGAATGGAAATCCGTTCAGGCATTCATGAGATACAAGCCATTATGTTTTCCTAAAATGTAAACAAAGATGGCTGCCATGTTTGATAGATGGGGTTGCTATGGGGGTTAAACATGCAATTTCGCGATTTCTATCATGCCTACTACATTTTTTGGGGTCCAAAAAAAAAATTTGAAAAAAAAAACTTTTTTTGAATTTTTTTTTTTTTTCTTTTTCAAAATGGCGGAAATTCTCGGGACTATCGGGCCTGGCAGGGAAAGACATTGAAATAATCTCGGGACTATCGGGCCTGGCATGCAATGAGTTAATATCTTATACTTGTCAGAGTGAATGAATTCTCCCCTGTCACTTCTGTCCAACACAGCAAAAACAAACAACATTATTAATATGTGTCTGCGTTGGGAATTGATACTCATGATAGATTGTAGTAAAGTGTTGTGATTTTGTCCCTTCTTTGTGAGGGGTAATATATAGTATCTAAGGTATAAATCAGACTGATGTGATTTATTTTCTTCGCTCCTCCTAACATACCAGGACAGGTTTTTCTTGTGATTAATTTGCCCGAAAATCAGATTGAGGATTGATAGTAGATGGTGTGTTAGCATGTTATGTAGACCATGGGTCTTAAACCTAGGGGGTCCACAGAGTTACTACAGGGGGTCCTCCAAATCACTGAGCGATAATGTTCTTTTTTTTATTTTATTTTTTATAATAACCACTTGAACCCTTGTGTCCATATTCTGAGAACTAGCCAAAAATAGCAGATCTACAAGCTTGTAGATCGGCTATTTTCGGCAAAGAGCTTTTGTGTAGAGGGGAAAAAGAGCAGACTAAGTACAGAGTGAAAGGTCAAGTTTATTAAGTATTGACGGTTCAAGTGGTTAAATATCTGAAAACACAAGTTGACATGAATCCAAAATACACTGATGATTGTGCTGTCAAACAATATATAGAATCTATGAACAGGTTGTGGGGGTCCCTGCTTCATCTCTCTCTCAACTAAAGGGTCCTTGGCCTGAAAACGTTGCAGGTCATTGTTGAATCCCATAGTGTGTATAGTTTCAATGTACAGATAATGTATTTGTTTGGTTATTCTACTGTTAGACTGAAGATTTTACCGATGGTTTTCCTATGGTCTTATACATTACTATTTCTATGCATTTGATGATTACCTTGTGTTGTACTTGCTTACTGCAAATCACCCTGGATTAAGAGTGTCTGCTAAATGCCTATAATTGTACATTGATGTGTAGAGCCTTGATTTGCACACATCTCAGCCGTGTATCACATTAATTCCACCAATTAAATCTGTTCATCTGCGCACCATTTGGATTAATCCACACCCCATTTAACACCACAAAAGGCAACCAGAAAGTCCAACGTGTAACCCACTTCCTCGTGGAGAGGAATTCCATGGTTCAACGGCATCGCGCGTCAGATAAAGAACAGATCTGCAAGCTTACAGAGCTTCAAATTTCAACACCTTGACAGCTTATAGATCTCCATCCATCCATCCATCCATCCATCCATCCATCCATCTTCAACCGCTTATCCGGAATCGGGTCGCGGTGGTAACCGTTCCAACTGAGACCTCCAGATTTCCTTATCCTGAGCAACTTCCTCCACTCCCTCAGGGAGTATACCGAGGCGTTCCCAAGCCAGTGTGGAGATATAATCCCTCCATCTGGTCTTTGGTCTGCCACGGGGTCTCCTCCCAGTGGGACGCGCATCGAGGACCTTCCTAGGAAGGCGCTCGGGGGGCATCCGTACTAGATGCCCCAACCACCTAAGCTGACTCCTTTCCAAGTGAAGGAGCAGCGGTTCTACTCCAAGTCTCTCTCGGGTGACTGCAAGCTCACAGCGGCGGCACCGAGTGCCGCGCTGCGAGCTTGTAGATCTGCTATTTTTGAAAAAACTTGAAATGTTTAATTTTGACCCGATTCTATAAGTGTCTTTTGAATCCTTCTAAGGTTTTTTGAAAAACATATGTTTCTATGTCAGCAATCTGGCCAGCCATCGTCAAAGAAAAGGTCCTTTTCACTCAACTGGAGCTCAGTTAGTCTGTTCTTGAGAGACTACTGTGTCAGTGGTTCTCAAACTTTTTCATGTGAAGGACCCCCAAACTGATATGTATTTGGCCACGGACCCCCATCTCAAAATATTTAGTTCCAGGGACCACCCAGAAGAAAAGTTTGAGTTACAAAAACGCTCGCTTTAAAAATAAATGTATTCAAAGATTTGTACACATTTTCACGACTTTTTCAAAAATAGCAGATCTACAAGCTATTTTTCAATAGGTAAAGCATTAAATAATCCTAGACCTAAATGGGTTAAATCAGGATAGGGAACAGAGTAATAAGGACACAGGTAGATTTCATCCATACTTGCTACTGGAGATGAATAAGTACCTCGACATCGAGCTCCTGCAACAAGGCACCTGATAGGCTATTACACTGTGTGATCATACTTTGGCAAATTGAGGCTATTTATTATAATCAGTTTGTCAAATTACGATCACTCTTGCATAAACGGCAAACACCATGAGGGACATAACAATTATGTTCAGCTCTAAATGTGTCAACTGAAATATAAATAAACATCGGTTTCAATTTGCCTCGTGTCTATAAACCCAGTTATGCGTCCTTAAAAACAAGCACTACGTTGTTCAGCAGAGTATTTTTATTTTGTGTTTTTTTATGTTTATAAAACCATTCAATCTTGGAAAGCATCTGTGTCATTTTATATTTTAGCTATATATACTGTTTATGAGTGTGTGTCACAATTAAAAAAGAGATGGGATTCCGCGGCCAAATAGGTACATATAATGTTGGTAGGTTTTCCAGAAAACTGTTAAGCCTCTATCAGAGTCCAGGGTGAAGAGCCTATCACCGCGAATTTTAGGTGTAAAGCTATCCACCTACAGTGAGAAAATAAGTGGAGGCCATCATAGTCAGTCACTGTGACTGACTGGTCTAGATCGACCAATCAGTGAACGGGGTGATGGGCCGATCTGTCTGATAGTAAAAACAGAGAGATGTGTCGGGGTTCACGGTGGAAAGCTCTTCACCGCGAGTAATGATGTAATGTTGTAGTTTTATGACTTAAAAAGACTACACCGTGGTGGATAGCTTACCACCGCGGTGCCTACTATGATAGGGGCTTTAGGATTGAGAGGACATTATTTGCCATGCATAGATTCTGCCACGGGTGACTCAGAGTCGAGATGTCTCCGTACCTCAAGAATCAATCAATCAAACTATTCTCCTGGCAACACTTGTAGGCCTATATGCACCATAGTTTAACATCTGAGAATACAAAATATGCTTTCACAGAATAAAATCAACCTCCGTAAATCCATCCATTAAAATAAATATATAACAATAACAGGAGAACACAAGGGAAGGTAAATGTAAATTCCCATAGAACGTCATTCACTGCCTGTTTTTTCCTTTTTCTTCTTTGTACATAATAGTTTTTTGCATTTGTTGATGACATGTATTATTGTCATTATATTGCTTATTATATTGATGTATTACCTGCTTATTGTAAGTCGCTTTGGATTAAAGCGTCTGCTAAATGCCTAAACTGTAAATTGTAAATGTAAATTGTTTTGTAAATTGTGTAAATTAGTATGCTACCTACGTTGATGAATTACATAGGACCACAATGGATACAAGTCCCCAGAACTTTTTTTGTTTGTTTGTTTATTATCCTTTATCCTGGAGAAACGCTAACCTGCCGACGCTGGTGAATGCTAACCTGGTGAAATGCTAACCTGGTGAATGCTAACCTGGTGAAATGCTAACCTGGTGAATGCTAACCTGGTGAAATGCTAACCTGGTGAAATGCTAACCTGCCGACGCTGGTGATTTTTTATTTTTTTTATTATTATTATTATTTTTTTATATACACTCAGACTGAACCAACACGTGTTTCACTTTGGTTTCTTGGGTTCCCCCCCCCTCCCCCCATACTGTATGTACTGTAACAACCTTGATGTAATCCTCCAGACTTAAAGGGGAAGACCACCCATTTTCAATATTGAACTATGTCATTAATATACCTTAGAGGAGTTGTGTGGAAATACAAAAAAGGTTCCCCCTCTTCTGTGTTGCCTAGAACTGGAGGATTGATTTTGGAGTTTGTATTGTAAAGTACAATGTGTGATGTCATCAAGTTGCAATTTGCAATACAAACCCCAAAATCAATCCTCCAGGTCTTGGCAACACAGAAGAGGGGGAACTTTTTTTTCTATTTCCACACAACTCCTCTAAGGTGTATTAATGACATACAGTAGTTCAATATTGAAAATGGGTGGTCTTCCCCTTTAAAGCAGTTTAGATCTTGGTTGTGAACTGAGCCAAACACTCAGTGTTGGAACAACAGTGCATCTTTAGTTTTATTTTTTAGAGTGGGGCTCATCAAACTGAAAGCTTCCTGGGACATTAAATCAATGGTGGCTCAGCTTCATTATTTGCATCATAAATGAATGGTTGGCATAAAGGTGAGAGGACAGCCCCGCCCACTGTGGGGGGGGGGGAGTGCTGAGACGCACTCTTTTCCTCCCTGTCATGGGTTTGTCTTATCATTTACTGTAGACCAAGACTGGGAACTCTTCTGTGTCCTTTTAGATTTCAACCCATTTAGGCCTAGAAGTATTGACTGCTTTAACCAGTGAAAAATAGCAGATATACAAGCTCACAGCGCGGCACTCGGTGCACGTCACACTTTTCCCCAACTCATATCTCCGCCACCGTTGCCCCAATCCATGCCAAACTTTGCACACACACTCCTTGCCTGCCAATCCACAACCTCCACCCCTCCTGGGACCCCCGGAGCAATTAATTATTGTTAATTGTGGCACGTTTACTAACATGCCAAGTTTAGCTGCACTTGAACAACCGTTCCAGGCTGCCATATCCAGCCCAAGAAACCATAGAAACTTGTGTAAAAAAACTGACAAAACTCGTTTTTTTTAGACATTGTGAAAATAGCCGATCTACATGCTCACAACGCCTCGCAGCGCGAGGCGTTGTGAGCATGTAGATCTGCTATTTTCACAATATAACCGTGTTGTACAAAATGTAATGCTTTTTTTCCATGAGGACTCCCATCTTTGCCATACCCTAGCTTTTGCTGAACTGACGCCACTGGTGTACACTACAGTTACAGTTACAGTAGTATATTCCATCATGTGAGGTGAGAGAATGAATCATTCATTTCCTACTGAACAACATGACATCTGGCTGACAGCCAACATCGGGGACGTGCTGGCCATTGGGAAAAGCGGGACAACTCCCGAACGGCCGGTTCATTCCCGGCCGGTCCAGGCCGGCCATTAGGAAAAAATTAAAATAAAATGTCTGCCTTCGTTCCATTTTGGGGGCTAGGCGGCCAACAAAGTAAATTGTCACTGTCGGGCAGAAACCTCGTATCTCCAAGTTTCAAATTTGTACATTTTTCCGCAAAGCAAAGCCCTGCTTCATCTTACAAGGCCGTTGCACAAAAGTAGTGAAAACAGCAGATCTACAAGCACACAACGCCTCGCAGTGCGAGTCGTTGTGTGCTTGTAGATCGGCTGTTTTCACTAGTTTAAATCATTTTTAAAATGATAAATACAAAACAAACGGTTTTGGACATACAAGGTTTCCACTCGACAACGACGAAATATAACTCATGTAATTGGCCCACTGGCTTGTCACTTTGTCACAAATCTTTGAGTCGCAGCAGCGCTATAGAGAGAGATCTCTCTCTATAGCGCGCAATGAGGGCCTCTCCAACTCTTTTTCCCGGGCTGAATCAGGGGCCCAGCACGTCCCTGGCCAACATCCATCAGTCTTCAGTCACACCGGCAGCCCTCACAGTCACATGTGTTCAGTCTAGTGTTCAACTCAGCCCTCACATCACATGTGTTCCGTCTAGTGTTCTGCTCAGGAGGAAACATGAAAGATACAGTAAGTGATGGATTGACAATCATAGGTATTTCCGACAAAGCAATCTGATTGGTTGATTGGTAGCCGCGAACAAGCCCTGGGCCTACAATCACATTAATAACCCACCCTGTCTGCTGATTGGACCATACTGTATACTGTATGGCACAGCTGCACTGGCCCACTGGAGGATGGGAAAAAAAACATAAAGAACGGCAGCCTGCAAGCGAGACCCAGCAGAGACTTACTGTACCCTGTTCAAAACCAGAACAAACAGCTAGTGGCCTGATTCGTTCATGGATTTATTTGGTGGACTTGCTTTTGATGAACGGTTGGAAGAGGATGAGAAGGAGAACGCGAAACCAACGAATGAGACAAATGTTGCGTTGTCAAAGGAAGAACTCTGCACAATCCTACATTCTTTCCGTTTGAGTCTGACGAGCCAACACAAAACATAGCATCTGTCCAGAGCACAGAGTGAGGAGATGGTCTGATTCAGTGGTCCACAGCCTCAGATGACACAGCTGAGAACATTACAACACAGAAGGGACCGACTCTAACACGTCTATTATCTGATCAGGGACATGCTGGGCCCCTGATTCAGCCCGGGAAAAAGAGTTGCAGAGGCCCTCATTGCGCGCTATAGAGAGAGAGATCTCTCTTTATAGCGCTGCTGCTACTCAAAGATTTGCCATTTCAGACCATGACAAGTGACAAGCCAGTGGGCCAATTACATGAGTTATATTTGGTCATTGTCGGGTGGAAACCTTGTATGTCCACTTAACAATGATTTAAACTAGTGAAAACAGTGCGAGGCGTTGTGTGCTTGTAGATCTGCTGTTTTCACTACTTTTGTGCGACAGCCTTGTATGATGCAAAATGTACAAATTTTAAACTTGGAGATACGAGGTTTCTGCCCGGCAGTGACGATTTACACTGTTGGCCGCCCAGTCCCCAAAATGGAGCGAAGGCCAACATTTCTTTTTTTTTTTTTTCCTAATGGCCGGCCTGGACAGGCCAGGGAATGAACCGGCCATTCGGGAGTTGTCCCGCTTTTCCCAATGGCCAGCATGTCCCTGTATCTGACACACACACACACACACACACACACACACACACACACACACACACACACACACACACACACAAACACACACACTCTGCTTACAAGACCAGGATTAGTGTGCACGCGTGCATGTGTGTGCGTGGGTCTCTCTCTCTCTCTCCAGTCTCCAGGGAGCCCATGCAGTGCACGGCGTTAATCAGTGAGAACGTGTTAATCAAGGCTGCAGTCTGACGGGGGCGATCAGTGCTCTGTACTGAAATAGCTCCTCTTCTCTCCCAGGACCCATGAAGAGCCTCCTGCTGCCAGCGGTAGAGAGTAACTAGGCCTGGGTAGCATATCCTCGTTGTCGGGTGGAAACCTTGTATGTCCAAAACTGTTTGTTTTGCATTTATCATTTTAAAAATGATTTAAACTAGTGAAAACAGCCGATCTACAAGCACACAACGCCTCGCACTGTGCTTGTAGATCTGCTGTTTTCACTACTTTTGTGCGACGTACAGCCTTGTACGATGAAGCAGGGCTTTACTTTGCGAAAGAGCGTACACATTTGAAACTTGGAGACACGAGGTTTCCAGCCGACAACGACGATATTGTTTGTTAGTGGTGGAAAAAGTACAAGGTTTCTTACTTAAGTAAACTATCAATGCTGCAGTATAGGAATACTCTGTTACAAGTAGAAGTCCGGGGATTCAAAATATACTTGAGTCAAAGTACGGAAGCATCGGAATCAAAATGTACTTAAAGTACCCAAAGTAAAGTAGTTTGAAAATAGCAGATCTACATCTGTTTTCAAATTGTCTATCCACAACTTTCCAACATCCCATCATGCATTGCGCAGAAGGCGAGCGGCATTTCCGGCGCCGCAGCCGAGTGTGATCTACAAGCTCACAACGGTTGCATCTGCGACGCGACGTGAGCTTGTATGTCTGCTGTTAACCGGAAGTGTCCTGCAGATAATGCTACAGTAAAGTCTTGCAGAAACAGGTGGATATGTCTAAAATAGGGCCAAAGTGGTTAAAGTATGTTTTATAATATTATAATTTCACCTATTTTAGTGGCCTTGTGGTTAGAGTGTCCGTCTTGAGACTGGGAGGTCGGGGGTTCGGTCCCCGGCCGGGTCATACAGAAGACCCAGTGCCTCCCTGCTTGGCACTCAGCATCAAGGGTTGGTAAGTCCCTGTGACATACTATTCACAAGTTTCCGCGGGAGTTTACTGGAGACTATCCGGACCAAACTTCCGGGTTTAACAGCAGACATACAAGCTCACGTCGTGTCGCAGATGCAACCCGTTGAGAGCTTGTAAATCGGCGCCGGAAGATCGATGCAAACGTTTGCGCAATGCACTATGGGGCGTAGGAAACTCGTGGATAGCATCATGTCCAGGGGGTGTACAGTACTTGCAGAGGCGTCAGTTCAGCAAAAGCTAGGGTATGGCAAAGATGGGAGTCCTCATGGAAAAGATGCATCACATTTTGGATAACACGGTTCTATTGTGAAAATAGACGATCTACATGTAGATCTCGCGCTGTCTGAAAGAAAACGAGTTTTGTCCGTTTTTTACACAGATTTCTACGTTTTCTTGGGCTGGATATGGCAGCCTAGAACGGTTGTTCAAGTGCAGCTAAACTTGGCATGTTAGTAAACGTGCCACAATTAACAATAATGCATTGCACCTGTGCAGCTGACATGCAGAATCTGGGAATATACCATTTTGTAAGGATGGGGAGAATACAAGTGTGGAGAATATATATTATAATACCTTGTTAAAGTGACCATTTTGTAAAGTTTTGCATTTGTAGTTATTTTACTGTAATTTAACAACATAATAACCAGCACAGAGACATTCATGGATTTATATCTAAAAGTAACTTTAATTTTCCCCCCTGGACCCAGGGTATGGCAGCTGCATACCCCTGCCATACCCAATTGACGCCCCTGAGTACTTGTAAGTTGTACATCAAGCTGCCTCACTTTACAGAAACAGGAGACAGGCTCCTCCCCTATGGGCCTCATGGCTCCACAAGGCTTATACTTTCTTACTTGCTGTTACTTTTACTGAAGTAAAACATTTTTAAGTACAGCCTACTTCCTCCAACTCTGCTGCAGAGGATGCTGTGTTTGCCTGAGCACCGTGGGGACTTCCCTCTCCTCCCTGCAGGGGGCGTGGGGGTGGGGCTGGGCACTGTGGGGACTTCCCTCTGCTACCTGCAGGGGGCGTGGGGGTGGGGCTGGGCACTGTGGGGACTTCCCTCTGCTACCTGCAGGGGGGGGTGGGGGCGGGGGAGCTGTACTGCGTGTATCAAAACAGCGTCCCTGTTCCAACAATGGAAGCTTGTGATTGGCTGAACCGGAGGTAGGGAGCGCTCCGTTGTGTTCGCCTGGACCATGCGGAGGTGCAGAGAGTTCACTCGTGTATAGGTTATAGGTAATATAATAGGCCTACATGCGATGTTTCATAACATATAACACAAGAAATAATCATAAACATTCTATATTTATAAGGTCAAGTATTATATTTAATAATTGGGACTTACAAAAAGTTAAGAACCATTATCATAGTTATAATAGGCCTACATTTTTACAGTAGTTTAGGCATTTTGGTTTGTGGGCAGAACAATTTGTCCTTGTTTGTTATTTGACTATTTTTTGTTTAATTATAATTAAAGACACTTCATAGTGAATTAGTGATTATAATAAATAGCCTATGTCATGATTGCTAGATCAGATTGTGTTTATAATATAACGCCGGCGCGCCTCCGTCATCTCCACCGAAAACAAGCGCTCCCCCCTTGTTCCATTGTTGGAACCGGGATGTTGTTTTGATTCACGCAGCTGTACTTCCCTCTCCTCCCTGCAGGGGGGGTGGGGGAGGTTGGATTGGATCCTGGAGAAGGATTATCATTATTACGGACCCCTGTCGTCACTGCAGCAATGGGTGGTTCCTGCCAGGTGGGAAAACCTTGTGTTTCCAACAGCATTTTTTTTTTTTTTGCGACCTTATAGGGAGCATTTAGTATCAAACCCGGTAGAACCTTGGCCGTCAGTGTGTCAGTAGGTAGGTAGGTAACGCCTCAATGTCCAGGTTTTCATAGTAAATGCGACCTACGGCCGCAATAAGATATGTGAGAAGTCTGATAGCAGGTCAGTAGCTTCCCAGCGTGGTACAGGTTGTTGTTATTGCGACCGCCCGGTCGCGGTTACTATCAAAACCTCCACCGGCTCAGTCAGTCAGTCAGTCAGTCAGTCTGTCTGTCTGTCCGTCACGTCACACTTTTCCCCTGCTCATATCACCGCCACCGCTGCCCCCGATCCATGCCAAACTTTGCACTCACACTCCTTGGCTGCCAAACCACAACTCGTCCTCATTTCTCACATGGCCCTCTTCTAGCGCCACCATGAGGCAGATTCTTTCAAAACACATTTTTGGACACTGCTCCTACAGATTGTGCCCTAAAATCACGCAAAGCGGTACACAGTATCTCTACAGTCATGTCATCAACATGGATCTGTCCCATTTCCCATATTCCCTCATGATTGGCTACCATTGCCTTCTGTGAGCTTGTAGATCTGCTATTTTAGAAAAATCATGAAAATTAGAATTTTGACCCGATTCTATAAGTGTCTTTTGAATCCGTCTACGATTTTTTTGAAAAAACGATGTTTCTATATGTCAGCAATCTGGCCAGCCATCGTCAAAGAAAAGGTCCTTTTCACTCAACTGGAGCTCAGTTAGTCTGTTCTTGAGGGACTACTATGTCAGTGGTTCTCAAACCTTTTCATGTGAAGGACCCCCAAGATTATATTTATTTGGCCACGGACCCCCATCTCAAAATATTTAGTTCCAGGGACCACCCAGAAGCAAAATTTGAGTTACAAACGTTCGCTTTGCACACAGTTGTTAAAGCATTCAATAATCCTAGGCCCCAAATGACTCACCTCTGGTTGAGCAGGGCTAGCAGCTCTCCAGTGTGGTACAGGTTTAATAACCATTTAGGCCTAGAATTATTGAATGCTTTAACCAGTGAAAAATAGCAGATATACAAGCTCACAGCGCGGCACCGAGTGCTGCGCTGCGAGCTTGTAGATCTGCTGTTTTTGAAAAAAGTCGTGAAAATGTGTGCAAATCTTTGAATATATGTATTTTCAAAGCGAACGTTTGTAACTCAAATTTTGCTTCTGGGTGGTCCCTGGAACTAAATATTTTGAAATGGGGGTCTGTGGCCAAATAAATATCATTTTGGGGGTCCTTCACATGAAAAGGTTTGAGAACCACTGACATAGTGGTCTCTCAAGAACAGACTAACTGAGCTCCAGTTAAGTGAAAATGACCTTTTCTTTGACGATGGCTGGCCAGATTGCTGACATAGAAACATAGGTTTTTAAAAAAATCTTTGAAGGATTCAAAAGACACTTATAGAATCGGGTCAAAATTCTAATTTTCACAATTTTTCAAAAATAGCAGATCTACAAGCTCGCAGCGCGGCACTCGGTGCCGCGCTGTGAGCTTGTATATCTGCTATTTTTGCCAGACCCATGAAATGGGTAGGCCTACATAAGCAAATGTCGGTCTGTCCGGGTTTTCTATATAAAGGGTATATATGATGATGACATGATGATGACATGCCTACAAAAGGCATGATGTCATAAATGATGATGACAGACAGGGGGTCTGGCACAACCAGGTTGACCTGGTCTAGTTTTATATTTAAAGCATAAAATATTGCGTCATAATGTGTTCAGGCCTAAATGGGTTTAACTCACCTCTGATTGAGCAGGGCGAGGAGCTCCCCAGCGTGGTACAGGTCGTTGCGGGTGACGTGGCTGAAGCGGAAGGCGTTGAGGTTGCAGAAGGTGACGGCGGGGAAGGCCATGGCGGGCGCTGCCACCTCGTCCAGCCTGGTGACGTGGGGGTACTGCAGGTAGAGCGACACGCGGTCGGCGCACGCCAGCACCAGGAAGCCCAGGGAGCCCAGGAACAGCGTTGCCCACAGCGCGCGCCTCGCCCACGCGCCGCGCTCGTACGTGAAGATGTGGCTGAGGCCGTGCAGCGTGGAGCCCTGGGCAAACACCTGGATGGGCGGGGGCGGGGCCGGCTGCTCCCCGCTCATGCCTTATATGGTCAGAAGGAGGAGGAGGAAGGGGGGGGGGGGGGGGGGGGTGATGATGTCACTGTCAGTATGTTCCTACTTGAGGGCTCATCGTCATGCATTTTAAAGGAGTAGTTCACCCCCCAAATGACTTTTTTTCTGTTGGTTACTCACGCCATGGAGACTTGAGTTCAATGATATTTGTTTGTATTTGTCGCGTTCCTAAGGCAATAATTAGATTACAATAAATGTACCCGCATTGATTCCGGTATCAATGGGGCAAAATGTACTATGATAAATGTTTTGTCTTTGGAATGCAAGAAACACAAATAAATATTATTGAACTCAAGTACCCATGGCTTGAGTAACCAATAGAAAAAAAGTCATTTGGGGGGTGAACTACTCCTTTAACTAATGTTTTTTGTTTTTGTTTTTTTGTTTCTAGGGTTTCTACTGGTTCTACCGAGTGAAGCCCCGCCCTCGCTGCGGTTCCAGCCAATAGCATTAATTTCTGTTTGCGTTTCGGACCGGACGCAGAAAGATGGCAGATTTGAAAAAGCTGCAAAATAGGCTTCATTTATGTTCTGAAGAAACCAATGGTGTGACGCTGTCCATATTTCTTTTTACATTCTATGGTCTGAGCTTCTATAATAAAGATTGACAAGCTTACAACGCATTGCAATCTATTTTCAGCCAAAGCTTTTCCCACAATACAGGTATGGATGCTGGGGTTTAAGTGGTTAAAACAGAGTCACTGAACTTGTAAATAAACAAGAAAATTGCATAAAGCATGCAGATACTGTATGACAAATAACTTAGATATAAAGAAATGACTGACATATTATTTAATAATTGTATTCTTTCAAAATGGTTTATAGCCTATAATGTGGAAGCTGATCTACAAGCAAGCACTTTAGCACAACAAAATGTGTCATCACAACATGTTGTGAGCTTGTAGATCTGCTATTTTCAAGAAGTCACAGTATGCATTTTCAGGGAGTGAGACAAGACAGTGTTGGCTATTTCTTCAATTTGGGGAGTTTCTTTTTCATATTTCAACACAGGCTATGGAAACGAGTATGATTATGATTTATGATGAGTATGGCAAAGTAAATAAATTATTGCAAAGACGTAATATTAATGGTGACAGAACCTACCTTGTGGTTCCACTTTAAGGTCCATGGTCATCTTGTGATGTGGGGGAACCAAAATCTCCAGAATAAAAATCCAGTCCAGAGTTTAATCCAAATCCAATGCAGCAAACAAAGTGTCCATGATAATAATCACTGTAGTCCTTTATAATCTCATCAGATTACACTGGTTAAATGCATTTATGTCCGATGTAGCAGGATTGTTTAAGTGATCTATCAAATCAAATTATAGTAGCCTAGTATATGTGTGCACCTGTGGCAGTGTGTGGCATATCTATCCCACATGCACGCTCGCCGCACGCACCGCGCTCTAGTAGCCTACACACTGCTGCACACGCACACACCCACATGTCCACAACTCATGCCATTGCTGCTACACATAACTCTCTCTCACACGCACACTGATGGCATTAACCACGGCGCACGGAGGAGAGATCCAGTTCGTACATAAAGTCACACAAACACGGCCGCTTCAATGAAGTCGAGGAGGACTCGATATTTATGAATAGGCCTATGTAAGAACAAGAAACAGGACTGTTCTTGTCATTCGATTATTATAACGGCAAGCATCACGGCAAATTAATGTCTAAAAGCAATCCATTACTGAGCCTATAATGGCCAGCATGTGATGAATCAGTCCACTATAAAAGCATACAGTAAGACCTACAGTAGGCTGTAATCATTAATTCCTGCATGATGCCAGTAGTAGAGTAGACATAAATCCCAGCGGAGTGAGCAGCAGACACAATGACAACATGATGATGAAACGGTTGAATCCTCAAGTCGTTTGGAAAGAAAAATAGTTTTCCAGCTTTGATGTCTTTTCTCTCAGTCAGTCTGTCCTCCTAGAGCTGCTGCTTCACAGTGGTTGGGTTTCTCTTTCGGTTCGATCGATGCCTGAACAGAACCAGAACCATGTCTTCCACTCACAGTGTGTTCAGATCACTTCAGTTCGGTTCGGTGTCTGAGTCGTGAGCTGAGGATGTGATAGACTCAAGATAGGTAGGCTACCACACTGTGCTACCCAACAGCACAGCACGGCAGATGAGATTGAACCAACCCAGCCAGCAGCGACCGCCTCCTCCTGGCTTAGAATGGACCGTTGACACCCTCAGCTCCCCTCCAGACGGTCACGGTGATTTAACCCTAACCCTCTCACTGTGCAGTGAATGTGAATGTGATGTGCAGGCATGTCATTGAGTAAACCGCGGATTGGCTTGAGCATGCGAGCGCGCGTGTGCGTGTGCTTGAGCGAGCGAGAGAGTTGCACGCCAGGGGTGCGTGCGTGTTCATATGCTTGGCGACTCACTCTGTAGGCCTACATACTGTAGGCTGCTACTCAGCTGGGTCATGTATTTATAATTAATTACCATCAATTATAGTGCAGTTAACACATGGATGATCCAATTAGAATCATTTATAACTGAGTAGAATGGAAACAGCTCCCATTTACACTTCTCATGTCGTTGTTCTTTGATCTTTTACTTAGTGTTAAAATTGTATGACAGCATTTATTATAGATTTTCTTTTATTTATATCCCTGCTACTGCTATGTGACCATCACGTTTTTTTTTTCAATAACAAAACTAATCAATCAATCAATCAATCAATCAATCAAACTCTGACATTTGTACTTTTGGGTGGATTTCATGGTGTAGCTATAAGATAGGCTATACTGTAACTGGAGGATATAGATAGAATATGACAACATGATGCCATAGTAGTGTGACTACAGTTGTGCTGCTACTGTCAAAAGAGTTCAATGTGATCACGTGTGTGTGTGTGTGTGTGTGTGTATGTGTGTGTGTGTGTGTGTGTGTGTGTGTGTGTGTGTGTGTGCGTGCGTGCGTGCGTGCGTGCGTGTGTGGGGGGTGGGGTGGGGGTGGGTGGGTCCACTGAGAATGAGAGAATGAATTTGCCTCTATGACTCACACAGGTATCCTGTATAAACAGTGAGATGCCAGTGGGGCAAGGGTTGAAAGAACACACCAACAATCACAACAATTAGTTTAGTTTAGTTTATTTGATCACTCACATACATTTATCAGGTCATACATCCACATAGTCATTGTTACAGGTGAGCAAAAGGAATAGGCTGAAGCTGAAAGCTTGTGAATGCCTATCCTACATATTCATGGAGTAAATACACTGATTACCGGTAGTTATAGAAGTGTTTAAAAATAAAGGATACATCGGCCTAATAGCAGATATAAGAAAAGAAAGAAGAAAAGGAAAGAAAGGAAATGAAAAATGTAAATGAAGATAAAGGAAACATTAAAGGGAATACCCATAGGCCTATACATCAACAATAGCAATTCAAGAATCAGAAATATGTTATAAGTATAATATACAAACAAAAATAAATGTATGAAAAATAAAACTCCAAAGACAAACAAAAGTAAGCAGAGGAAGATTATATTTTACTGTATTTAGCCAGGATATTGGATTTGAGTAGTTTTTGAAATTGTAACATATTTGTACTGTGTTTAATCTCTTCTGTCAAACCAACTGATCCAAATCTTTACTCCACAAACTGAAATGTACATACTTTTGTGGGTGGTCTGAACACTTGCTTGTTTAAAACGTAGTTCCCACCTAAGGTCATAGCCACCCACCCTCCCTATCAGTAAACATGTCCAGAATGTTCGCTGGAAGCAGTTTGTTTCTTGCTTTAAACAATCTTCAATGTACAAGACCTCAAAAATACATTATTTGTATGTTCATACAACAATGATACTGGACATGATATGAAACATAGGCTACATTAAAAACAAAAGGGAGCAGTGTAGCATTCTGCTGATACGTGCTTGTTCTGTCTTTCAAAATGACAGTTGGCAGACTGGATGTAACATCTGCTTGTTTCTATCATGGGAGACGTGCTGCTTTTTAGCAAAGCAAGCCGTGCGTTATTAATTATGCCAACATGAGTCACGATAGCGACGCGGGGATGATGTCTATGAAGGCCAATTGAAATGCAAGATGACAGCTCATCAAATCACAATATGAACCACATTTTATGCGGTAGGCCTACCAGGACATTCCTTTTATATGTGATCCCAGATTGTGCAGCTATACCCTTGACTTTGCACAAAGGGTAAATGGTGCATTTATATAGCACTTTCTAGCCAAAGAGATTTACATAGATTGTGCATAAATGTACCCATTGACACACACGCACGCACTGTGACGCACACACACACACACACACACACGCACGCACACACACGCACGCACGCACGCACACACACGCACGCACGCACACGCACGCACGCACGCACACACACACACCGTCCGATGGCGGAGGAAACCATGTGTAACAGAGTGATTCACTGCCTCAGCCTGATTGCCTCTACAGTCTAGTATCTCCGACTCCCCCAGTCCACAGGGATACAGGATCCCTTTGGTCTGATAGTTAAGATGTTAGACTTTCACGTGAGATACCCGGGTTCGAATCCCAGGCGTTACATATGCAAGGCACCAGCCTGCTCATCAGGAGTACTTAGGGGTTCAGAGTCTTGCTCAAGGACACTTCATGACACTAACTCTGGGGGAGCCCAGGATCGAACTGGCTGCTCCACCGGCCACTCTACCGGCACCAAGGTTGAGACTCACACTGTTCCCTTGGCACACATGTGACAAACTGACAACTCAACTGTGACATTTTGACAGAAAGCTATGATGACGCTTCTCCAAATAGATCAACACATAATAATACCGGTAATAATAGCCCAAAGATTGGGGTTGCTCTCCATGGTGCTGATTGGGTAAAAACCAGGGGTATTCAACAGGGGGTCCGGGACCCCTAGGGGGTCCTCAGAGTTACTATAGGGGTGTCCATATTCTGAGAACTTTAGCCAAAAATAGCAGATCTACTGCGAGGCGTTGTGAGCTTGTAGATCAGCTATTTTTGGCAAAGAGTGTGGAGGGCAAAAAAGCAGACTAAGTACAGAGTGAAACGTCAAGTTTATTTAGTATTGACGGTTCAAGTGGTTAAATTTCTGAAAACACAAATTGACATGAATCCAACAACACTGATGATTGTGCTGTCAAACAATGAAACTATATGGAATCTATGAACAGGTTGTGGGGGTCCCTGCTTCATCTCTCTCTCAACTAAGGGGTCCTTGGCCTGAAAACGTTGAAGACCCCTGTACTAATTAATACTTGAATCAACCAATACCTTGATATGAAAAAGTTTGAGAACCACTGCAAGCAGTGCACTCTCCGGGCCGCTAGATGGCGTCAGAACACGGCCACAGTAATCTCTTCACGAGGATGTTTGAGACAACAACAGAGCAGCAGGAGTAAAGATGGCGCTGCCCATGTTGGCACATTACTGCAGACTGGCAGGGAGATCTGCCCGCTCCTTGTCTAGCAGACACGGTGGTCCGCGGACCACCAGCACACAGCAGCAGCAGGCCAGGAGGTACATCTCCACAACCACAGGGAATGGTGAGAGAATGTACAGTTTGTACAGTAATATACCGTTATGTTGTTGATGTTATGGTCCGATGCAGAGCAGAGGTCGAGCACACAGCACAGTAAATTAGTAAGGGGAACATAAGAAAATCTGCGAAGTAAAACGTTACCAAGAAATTTCTTCACCAATGTGTTTTCTAAAGGTGTGTGTGTAATAATATGTACTAAAAGGTTGAAATTCAACTCCCGGGGGAAACCTCATAAAAAAAATGATTTGTGTTTGTGTCCCATTAACTTTACTATACAGGAAAAACGACACAAAATAAATCTGCTTTAAGTAACATGTGAGGGGTCTAACTAGGGTTTTTTTCATGATGCTGAATCCATTGCAAGCATTTGTTTTGCACGAAAAACATTCCATGGGCGACAAATGGCCCCCACAAAACGGTGAAAAGTGATGATTCATCACTAAACCATCGTTTTGTGGGTCCGATTTTAGCCCAAGGATCAAATATCTTATAAAATCCCCTTACTAAATGTCTCCTTTCTATTGATTAACGTTTCTGTTTACAAAACCGTGCATAACTGGACATAATGTATCATATATCTGAGTACATGTGTTTCTGTCAAAAGCACATTAAGACATCAAACTAAAAGAAGCCCAGAGCTTATTTGAATTGAGGTCATTTCATTGCAAAGTGTGTGTGTGTGTGTGTGTGTGTGTGTGTGTGTGTGTGTGGGGGGGGGGGGGGGGGGGAGGACTTAACTTAACAAGTTTGCAGTTTACAGTTTAGGCATTTAGCAGACGCTTTTAATCCAAAGCGACTTACAATAAGCAGATAATACATCACTATAATAAACAAGATAATATATGTCAGACCATCAGCAACAATATAACAAATGCATATGAATATCAATCTAAAAAATAATAAATCAGTAAAGAAAAAAGGATTCTAATAAACCTAAAAAACAAAATACTAACTAGCTTCATGTATTGTCATTGAGTGTTTCAGTAGTGCTAAGGGTTTAGATGGAGTCTGAAAAGGTGAGTCTTCAGTCCACGGTGAAAGCTAGCGAGTGAGTCCGTTGTTCTAAGTGCGACAGGGAGTTTATTCCACAGCTTGGGGGCCAGGAGGGCAAACTGTCTCGGACGAATGGATTTTTGTCCTGGGTTTTTTAGCGAGGGTTCTGTCAGCATCCCTGTGCTGGCTGATCTAAGTGAACGGGTGGGGGTGTAGGGGTTGATCAGGTTTTGGAGGTATGGAGGAGCCGTACCTTTGGCTGCTTTGAAGGTCAGCATCAGTGTTGTGTATTGAGTGCGGCAGGGCCGGTTCCTGGCATAAGCAACATAAGCGGTCGCTTAGGGCCACAACCATAAGGGGGCCACATCACAGGGAGAAGACTGCAACGCGTTTTGAGCTTGTAGATCAGCTATTTTTCACTATATGCATTGTGGAGTGAGTGTGAAGTGGCCCTCTCAACATGTGGCCAAGACCCACAATTTAATATCAGAATACTGATATATTATTGATTTCAGCTGTTACCCACTTTAATTACTTCAGTCTATAGTAGTAGCATAATGACCAGTGCTATAGTCTTTTTTGTCAATGTATTTGCATTGCATAAGGTTAACATACGAACATATAAATGTATTTGAAATTAAATAATAATGTTACTTTTCAGGATTCCAGTTTAAAAAATAGCTAAAAAGAATACAGGATTCCAATTTAAAACAATTTGAAAATAATGGATCATCGCAATGCTTGTAGATCTATTTTTTTACAATATGCATTGTGGCCCTCTGGAGTGATTGTGAAATATAGTGGCCCTCTCCATCATCTAAGTTGCCCACTCCTACCCTATCCAAATGCTACTTATTATTTTAATGTGCAATAAAATTAAGATCTCACACAAGACAACAGAATTGAAAATATGCCACATACTGTAGAGTTGAATAGGCCTACAAGTTGCAATTTGAGACCAAAAGAACACAGGATGAAGGTGTGTGATGTTTTGTATGAATCTGATTCAAATCAATTGTTGTTTTTTCTTGTTATAACATTACACTCATGTTTTGGACAAATTAAACAGTGTCTAGAAATAGATATGTATTATAATAGGGTTTTGAAATGTTTTTCATTAGAGCATAGGCCTACATGTTTCTGTTTTAATAGATTTTAACTAACCAGAGAGAATGATCTAATAATGTTTTACCTCCATTGTAAACTTTATTGTGTGTTAGAACTGTCTGATCTGTGCCAAAATGCAGATTTCTATGCATTTCTGGGGTTTTGACCGCCCCTCAAAACCCCAATTTCTTTCGGCCGCCCGCCTTGCGGGTGGCCGAAAGAAATTGTATCGGCCAGGATGTATCCCGTATTTGAATCTCTGGGAGTTGGCAACCCTATGTGTAGTTAGTAGATACATGCTTGAGTGCTAACAACAGACACCACATGTTCTACTAGATAGAAGAAGACGTTATTATTTATAACTTTGGTTTTGGCGATTCAAAGACAGTTAATAAGTGCGCGCGTCCGTCAGTGGGGGGCCACCTAAAATAATCTTGCTTAGGGCCACCTGAACCCTAGAACCGGCCCTGAGTGCGGGCCGCAACCGGGAGCCAGTGGAGGGAGCGGAATGACAAGCCATCATGTTGCTTGTGTTGAAAGCTAAAGATTGAACTAGTTTGATTGAATGGACTCTGTTTTGTCCACTCATTACAGCTATTTATTCTATTGTATTGTCTCTGATTGTACTTTAAATAACTGTTTTATGTTGGATGGAAATTAGCATCTTCTGCTGAATTAGGAATGAGGTAGACAGACTGATACTAAATAGAGATTATCTTTTAATGTATTTTGGCCAATGTGACAGAGACAGTGAGTTTGTGTATCAGTTGGCAGTGTGGATTCTGTTATTTGAGAAACAGTAAATATTTGATTGAACACTGTCAAGGTTCAGCTATGAACTCCATGTAAACAGATGGTTCTCAACCTTGGGTCCGGGGACCACCGGGGGTCCAAATGGACCATTACAGGGATCTGTAACTCAGAGTGTACAAATGGAACTACAGATTCTAAGATGCATCATTATCAGCATTTTAAATCTGATGCTCTCGCATTAAATGAACACTGTGGATTTTAATGTGGAAGGGAAAAAAAGAGAAGGGAAAGAAATATCAAGTGGGGGTCCTTGAAATTAAACAAATATAGTGGTATTATCAGGTGTAAAGTAAACATGAACTTATTATTGTTCTTATCTCATACCTCCAGATTTCATCTTATGTCTATTTTCTCTATAAAAGATGCCCAGTAGTGGCGTTTCCATAAAGCCTCTTAATGCACATTTACGGCTTATTCGCAAAATCTTTTTATGGAAACACTTTATAAAAACTTTCATTATCCGCAAAAAACTTCATCCGCTTGGAGGAGGTGGATTTTGAGGCTTTATCGAATAAACTAAATGCGCATTTGTGAATGGAAACGTGTCAGACAACATTTCTGATAATTCGCTTCCCTAATTCGAATACGTTTATGGAAACATGGCTTGTGTCATACTAGCGGGTCACTCAAAAGTAGACACCTAGTATCCATCTATGAAAAGAGATATGATTAAAGCTTCTTTCCCACCGGACGCGATAAATATAACGATATGTCGGCGTTCACATCAATTATGACGGCTTTATCGTTGTGGTGTGGATGCTGCCATCCACTTCAATAGAAAACTATATATTTTTATCTTATGTTTATCATTATCGCGCCCAGTGGGAAAGGGCCTTAAGACTCATTAAATAATTAATTACAATGATTTAGTATAGTAGATCGCCTATCCACAACTTTCCAACATCCCATCATGCATTGCGCAGAAGTTGCACAGAGCTTCCGGCACCGCAGCCGAGTGTGATCTACAAGCTCACAACGGCTGCATCTGCGACGCGATGTGATCTTGTATGTCTGCTGTTAACCGGAAGTGTGGTGCAAAAAATCCCCCAGTAAATTCCCATGGAAAGAGGTGGATAGATTGCTATTTTTGAATGGTTATTTAATCTGTCTACATCTAAATCTAACTACATTGGATCCATTGGACATACAGTATGGTTGTGTTTTTCCATTTCATAACCAGTAACTGTGTTGGACCTCCAGGGTTTACACTGACAGCAACAACATGAATTTATGTTTTCCTCTTTGTGTTTTTGACCAATCAGAACTTCAGTTCCGCCTGGATGAGAGGACAGCTCACAGCAGCCTGGACCTGTACAAGAGAGATACAGGTAATCTATTACTATACAGGTAATCTATTACTAGAGTATTAATACTGGACCTGTACAAGAAGGATACAGGTAATCTATTACTATACAGGTAATCTATTACTAGAGTATTAATACTGGACCTGTACAAGAAGGATACAGGTAATCTATTACTATACAGGTAATCTATTACTAGAGTATTAATACTGGACCTGTACAAGAGATACAGGTAATCTATTACTATACAGGTAATCTATTACTAGAGTATTAATACTGCACCTGTACAAGAAGGATACAGGTAATCTATGACTATACAGGTAATCTATTACTAGAGTATTAATACTGGACCTTTACAAGAAAGATACAGGTAATCTATTACTATACAGGTAATCTATTACTACAGTATTAATACTGCACCTGTACAAGAAAGATACAGGTAATCTATTACTATACAGGTAATCTATTACTAGAGTAATCAATTACTATACAGGTAATCTATTACTAGAGTATTAATACTGGACCTGTACAAGAAAAACATTTCATTTTCACTTTCATATATTCTAGATTCATTGTGCATGCAGTGAAATATTCAAAACTTTTGTTTCAATTTTTGTTTTTTGTTTTTATGTCAAAAATCAATATCTGAACATATTAGAATATTACACACAACCAAGGATTTATAATACAGACATGTCAAAGTTCTGAAAGGTTGTGTTAATTCATGCACTCAGTACTTGGTATGGAACACTTTTGAACAAAATGTCTTCATGGATGGGGCGTGGCATGAAGGTGATCAGGTGCTGAGGTGTTATGGAAGCCCAGGTTTATATTATAAATATATTTATATTATAGTTATAATGGCATGAAGGTGATCAGGTGCTGAGGTGTTATGGAAGCCCAGGTTTATATTAGAAATATATTTATATTATAGTTATAATGGCATGAAGGTGGTCAGCCTGTGGTACTGCTGAGGTGTTATGGAAGCCCAGGTTTGCTTTGATGGAGGCCTCAAGCTCATCTCTAGGGATGGGACTTGTGAAGAAGAGATTCATTTGGTTGCTCTCAGGTGTTGCATGCTGAAAATAGCCGATCTACAAGCGGTGTGAGCTTGTAGATCGGCTATTTTCAGCACGCAAACAAGTGTAAAATCAGTCATTGCCATGCCATCAAGGCCTGCCAAAATACATTTTAGTCGACTAAATCAACTGTAGATTTAGTCGCCATAAAAACTTATGATATTTGGTCGACTAAAACTAGACTAAAACTAAAACTTTTCAGGTGACTAAATTATGACTAAAACGAATCAAAATTTGCTGTCAAAAACAACACTGTTTCATGGAATAAAGATAACGGCCCTCTCCTCCTCCTCCAGGAGTGATCTACCGCATGCTGGGTCTGGACCCCAGCAAGGTGCAGCAGAACCCAGAGCGTTTCATGGACTGGGCGGTGGTCCTGGGGGACCAGAGGGTGGGCAGCGGGCGCCACTACTGGGAGGTGACGGTCAAGAAGTCGAGGGAGTTCCGCCTGGGCGTGGCCGAGGCCAGGATGTCCCGCGAGGACTGCGTGGGCACCAGCGCCTCGTCCTGGGTGTTCGGCTACGCGCCGCGCCCCGGATGGTTCGCCATGACCAAGAACAAGACGGTGCCCGTGGCGCTGGTGGGCAAGCCGGAGCGTGTGGGCATCCTGCTGGACGTGGAGGCGGGCGAGGTGGCGCTGGTGGACGTGGCAGCGCCCAGGGTCATCCACACCATCAGGACCGGGCCGGGCGGCTTCAGGGAGCCGCTGTGCCCCGCCTTCGGGCTGTGGGACGGAGAGCTGCTCACGCACTCTGGCCTGGAGGAGCCCCAGGGGCTGAAGTGAACCGATGGACAGGGGGGTCCGTGAACGGATACTAGTCTAGATGGACAGGGGGGTCCGTGCGCATAGGGTGGATTTCTTTTTTTACCACCTATTTTTTCTCTGGTTAAAATAAGTGTTAAACAGCTCTGTGTTGTGATAGTGATCACTGCTATACAGTGTTTGTTAAAGTCTCTCTCCACATCTAAGTAAGTAAACAACATGTTCAGGTTGGAGGATAATGTTTCCTAGTCGAGGTTAGCAGGATAAAGGTCTTTCCACACTGCTGTGTTTTTCGGGCCGAATATCGGAGTGAATTTCAGAGCACGTGAATAAACAAAATCAACCTCACGTTATGTCAGTCACGTTTGCACACTGCCGCCCGTTTCCTATTTATTTTCGGACCAGGGTTGATTTTTTTCCGATTTTCGCAGCTGTCGCCACTGGGTCCTTTGCTCTCTCTCTCTCCTCTCTCTCTCTTCTTGGCCTGAAAAATGCTTTCGAGGATTTCGGATTTCCAAAACGCAACGAGAAAACGCAGTGCAGTGTGCTGCCAGCTTAAACCCGTGAAATTGTGAAGTGATGAAACTGAGAAACAGACAAACATTGGATTTGGAACACTTAGAAAATGTAAGCTGATGAGTGTGGTCCCGTTTCCTGATTGGGTGAAATTGGCATCCCGACGTGAAAATGTTATATTTTCTTGTTTTACTAAAATGCTGGAGAGACAGTTGAGATGAACACTATCAGAATATTAGAGCTTCAACTTTTTTCTTTTCACCAAAAACCTTGTTTTAACCAAAACAAATATCACTTTTACACTACCTTTGTAATGATGGGGTGACTTGGCAGTGCATACCGGTGTCTTTAAAAATCACATAACAGTGTCTTTAAAAATGAGAATATTTACAGAAATGAAAGCAATATCTGTCTTATACCGGGTAATAATAATAATAATAATAATGGGCACCATAATGTGTCACTGTCCATGACACAGTGGGTCCATATAAACATGGTTACAATGCTGACTATCATATCACATACAAAACCTCATGCAAAAAATGTGTCACAAATGCTGTTATCCCATTAACACCTTTAACCATTATTTTGCTTTAACTATTACTACATTGCAGATCTACAAGCTCACAGAGTGCCGCGCTGCGAGTCTTTGAATATCCGTTGAATATTTTCGACCCAATTCTATAAATGTCTTCTAAATCAGTGGTTCTCAAACTGATGTCAAGGACCCCCAAAATTACATGTATTTGGCTGCGGACCCCATCTCAAAATATGTTGTTCCAGGGACCACCCTAGAAGCAAATATTTGGTCACAGCTGTGAGCTTGTATATCTGCTATTTTTCAATAGCTTAAGCTTAAAACGATGGTTAAAGTAGCGGTAATAATGCCTTCCAGATCTTAATGGGGATTTATTCTGTAATATCACCAGAAACCTTACCTCCATATTCTCCAACTTGTGTTTTTTTTGTAGATTAATGTCCTACTTGATCATACTACAGCAGGGTTCCCCAATTAGGGCCGAATTATGTCTAGGGTACCAAGCTGAGGGCCACAACTTTGAATTATGTCTAGGGTACCAAGCTGAGGGCCACAACATCGAATTACCGGTATGTCTAGGGTACCAAGCTGAGGGCCACAACATTGAATTATGTCTAGGGTACCAAGCCGAGGGCCACAACATTGAATCATGTCTAGGGTACCAAGCCGAGGGCCACAACATTGAATTATGTCTAGGGTACCAAGCCGAGGGCCACAACATTGAATCATGTCTAGGGTACCAAGCCGAGGGCCACAACATTGAATTATGTCTAGGGTACCAAGCCGAGGGCCACAACATTGAATTATGTCTAGGGTACCAAGCCGAGGGCCACAACATTGAATCATGTCTAGGGTACCAAGCCGAGGGCCACAACATTGAATCATGTCTAGGGTACCAAGCCGAGGGCCACAACATTGAATCATGTCTAGGGTACCAAGCCGAGGGCCACAACATTGAATCATGTCTAGGGTACCAAGCCGAGGGCCACAACATTGAATCATGTCTAGGGTACCGAGCCGAGGGCCACAACATTGAATCATGTCTAGGGTACCAAGTTGAGGGCCACAACATTGAATCATGTCTAGGGTACCAAGCTGAGGGCCACAACATTGAATCATGTCTAGGGTACCAAGCCGAGGGCCACAACATTTAATTATGTCTAGGGTACCCAGCCCGAGGGCCACAACATTGAATCATGTCTAGGGTACCAAGCCGAGGGCCACAACATTGAATTATGTCTAGGGTACCAAGCTGAGGGTCTCAACATTGAATTATGTCTAGGGTACCAAGCCGAGGGCCACAGAATTGAATCATGTCTAGGGTACCAAGCCGAGGGCCACAACATTGAATTATGTCTAGGGTACCAAGCTGAGGGTCTCAACATTGACTTATGTCTAGGGTACCAAGCCGAGGGCCACAACATTGCAGGGGGCGACGGTGGCGTTCCCGCTACTCCAGCGACAGTTCAGATATCGTCGTTGTCGGGTGAAAATCGTGTATGTCCAAAACCGTTTGTTTTGCATTTACGGTATCATTTTAAAAATGATTTAAACGAGTGAAAACAGCCGATCTACAAGCACACAACGCCTCGCACCGCGTGCTTGTAGATCTGCTGTTTTCACTACTTTTGTGGGACGGCCTATTATGAAGAAGCAGGCCTTTACTTTGCGAAAGAACTTACAAATTTGGAGATACAAGATTTCCACCCGACAATGATGATATACTAGTGTTTTTGCTGCTCTTATACCACCATTATCACGGGGTTGGTGGGGGCCAGACAGTAGCCCCCCCGCGGGCTGCAAATGGCCCGCGGGCCGCCTATTGGGGAACCCTGTACTACAGCATGGCTCAGAAGTAGCAGAGTTTTGGACATAATTATGTCGGGTTTCTACCAGACATTGACAATATCCTGTCTAAGATTGTACAAAGAAAAGATTGTCTTCTTCTTTCTTCTTTGGTGTATCATCGTCCTTGATGATTGGTTGACGACATTTTATTTCACAAGATTTCTTGTTAATCGATGGTAACATTAATCTGCCTTGTTCTGGTCTTAGCTTCATAACGTCATCATTCTATGCATTATTATGATGCCGTTACTTACAGGCAGGCAAAGCCATATTTCTCACTTAACGTTCGTACCGAGATTTGTTTAATTAAACCACTTAGAAAAAACGATTATGTTTCCTTTTTTGTCTTTATTATTTACAGCAAGATATATTACATTATTACATTACAGAAGAAAAAAAAGTTAAAGAAGAGGAAGGGTTTCGTTTAAAGGAGTAGTTCACCCCAAAAAAATACTTTTATTTATTCTTGTATTTATTTGTTGCATTCCTAAACCAATAATTTGATGATCGGTATTGTCTCTTTTTGACCGACGACCTGATCATCAAATGATTGGTTTAGAGAATGCTACAAACAACAAACATATTCAAAGACTTGCACAAATGTTCATGATTTTTCAAGAATGGCAGATCTACAAGCTCGCAGTGCAGCTTTATTATCTGCTATTTTTCAACAGTTAAAGCAGTTTAAAGTAATTCAAGACTTCATAGCGTATGTAATTGATAGAAAATGAGTAATCTATTTTTTTCTCCCTTCGGTGAACTACTCCTTTAAGCAACAAAAAGGTTGTGTACTGTACAGTAAGTGGCACAGAGTACAGTAGGCTACATATCAAAACGTGAAAAACATGAAAACAATACAAAAAATATAGCAAGTTTTACGTTGTACCTCAAAGCTGGTGTAAGTATTAAGGTCACCCGGGATATAATATTCATCTGGGCAAAACTATCCCGCATAGCAGGGGTGCAACCGTTGATCAAACTAATCCATTTGATCAATAATCGTTTTTCTTTTTTTGTACAGCATATCTACAACCTCACACGTAGATTGTATATTTACCTTATTTGTGCACAAATCAATCGGGAAAATTTTTATTGGAATTTCTGTCGATTCCTTGATATACAAAACTCCAAAGCGTATCCAAAAACAAATTGCACTTGTGGATTATTGAATTGTGATTAAGAGGATGGTGGATGGTTGCAGCCGTACAACACAGTAATCGCAATGATTGCAGTTTTCATTAAGGCACACAAAGAAATACAATAAAAAAAGTTCACATCAAAGGGAAAAGACAGCAATTTCTCAGGCACAAAAGGTTCTCCAATCATCACAACAAACATAATCACCAGCTCTCAACAGGGCGTACCATCTAGAGTAGGGACGCAACGCTTAGAATCTCATCGATTTAATTACATTTTCAATGTGTCAATGCGGTTTGAAGATCTGCTATTTTCAATATTTGTCAGACAATAAGTGTCAGACTAATCAATTAGATTATGAAAAAAAAGCCAACAGGACAAACGCACTCGATTAATCGAAGAAGTAATCACTAGTCGTAACAATATTTGCTAATAAAATAAGTGGCGGGCGGTTGCAGACCTAATCTAGAATGGAAGCCCGATGAGAGCCGCTGTAGTGGGAGAAATATGTAACAAAAATAGGCGAAGATGTTCACTTCCGGCAGAAAGCGTACGTTTATGTTCTGCTTACAGTCAGAAAGAGTCAAATTCTCCCTTCATACAAGCCACTGATTGATTTTTACTGTCTGATAAAAAACATTCCTTGGGCTAAAAATGGACCCTACAAAACTGTGAAAAGTGATGACTCATCACTAAACAATACTAAACCAACCATTCGTGCAAAACAAATGCTTGCAAAGGATTCTGAATCATGGAAAAACCCCTAGTTAGACCTCTCACATCCTGTGAGTGCTTGGATTGGATTAAGCGCCCAAAAATACATCTAGATGCAAATGTTCACGCTTTCTGCCGGAAGTGAATACCTTTTTCACATATTTCTCCCACTACTGGTGAAAGCAAACACATTCAATGTCATTATTTATTCTTCTACATTCAGGAGGCGTTCTCTCATCTTTGGTGAGGTAGGATCATTTGGTGCAGCAGGGAACCAGTCCAGTTCCACAATCAGAGACTAGGGCTGGGCGATACGGTGATAAACATCGTTGAGACGATACAATGTCTCCACAATATGCCTTTTCAGAGATATCGTATATATATATATCGTAATTAGGGCTGGGATGCGATTAAAAAAAATATCGAATTAATTACAGGCTTTGTAATTAATTAATCGCATTTTAATCGCATATTAATATTTTACCCGAGAAGCATTTTTTTCAAGTAAAACACATTTTGTTGTACGAGTGAATCAACAAGTGAGTTTTTTTAATCTAAATTTCGCATCCACTGGGCCAAGCAAAGCGCTCTGATCGGCTACTTCTTGATTCGTGCATCGCTATGATCGGTATGCCCGAAACTGAAGGTTCTGTGGTGCAAAAACAAAGTGCGATTAAAATGTGTTAATTTTCTGTAATTAATTAATCACAATTAAAGTCCCAGCCCTAATCGTAATACAATGAGGGAACCTTGTTGGCAGAATTAATGCTGGCAGAATTCATCAAGCTGCATTTTGGTCTAAATCAGTAGTTCTCAAACTTTAAAATGTCACAGTCTCCCGTTAACTCTGACAGTATACAAATGAGTATACGAATGAGTTTCATTTGTACACTGTCAGAGTTACAGACTTGTAAGCGTCAATTTAGACCTCCACTTTGATTGGTGGTGGTTGTACTGTTAAGCAACTTGAAAAATAACCATAAAAAACAACATGAACAAGAATCGTGATGAGGTTGTGTATCGTGATACTGCATGTACTGATTGTATTTCTCCATATCGCCCACCCCTAACAGAGACACGTGGACTGCTTTGACAAAGACACAATAAAAAATAACAACACATTTACATTGGCTTGGACTGGAAATAAATAACACATGCCTTCGAGGACAAACTATTTACATCAAAGTGGCATCAAAGTAGCTTTTGACAAGTGGCTCTCGGTCGCCAAACACACTTCCTTTATACCGCTATCTGTTGCAAAGCCAGCCAAATCATACGTTTATATTATGCTTACAGTCAGAGAGAGTCAGATTCTCCCTTCATACAAGCCACTGATTGCTTTTTACTGTCTGATAAAGTGCTATGTTGATATGTATACTTAAATATATATTTTTTCTAACTATAGACGCTATTCACGGCCCGCACGCGCACTCAGCGAATTTCTCAGCAACTTCCTGGTGCTGACATCAGCTTTGGAGGGTAAAATAACACAGAAATCGCTGGACTTAAAGCCAACAAATCATTATTTTGAACGGTAAAGTAAATTATAACGCTTTGTGCCTTTTACGATCTTGTTTTCTTGATCATGCTAGCCGTATTTTATACTGTACTATTCGGAAATTGCATTACATTTGCGATTTCTGTGTTAACTCTATGGGATATTAGTAGGGTTTCCCCTTCAACCGTGACGTCAGCACCAGGAAGTTGCGTAACGTGAATTCGGTCAATTCCTTCACTGTCCAGAGTTGCAATATTACAATACAGTACATGTTTAGAGACGTTTCGTGGCCGAGAGTGGTTCTAACGTTCTAACAGTTGCTGGCAGCTTGCATTGAATCCATTTTTTTCTACGAAGTCGTCAACACCGTTCCACACCAAAAGGCCAGGAGAACACAGCGAGACTTACTAAGATAAGTAAGCGTTTTCCACCACACTTTGAGACCAACATGCACAGTAGCAGCACCCTGACTCTGTTTGACCATGAATGGAACAGAGCCTTCATTACCCAGGAGACACGGTCACGGACCTGGACCAATCAGTGACGTCTCCACGGTCAGGACCTGGACCAATCAGTGACGTCTCCACGGTCAGGACCTGGACCAATCAGTGACGTCTCCACGGTCAGGACCTGGACCAATCAGTGACGTCTCCATTGGGTCCAGATCAAGTCAAACCATGACTAGTCAGATCTGGTCTAGAATATCACTTGATTATCAACCAACATAAATCCTGCCCACGAAAACCGACGTCCTGGATTAATCAGAGAGGGTCTGATCGAGGCCAGATAAAAAATATCAGAACTAGTCAGATATGTCCCAGAATATAACCTTACTTACATGCTCATATTTTAACTAACGTTACAAACAATAACAATAATCCTATAGTCCATATGACGTCCTGGTAATGACGTCAAGATCATCCCCATATGGGCTGTGATCTGGCCGAGTTCTGAACGTCACCGGAGGACGTTATCATGACGTCATCATGACATCATTTGGCTTGCAGGGTATCGTATCGTATCATTGGTAAAAACCTGAAGAAAGTAAGGAAGGGAACCACTTTCTTTCCCACATGGCTGCTTAGCTCTGGTCCATTGCAGACCCGTCGGCAAATGAATAGACCCTACCAGCGCTCAACTTGAGTCAAAATAAACTAAACTACGTACTTCACTACTCACCAAACCAAAGGTAGTTTTGCGTTGTTGAAAGTCTATTCTCCGCGGTGGTGAACCCCTGAGCACCCCACCTACTCTGTAAAATACATTATTTTTGTCATGAAACAAAACGCACCACCCAGCGGCCACCGCAGACAAAACGGTTCACAACCCGGATTGGGTGGGGTGCTGAATCAACAACACAAAACTGAGTAGTGAAGTAGTTTAGTTTATTTTGACTGAAGTTGAGCGCTCGTAGAGGCTGAGAAAACGCGGTATTCATTTGCCGAAGGGTCTGTCAGAGTGTCACTGGAGGTGACGCGATGGACCAGAGCTAATGACTGCTGTGCATAGAGTTCATTAAAGGAGAACTCAGGACTGATGTTATGATATCCCAGATCGATCGGTACATTTTCATACTTTCATTCTTTTATTTTACATCTTGAGTCCTTGTGAGCGCGTCGCTCACCGTCTGAGCAGTGAGCGATAAGCGGTGGTTTTCTCTAAACCTTCATGGAGTCCTGTATGGATTTCTGTGCCGTCTCCTCGCTTTCAGACTGCAGGGGTCCCCGGGGGTCCTCGCCGTCGGACTGCAGGGGTCCCCGGGGGTCCTGCTGGGCAGGCGTAGGGGCGGGGCTGGGGGCGGGGCTGGGGTTGGAGGGGCGGTACATGTGCTGGTACTCTCTCAGCACGGTGGCCACCGCGTCGTGACCGAACTGCATGGCGTCGTCCAGAGCGGTGTTGCCCCATCTAGGAAAACACAGCAACAAGGTTAACACACTAAGAACTGCATGGCGTCGTCCAGAGCGGTGTTGCCCCATCTAGAAAACACAGCAACAAGGTTAACACACTAAGAACTGCATGGCATCGTCCAGAGCGGTGTTGCCCCATCTAGGAAACACAGCAACAAGGTTAACACACTAAGAACTGCATGGTGTCGTCCAGAGCGGTGTTGCCCCATCTAGGAAAACACAGCAACAAGGTTAACACACTAAGAACTGCATGGCGTCGTCCAGAGCGGTGTTGCCCCATCTAGAAAACACAGCAACAAGGTTAACACACTAAGAACTGCATGGCATCGTCCAGAGCGGTGTTGCCCCATCTAGGAAACACAGCAACAAGGTTAACACACTAAGAACTGCATGGTGTCGTCCAGAGCGGTGTTGCCCCATCTAGGAAAACACAGCAACAAGGTTAACACACTAAGAACTGCATGGTGTCGTCCAGAGCGGTGTTGCCCCATCTAGGAAAACACAGCAACAAGTTTAACACACTAAGAACTGCATGGCGTCGTCCAGAGCGGTGTTGCCCCATCTAGGAAAACACAGCAACAAGTTTAACACACTAAGAACTGCATGGCATCGTCCAGAGCGGTGTTGCCCCATCTAGGAAAACACAGCAACAAGTTTAACACACTAAGAACTGCATGGCATCGTCCAGAGCGGTGTTGCCCCATCTAGGAAAACACAGCAACAAGGTTAACACACTAAGAACTGCATGGCGTCTTCCAGAGCGGTGTTGCCCCATCTAGGAAAACACAGCAACAAGGTTAACACACTAGGACAGGGGTTCCCAAACTCTTTTGTCTCAGGGCACCCCATAAATATTTGTTTTAATCCGAGGCACCCCTACATTATAATTTTCACTCCCAGCACCTTATATTTATAGCATATCGTCGTTGTCGGGTGGAAACCTTGTATGTCCAAAACCGTTCGTTTTGTATTTATAATCTATAAAATGTACTAAACTAGAGAAAACAGCCGATCAACAAGCACACAGCGAGCGAGGCGTTGTGTGCTTGTAGATCGGCTGTGTGCTTGTAGATCGGCTGCACCCCTGGGTGCCCCGTCACCCACTTTGAAAACCCCTGCACTAAGAATTATTTTATACTTTGGCTATTGGAAAATAGCAGATCTACAAGCTCGAGCTTGAACTCAAATATTTGCTTCTGGGGGGGGGGGTCCCTGGAACAACATATTTTGAGATGTGGGTCCGCAGCCAAATACATGTAATTTTGGAGGTTCTTGACATGAAAAAGTTTGAGAACCACTGATTTAGAGGAAGGATTTAGAATCGGGTCAAAAATACTCAAAGACAAATTTTCCAGATTTTTCAAAAAATAGCAGATCTACAAGCCCGCAAAGCGGCACTAGGTGCCACGCTGTGAGCTTGTATATCTGCTATTTTTTAATAGTTAAAGCATAAAATAATGGTTAATCTAGAGTGACAGATTTGCGTTCCAGTTTAAAATGGGCTTAGAGGTAGGGTAGGATCTATGGGTGATCAAGGAGATGGGCAGTATTTGAAACGAGTGCATCTCTCCACTCCGACATGTCTCCTTTCTGACATGTCTCCATTCCGACACTAACCCTATCTCTAACCCTAACCCTAAACTTAACCCCTATGGGAGTGTCGCCACTCCGACAATAAGAAGTCAATTTCGGAGTGGCGACATGTCGGAATGGAGAGAGCCTCCCACTTGAAACACATGTATACTTTTCTGTATTTCAAAATACAAAAAAGTATTTCAAATACTGCCCTACCGTGATGGGGCCTTTAAAGCCTGGCCCCGGGCACCTCGTCTCTGGAATGCCCCGCCTCAGGACCAACTGAGGGATGCATCTTTTAAACACTCCTGAAAACCTCACCTCTACACCGAGGCCTTCTCTTAGATAACTCCTTTATAGTTTCTAACTTTGTATTGTTTTGTTTGTTGCTGTAATGATTCTGCAGTTCAGGTCATGTCCAAACTGCTGTCATATTAACACACTGTTGTGAAGGCCCTTCTAAGAAAAGGAATAGCTCTCCATGGATCTCTCCATCTCTCAGCTCCTGTTTTTGGAGCCATTTCATGACATTTCTCTTTGTGACTAAATGTCGCCCCCACTGGCTCACAGTGGCTTGGAGAACATGCCAACATGGCTTTCATTCGTCAAGACACAGCTGTGCGTGTCAGGACGGCAGAAGAGAAATAGGTTTTCAACTGCTAGCACACATGTCTCTCTCTCTCTCTCACACACACACACACACACACACACACACACACACACACACACACACACACACACACACACACACACTGCACAGTTTTACTAACAAAACAAAAATACGTAATTGTTTTTGAGTTAATTTAGTCTGGAGCAGTTCTTTTATTTATAACGTTGGCCCCCTTCTGATTTGAAACTTTGGCACAACCTGTAATAATCACAGCTCCTGCCATAAAAGACTCGTTTTGGATTCATCATCAGCAATCGTCAGTCAACCAGTCATCATCATCATCAAACAGTGAGTAAAAAACAAGACAGCCCAAGTCAAGTGTGAGATTGAAGGTCCATAATTATTCTGGAGTAGATTAACCTATTTTCCTCTATACGGTCCCTCTTCCAGAGAGAACTGGTCATTGTGAGTAATGTCTTTGTATATTTAAGTTATTTGTCATGTTGTCCCCCGAGCATTTTTTGTTTATAAAGTCTTAAAGGGCAAACTGAACTAAAAATGTGATATATTATATGTTTCAATGGTCAATGCCAAAAACACAACTAAATTCATTGTATGACATTTTATCATCAACTAAAATGTAATGATCGTGAGGATGTGACAGCCCTAATCCTTACTGTGGTGCAAAATTTCCCACAGGATCAAAATATGTCTGTCGATCTGTCTGTGTGTGTGTGTGTGTGTGTGTGTGTGTGTGTGTGTGTGTGTGTGTGTGTGTGTGTGTGTGTGTGTGTGTGTGTGTGTGTGTGTGTGTGTGTGTGTGTGTGTGTGTGTGTGTGTGTGTGTGTGTGTGTGTGTGTGTGTGTGAGTGACAGATATGTTTACCTGTCTTTCATGTTGGGGTTGACTTTAGAAACTTCTGTGAGGAAAATGACTGCCTCCAGGTGACCTGAAATCAACGGCAAATTATTTCAATAGGATTATTTTAATGCAAGTCTTCCAATGTCCACACCACGCTGGTTCAATGTTACATTGCACTACTGTCTTCTTTCACAAATAACAAATCTACAAGCTAACAACGTATCACGGCGCATGGTGTTGTCAGCTTGTAGATCTATTCTTTAGGCTCCACACGTGCAGCTTAAACGTTACATATTTCATGTCATGTTAGACGTGTTCTTTACGAATAAAATCAATGTAGCCAAAAAGCAATGTAGATCCAAACATTTTACAAGACATTTGATTAATTCCAAGCCTTTTCCTAATTTCAAAAGATGTCCATCAATGTAATGGCTGTGCTGGGAACCCTGAAAGTGTCCTTTGGGTTTAATATGAGGCAGGAAGGTAGTGATGAGGAGAATGAATGATAGAAACACTGAGTGATGGAGCTTCACCTTCTGCAGCAGCAACATGCAGCGCAGAGCGAGAGTCGTAGTCCTTCTCCTCCATGTTGACGTCTGAGAGGGCAAACCTGACCGAGGCAAAGAGAGAGAACACATGGTAGTAAATCAGGGGTCTTCAACGTTTTCAGGCCAAGGACCCCTTAGTTGAGAGAGATAAAGCAGGGACCCCCCACAACCTGTTCATAGATTCCATATACTGTAGTTTCATCGTTTGACAGCACAATCATCAGTGTATTTTTGGATTCATGTCAAGTTTTCAGATATTTAACCACTTGAACCATCAATACTTGACCTTTCGCTCTGCACTTAGTCTGCTCTTTTTCCCCTCAACACTTTGCCAAAAATAGCCGATCTACAAGCTCACAACTATCTGCTATTTTTGGCTAAAGTTCTCTGAATATGGACGCTATAGGGGTTCAAGTGGTTAATATAAAAAAGGAGAAAAAAGTTTCTGTCACATAAAGATTTGGAGGCCCCCCTGTAGTAACTCTGAGGACCCCCTAGGGGTCCCGGACCCCCTGTTGAAGACCCCTGAAGTAAAGATTAGCCGTATTATAACCAGCACTGTTGTTGCTAAACCTGAACAACATCCAAATGATGACTAAACTAGAAGCAGTGCTCCTCTGAGCACAGGTCTCCACCAGGTCAGGCCTCCTGGTGGCGCTATAACAGGCCAATGTGAAAAGGGTGGCATTTGTTCTTCACCAATCTTAGGCTTTTCACGGCAATCTGACGCTGCATGCATGGTTTGAGGCATTTCGTTCAAAAACTGAGCAATCTTGCAAACTTTTGGAAAACAGATCATTCTTGATCACATGGATATAGAGATACTGATTTGCATGACAGTTGGAGAAAAATCTGATGGATTAATAGCAAAACAATGTCTTACATAAGTTGGCCTCCTGGTGGCGCTATAAAAGGCAAATGTGAAAAATGCAGAGCAAAGGTTTATCCTTAGCCTCTAGGGAGTGCGCATACAAAGTTTTCCACTGATCGTGGAGTTAAAGGTAAAAATTGGCCTGTTACAGCGCCACCATGAGGCTGATTTGAGACATGTGAGGTGGCATTTCTTCCTTGGCCTAGTGGGAACGTGCGTGCCCAATTTCACCAAGATTGCACGCTGTGTTCATGATTTGAGGCATTTTGTTAAAAACTGAGAAATCCTCCAAACTTTGGAAGCCAATTGTAGCCAATCAGGATGGAATATGGAAAATTGGACAGATCCATGTTGATCACATGACCGTAGAGATACTGTCTACCGATTTGCATGATTTGTGGACAAAATCTCTAAGAGTAGTTTACAGAAATGTGTTTTGCAAACATCTGCCTCATGGTGGCGCTAGAACAGGGTCATGCAGAGGTTATGCATTGGCATCCAGGGAGTGTGTGTGTGTGTGTGCGGAGATTAGCTGGTAACAAACTAATCGGACACACAAACTGACAGACGGAGGGACAGGGGCAAAAACATACTCTCCTGGCGGAGACAATAATCACAAAGAAGATAATGGACAGCTGTGTAGAGAAGGCGACTGCATTTTTCCCAATGAACCTGAGCGCAACGGTGGGGGCGCGGGAGAGTGGGGAACACACCACTGACTATTGCCGATGGTGGAGAGGTTATATAGCTTTATGTATTGAGAGGCACTCTTGCCGATTTTGTATGAGACCCGTCGCCAATTGCAAGATATTTAAAAGTTATTTGGGGCCATGATAATGATAACCCCTTCTTCCCACTACTAATACGGATTTATATTGTCTGTGTTATTGTTTACAACCACAATTATTCACGTGTACGTGGCAAGATCGCGGTTCCACTGGTTTTTACTAGTAGGCTAGTGTAGGCTTAGAAGCCTTTTCAGAAGTTAATTTAATGTTTTCCATTTAATGATTTCGTTTATCCTCATCTAATCTTGCGCTAATGCACACAACTGTTTTCACCAGGTTTTAAGGCCTAGTAGGCTTTTCAGATGTTAATTTGTTTTCCGTTTTAATGATTTCCTTTATCATCATCTTGCTCTATAATGCACACAACTGTTTTCGCCATGTTTTAAGGTCTTATTTTAGTTGTTTCTCATAAGGTCACGACCCTCCTTTGCCCATCGGCCCCCACCATTGCGCTCAGGATCACCGGGAAAACCGCGGTCGCGTAGAGAAGAGCTTTCACTCACCTCCGCAGAGCAGAGACATCTCCGTTGTAGGCTGCAAACATCAGGTTGATCACTGACTTGTTCTAACGAGACACAAAGACGAATAATAATAATTATGATCATGGATTTGATCCTGGTTGTTATGCAGCAGTGTTTCTGGGTAGGATAGAACCCTGAGGCCCCGCCAGTCATCACCTTCCACAACTAACCTTATTCCTAAACTTAAAGGACAACTTTAGTTTTTTTACAACAAGGGTTCATATTTTAGATTGTAATTAGAGAAAAGAAAAAGTGAGTGTTAAAATGTTTTCATTTGCTTTGTTCTATTGTTTTATCGCGTTTACCGTGCTAAAATGTGGGGCATGCTTACGCATGGGGGCATGCGTACAAGTTGCTAAATATGTCTTTTTAGACACAATAAGCCAGCAGTTTCTTTATTGCTATTTACAGTAACACTTCTATCCCCCATAAGTCACATCCAACCATGAAAGGTAGCGTTGTATCTTGAGAATGGGCTTATTCTGTGTAAAATGACATATTTAGCCACTTGTACGCATGCCCCCAACCACTGACACTCTAAAACAATAGAAAGAAGTAAATGAAATAACTTTAACACTCATCTTTTATATTCTTTAATTACAATCTAAAATATGAACCCTTGTTGTAAAAAAACTAAAGTTGTCGTTTAACCTCAGTAAAATGGTGCCAAAACCTAACCCTATTCCTAATCTTAACCTCAGAAAGATATGCGTAATCCTAAAGTTATTCATAACCTTATTCTCAGTAAAACAAATAAAAGAATAAAAATCTCTGCGTCTTTTTTTCCGGTGGCTCTACCGGTTACCCAAACTGGATTCTGTCCGTCTGGGCCTCAGTGTTTCTATCTTAGAACATTAGTCTTCCAGGCTGACGGTCGGCCCAAAGTCTTAGCAGGCCTGGGAAAAAAACTGGTCCATCATCTTCTGAAGCTGCTGCTGACTCAGTGTGGGCCACAACAGCTGCGTCATCCACGAACAGCATGTTTCCGATTTGAGCCGGGGGCGAACTTTGGTCTTTGGCTGGGGTGAGTCGGGTGAAATGGAAAAAGGCTGCCATCTGATCCGGTGTGGATGTACTGTAGTGTAGACACCATCGAGGTTGCAGCACCAGCGGCATGTTGCTTCAGGAGCAGAGAGAGCAAAGAGGATGCCAAAGAGGGTGGGAGACGAGGACGCAGCCTTGCCTGACACTGTTGTGTTTGCCAAAGAGCTCGGAGGAGCTACTGCTGTTGAACTGTACCGCATTGATCTAATAGAGGCTTATTAATCTCAAGGCCAGGAGCACTTTCGTTTCACAACTTCCCACCCAGATAAAGAGTCAAGAGACACAATCCACCTTTTAAAACAGTTTCACAATAAGATAAGATAAAAAGCGTATTATTTGCCCCTGTAGTCGGGATGTCTTCTGGACTCTGTAGTCGGTGGACCATGTAGGAACAGTAGGATACATTTAAGGCCAAATGTTTTCCCAGCTCAAACGTTATGGATTGCCTCTCCTTATCTGTGTTGGACAGCTGTAAATGTACAGTAAGTACAGTAGAATGTTCCCAGATGTGTTTCCTGTTATCAGTGGATAGCTAGATGTGTTATTATTTACTACTTATAGAAGTCCTTTTGTTTCTCAAGTCATTTATTTATGTTTTATTGAATCCTCATTTAGTGGTGCTGTTACCTGGTCCTTAGTCTCGCGTGGCCAGACTGTTGACTCCGCGATTTGGGCAAATGCTCCCGGCATACAGTCTGGGGCACGGAAATAGAAACAATGAGTACGAGATAAAGCGGATGTGACGCAACCGCTCCCTTGGTGCAGTAGCAAAAACATGTCCTACTGGAAGCGTTAAGTCTCCTTTCAATATTTCTGGGGGCATTATTTCGTCTTTCTCTGGTGTTATTGGTGTTACCTCCATGATGTTTTAAAATGTTTTCTTAAACTATACACCCATAACAATAATAGGCAGCTCGAATGACTTTGTCTGAGCTATTGTGTTTCTGTTATGTTTCCAATGGGACTACAGTTCAGTGCAGCAGTGGCTACTTCCGATACTCGCCGTTCAGGAGCTGCCGTTCCAATCTCTATATAGCATTCGAAGATTGTGGAATAGTTGTCTGGCTATGCCAGACTACCTGGTCCTCAGAGTTAGTGTTAGGGTAGGGTAGTTAAATTGCGACAAAGGTCGCAGTTTAGTATGAGAAACGGCACATCATGTCTCCGTCCGGACGGATGTCCGTCCGTGTACACTTTTTTTTTTTACGTCCATGGGTTTTCTGCTCTGACATCACTCTCTGACATCACTGTGATGTGTCAGGGAGGAACCGCACTCACAGACTCCATTGTATGCCCTTATATGGAGATCCCTGATGTCATCAATATTAAGCCCATATCTAACAGGACTTCATATGGGAATGCCCATATATGGAGGAAGACGTCCGTATCTGTGTGGCTGGTTCTACAGACAGGGATCTCCATATATCCATGTATGATGTCAGATGTGATGGACGTCATAGGACTTTCACACAGGGATCGGCAACCTTAAAGAACCATTTTGGACCAAAGAATTAATACAAAATCTGTCTGGAGCCGCAGAACATAAATGAGCCTTATAGTGAAGGCAACATGGGCTAATAAGTACACTAGCCTATCACATGTAATACATACTGTATACAGTATGTACTGTAAATGAGCATGCATGTGTGTGTAACATAGTTACCTGGTCCTCCCAGCTCTTAGCATTAGGGTAGCATAACATCAGAGTTAGTGTCAGGGTATAGTTTAATGCTATACTGTATATACAGTATATAATACAGTAGGTGTAACGTAGTTACCTGGTCCTCAGCAGGTCGTCTGGGGTCATGTTTCTTAGTGAAGTGTCTCAGGTTGTCATAGTTGTGGAAGTTGAAGTGAGAAACAAGCTCCTAAAACAATCACAACTCTAATAAGAAACATGCATTGCATTTGTTTGTTGTTGTAGGAAATGTGAAATATTGTCTGGCTTTGCTTCTATGAATTATTGAAACTTAAAACAAACAAAAACTAAAAACAGTGTCATATATTATGAACATACTCTACCATACATAAAATAATGTTTTATTCCTGCACTAAAGTACAGTAGGCATGTAACGATTTACATGACAATTTAAATCGGTTTAATGAAAAATACAGGATCTTTGTAAGATAATTGATTAAAACAAGTATTTTCAGTCATTTGCTACTGTATTGAAAAGAGGATGAAACAATATAAAAGAGAAGAAGATACTGGAAGAGTCTACACTAAAGAGATGGCATGCATTTTTAAATGAAGCGACGGCATCCAGAATGAATATACAGTATATCTACGGTACCTCACAGAAGTGGATCCCTCTCACACTGTTGCCCACCCGGTCCAGGGCCGGGGACCAGCACATCATGCCCATCACGTTGGGGACCACCAGGAGCACCGCTCCCGACACACCTGACTTAGCCGGCAGGCCCACCTGAACAGGGATGTGCAGATAATGTTAGAGAGGCAGGGGGCATTTTGGTGAAAATAGCAGATTTTAGCTCACAACTTGTGAGCTTGGACGTCGGCTATTTAACTATCAAGTGAATACTGGAGATGTGGCGTAACGGAATGGATTTCCACACAGAGAGGGCATTTCTTTCAACATAAGATGCTGCATTCAAGTTCAGGAGAGTTTGGACAAGGCAATTCTCTTGAATGCTGCATTCAGGTATGGCATGGAAAGAGGGGGAATTTGCATTTCTTTCACCATAGTAAAAACTGCATTCATGGTCTGCAGAGGGCACTTTTTACAGACGGATAAAAGGGGATCTTGCTATTTCTACGTGTCATTATTTCGACTGAATACGACATACTTTGACTGAAACCGAACTTTTCAAAAGGTCCGTTCGACTACAAAATGACGTCACTGGCAACTTCTGAAAAGCATTACACCGAATGAGAGTTCGGAAATTTGCACGCCGGAAAGTCCAACTCACCGAACATTTCGGAGATACTATGGACAGGCCGTTAGGGTTAGGTTTAGGTTTTAGGTTTAGTTTTACTGAGGTTAGGGTTTGGGGTTTCACCAGGTTAGCATTCAACAGTGTCGGCAGGTTAGCATTTCACCAGGTTAACTAACATTCACCTGCGTCGAACAAATGTTATGTCTAAATATCAACACGCTCCCCGGGGGCTCAAGCCCCCTTTGTGTGCACATGCCTGGTGGTACTGTACGCACATGGAAGGCGAACTCCCCAGGGAAGTCGTACATCCCACAGGACTGCATTAAACTCAGAGTGTCTCTATAGCAGGGGTTCCCCAACTTTTTTGTCTCAGGGCACCCCATGAATATCTTTTTAATCCAAGGCACCCCTACATTATAATTTTCCTTGTATGTCCAAAACCGTTAGTTTTGTATTTATCTATAAAATGTACTAAACTAGTGAAAACTGCAGATCTACAAGCACACAAAGGCGAGGCGTTGTGTGCTTGTAGATCGGCTGTTTTCACTAGTTTTGTGCGACGGTCTTGTATGATGAAGCAGGGCTTTGCTTTACCAAAAGACGTACACATTTGAAACTTGGAGATACGAGGATTCTGCCCGACAGTGACGATATTTTAGCGGTTATGTTGCGAGGAAAAACTTTGAGATAATAGCCATTTTGGTTAGAACTGACTGAAAATAACTTTGTACTTCAAGTTTAAAATGATACTAAATATTTTTTCAAGTGTCCAAAATAAATTCCAAATATTATCAAATGATGTCGCGGCACCCCTGGACTGGCGTCACGGCACCCCAGGGTGCCCCGTCACCCACTTTGAAAACCCCTGCTCTATAGTAACAGGTTATAGTGTCATACAGTAGGTATTATAGATGTATATTTACGTGGAAGTGTCTCTATAGTAATAGGTTATAGTGTTATACAGTAGGTATTATAGATGTATATTTACGTGGAAGTGTCTCTATAGTAATAGGTTATAGTGTTATACAGTAGGTATTATAGATGCATATTTACGTGGAAGTGTCTCTATAGTAATAGGTTAAGGTTATAGTGTTATACAGTAGGTATTATAGATGTATATTTACATGGAAGTGTCTCTATAGTAATAGGTTATAGTGTTATACAGTAGGTATTATAGATGTATATTTACGTGGAAGTGTCTCTATAGTAATAGGTTATAGTGTCATACAGTAGGTATTATAGATGTATATTTACATGGAAGTGTCTCTATAGTAATAGGTTATAGTGTCATACAGTAGGTATTATAGATGTATATTTACATGGAAGTGTCTCTATAGTAATAGGTTATAGTGTCATACAGTAGGTATTATAGATGTATATTTACATGGAAGTGTCTCTATAGTAATAGGTTATAGTGTTATACAGTAGGTATTATAGATGTATATTTACGTGGAAGTGTCTCTATAGTAATAGGTTAAGGTTATAGTGTTATACACAGTGTTGGGAAAGTTCACTTTAAAAACGAACTAGTTCAAGTTCAAGTTCAGAACTTCTAAAATGAACTAGTTCATTTCATAGTTCATAATTCTATATTTTGAACTAAGTTCATGGTTCCCCAAAATGAACTAACTTAGTTCTTTTTCGTTCTTTTTTTAACCATATTTTTTTTTTTTATACTTTGGCTATTCAAAAAAGAAAAAAGAAAAAAAAGAAGAAAAAAAATATATAGCCTAGGTCTATATATATATTATATAAATGTTTAGACGTTGCTGCATGCTATTATTTGTCAAAACTATTGACTCAGCCCATATAGAACCACACAGCAATAATTTCATCCAACTTAACATTGAGGTGCCCACAATATTTATGTGCCCACTGCCTAGTTCCCAGTCTTCCTGCACCCTTATTGTGAAGGGCTGAATGTAATAACCATGTTATTGTCTCATTGTGTGAAATATCATAATATTCAAAACAAATATTTGACTCCAATTGATTCCCCACACAGTATTGACTTGATATAGCAATAAAAAATATATATATTACACAGCAGTTGTGGGAAAACTAAGACATTGTTCAAAAAACACAATTCCGATTTTGGTCATTTTGGAAATAGGGCAAACAATATATTTTTCTTCAATCCACTGTCTTGACACTCGAACCAAAATTGTTCTATAAACCATAATCTACAAATTGGAAGTGAAAAATAAACTTTAACACACATTTGAAATGAAAACAAAAAAGTACATGTACAAGGAACCCCACTAGAAGGCATACGTTTCTAAACCTCGCGCACAGCATGTTTCCGCGTTGGTTAAAATAGCTGATCTACAAGCTCACGTTGTCTCGTGGATGCGACGCGTTGTGAGCTTGCAGATCAGCTATTTTCGCCGTGCAACACACATAGGACAAAGTATAGTCAGGCTTGCGAGACACGTAACGAGGAGAAGATTCACAGTGCAGGTGCAGAGTGCAGACTGCACTTTATATCAACGTTCACGAGGAGCTGCGTGCACAGTGCGTGCTATTGGAGCATGTGAATGAAAAGAGAGAGGAGAGGACAGACGACCGCGGAGGCGCGGACCGCCGCATGAACGGCCGACGAACGCCGACGAACTCCGTTCACGGGCGTCAGAATGACCGCGTTCGACAATATCGTTCATCAAGCGAAAACAATTACGTTCAGTTCACGTTCGCCCAAAATATGAACGTGTTCATGAACGATCGTTCTTTGAACGCGTTCGGGTACAACACTGGTTATACAGTAGGTATTATAGATGTATATTTACATGGAAGGGTTAGGGTTAAGGTTATAGTGTTATACAGTAGGTATTATAGATGTATATTTACATGGAAGTGTCTCTATAGTAATAGGTTATAGTGTTATACAGTAGGTATTATAGATGTATATTTACATGGAAGTGTCTCTATAGTAATAGGTTATAGTGTCATACAGTAGGTAATATAGATGTATATTTACATGGAAGTGTCTCTATAGTAATAGGTTATAGTGTTATACAGTAGGTAATAGATGTATATTTACATGGAAGTGTCTCTACAGTAATAGGTTAAGGTTCTAGTGTTATACAGTAGGTAATAGATGTATATTTACGTGGAAGGCGAACTCCCCAGAAAAGTCGTACATCCCACAGGAGTGCATGAGGCTGAGCGTGTCGCGCACCGCCTCCGTGCTCAGCACGCGCTCGCCTGTGATTGGACAGATGCCGCCGTTGGCCAGCGTGGCGGCCATCACACTGCCCGACTCACACGTCACCTCGATGGAGCACAGCTGGAACCGGAGAAAAACACCGCAAACTGTTAGACGTTGTGTTAAAGCAGAGATACCATGTAGGTACAGTAGGTAGGATAAATAGATGGATAGATACTGTATATGGATAGGTAGGTAGGTAGGTAGATACAGTAGATGGATAACGTAATGGATACATTTTAACAGCGATACGATACGCATCACGATACATGGTTGACGATGCGACACATTGACGACATTGGTTAATTCATGGCGATACGATTCAATGTATGTACACTACAATAGTAGATTGTTGCAAATTAAAATCGATTCAGTTACTATATTGTTGTACCCCTAATAGATAGAGTAGACAGATAGATACTATAGATAGACAGGCAGACAGACAGACAGACAGACAGGCAGGCAGGCAGGCAGGCAGACAGACAGACAGACAGACAGACAGACAGACAGACAGACCGACCTACCTGAAAGTAGCAGTCCAAAGCTGCCATCATGTCTGCATTCTCAGGGAAGCACTGCAAAGACCACAGATAATCAGTACAATATTATACATATTGACCGCTATTGTATTGTTTTGTTTACTGTATATAAGTCAAGTCTAAAGAATGGTCCAAGCCAAGTCTTGAAGTAGTAGTTCCTTGCTGCGTTAGCAGATCTACCAGCTTGTAGATCTGCTATTTTAACTAGTTTGGGTCCCCAGGCAAACGTCTACTCTCTCTTGGCTACGGGCCAAGAGAGAACTAAGAATAAAACAACTTTATCTGGGGGGAACACACTAAGACAGAGGAATGAGTTAGCCAAGGAAAGCAATATGGAGGAGATTCTTGATGTTTTCTGATTCTTGATGATTCTTGATGTTTAGGCATGAAACGCTGCACAAGATAGATTTGACAACAACAGAGGCAGCTCCACAGATAACGTCCAACCCAGATTTGGCACAAAGGGCCACTTAGAGGCGGCTACCTGAAACTGCTAAATGAAAACAAAGCCTATCCTTACCTCCCCCTGACCTTCCTATTGTTAATACCTTTTATTTGTGTTTTTATGACTGTTTTTCTGATGAAATCCTCTGCATAGTACTGTGTTCTATCTGTCTGTCATTCAATGTTATATGAGTTAAATATCTATCATAGTACTGTGTTCTATCTGTCTGTCATTCAATGTTATATGAGTTAAATATCTATCATAGTACTGTGTTCTGTCTGTCTGTCATTCAATGTTATATGAGTTAAATATCTATCATAGTACTGTGTTCTGTCTGTCTGTCATTCAATGTTATATGAGTTAAATATCTATCATAGTAATGTGTTCTGTCTGTCTGTCATTCAATGTTATATGAGTTAAATATCTATCATAGTACTGTGTTCTGTCTGTCTGTCATTCAATGTTATATGAGTTAAATATCTATCATAGTACTGTGTTCTGTCTGTCTGGCATTCAATGTTATATGAGTTAAATATCTATCATAGTACTGTGTTCTGTCTGTCTGTCATTCAATGTTATATGAGTTAAATATCTATCATAGTACTGTGTTCTGTCTGTCCGTCATTCAATGTTATACCTCAATTGAAACTTTTTTTTGGTGTATCCTTTTAGTTGACCTTGTACCAGTGTACTGTCATGATGCAAACTTCTAATACATTCTCAATCAATCACTCTGTCTCAGACACGTGGCTTTGTGCTTTTCCACAACACAACTCAGTCTGGAGTCTGGATAAACAATGCATTAAACATTAACATTTATGCCTTCCTGTGTTATGATAACCTGACGTAAACCTGCCACCGTAAATCTGTTATATTAAACATTAACCCCTATTATTATGATCTCCTGTGTTATTGATGCAAACATTATACGGCCTCTTTACATAAATCCATCCTGAACAGCATCCACACAACCAGCCACCCTGAGTGTAAACATTAGGTTAAACATTAACATTTATGGCTCATTGCTGCTTTATGATAAACCTGGATAACCTGAAGGGGATCACATTTCCGCTGTCTATAATAAATCTATCGTAAACATTCTGCAATAATAACATACTGTACTTGTGTTTTTCCACAAGACAACGCATGGTGAGTCTGGGTAAACAGCCTACAGTATGTCCAAAACAAGCCTTACAAGCTCAAAACCTTTTTGTACTTTTGTTTCTGTGACGCTGCAGTATGATCAAAATAAAATCCAAGCTGGGTAGGTTATGTATGAACAAAGACATCACGAAACTGCTCTTTTTGGCATTTGCCTCTCTGATTATGGTGACTTGATTGATTGACATCCAGAAGGGCCTGTCGGATCCCTTCAAGGCTTCTATACTAGGCAATGCAATGCTTTGTTTAAGAGTGTTGTGAGCAAACGTCTGCGGTATTATGAAGTTATAAAGTTATACAAATGTGCAAGGCAAAGAACCTGAAAACCTACCGATTGATTGATTGATTGATTGATTGATTGATTGATTGATTGGTTGAAGACTTTATTAGAAGTTTGCATAGAAAAAGGTACAGTTTCATGACGGTACAGTTCACTGGTACAAGGTCAACTAAAAGGAGATCCTAGGAAAGCACTTGGCTTATTTACACAGTATCTCATATAACATTGAATGACAGACGGATAGAACACAGTACTATGCAGTAGATATAGTAAAAAAAGTAAATAAAAAAAAAAACAGTGCAAAAAGGATACAGTAGCTAAATACAAAGAAGGATCAGGGTAGGGTTGGGCTAGGTTTGTTATTGCCAGTTGCGAATGGCTGCCGCCTTTAAGTGGTTTTTCAGGGCGATTTTAAAGGATGCTAGGGAACCACACTCCTTTAAAGCCTTCGGTAGGGCGTTCCACATTTTGGTTGTATAGCAGAAGAACGAGTTTGAGCCTTTGTTTGAGTTGACTTTGGGTTGAACGTGATCTGTGGTGCTGCCTCTGGTGTTGTAATTATGGACATCCTTAACGTTTATAAAGTATTTTGCCAGGTACATACATGGGTATCATAGTGATGTAGTGTATCTTGTACACCAGGCCCATTAAAGTTGCTGTACTCTGTCATCTACTCTGAGCCACCCCACTCTTAACTTCCATACAGAATGGGAGAATGATGTTTTGGGTGGGTAGATCGTGTTGAGCTGGTCAGTTTAAAAGTGTGGGCAGTGGCACTGGGCACCCCTGAAGTAGGATATATGGAGATAAGAGGGCTCTGCCTGACAGCAACGATATGTTAAACATTTACATTTTACACTCAGTATTTGGCTCATGAGGTTAATTGTCCGCTTCTCGTAGTTTAATGGTACTCCGAACTCCATGGTATGCAAGCTAATATCAGCTATCGGGCTGCATGGGGCCATGGTAAATCAAAATTAGGAGTAAAGGAGTAGGAGAGGTTTGTACGTGAAGTCCACAGCTCTGTATGGTTCTGTTCAAACACCATCTCCGTTCCACCCACCTTCTTCTCTTTCAGATAGTAACCAATAGCATAGTTCCTGTCGCCTGTCTCCTTCTCTGACTGGAACCTGTAAGATGAAAGAAGAGAAACTAATGTTTCATACAGTATAATATATTATAATAGCATAGTTCCTGTCGCCTGTCTCCTTCTCTGACTGGAACCTGTAAGATGAAAGAAGAGAAACTAATGTTTCATACAGTATAATATATTATAATAGCATAGTTCCTGTCGCCTGTCTCCTTCTCTGACTGGAACCTGTAAGATGAAAGAAGAGAAACTAATGTTTCATACAGTATAATATATTATAATAGCATAGTTCCTGTCGCCTGTCTCCTTCTCTGACTGGAACCTGTAAGATGAAAGAAGAGAAACTAATGTTTCATACAGTATAACACGGCACAATAGATTCCTTTTCACCGCAGCCATGATATAGAATAGATTGAAATAAATAGCAGGGTAAATGTACGGTGATAATGTGTTACAGGATGTACCATGTGGTTGTGGTTGCCGCGACACGAGTCACACTTGCAAATGAATTATGTCCTTGTCCCTTTTATGCCCATATATGGAGATCCCTGCCCTCTACATCTGATTCCCAGATGATGCCCTGTTAGGGCAACCACACTAATAGAATCCCTTTTATGCCATCAATATTAAGCCCATATCTGGGAATGCCCATATATGGACATATTGTGTCAGTTTAAAGGGATATTCCACTTTCAAATAAACGTTTTGTAATTTTATCGTCTAATCAGGCTTTTATGAACACCCTGAACTGATTTTAATTTGCTTGATTCAAATTTAGATATTTGATGTAAATGTTACCAGGCCCTCCAGGCCCAGGGCCTCTCCCCACACACACCCATTGTAACTTCAAACTCCATTTTAACCATGATAGATTCATTAAAAACACCCATTATTTTTTGTAGTGACTCATAATACCCTCCCTAATACGTGAGCAGGCCGTGTTTTTTCAATAACTTTTTCATTTATTTTTAATACAATGTTATTGTATTATTATTTTTTTTTCCATTTTCCCAAATAATTATTAAAAAGAAAAGAAAAGAGTTATTGAAAAAACACGGCCTGCTCACGTATTAGGGAGGGTATTATGAGTCACTACAAAAAATAATGGGTGTTTTTAATGAATCTATCATGGTTAAAATGGAGTTTGAAGTTACAATGGGTGTGTGTGGGGAGAGGCCCTGGGCCTGGAGGGCCTGATAACATTTACATCAAATATCTAAATATTGAATAAAGCAAATTAAAATCTGTTCAGGACGTTCATAAAAGCCTGATTAGATGATAAAATGACCAAACGTTTTTTTTAAAGTGGAATATCCCTTTAACCAATCCAAATTAAACCGCAACTCAAATCACATTGCAAATGAATTCTGTCCTACGTGACCTTGCTTTTCGCCCTTAGGCGTCTTACTCAGGCCTGGAATTTCATCATTTTAGGGGCGTGGCCACTTGGCCTTTGGTGTTGTCCATTTTTTGAGGGCACAAATGCCAAATGGCAGGCAGGAAGACCATCAAATAAAACAAGATTTTAGTCCATTGAAAGAATTTGTTGAATTTAAGGGTTAGGGATGATAACCTAATCAGCAATAAAATAGATTATTTACAATCTGATCCACGCTCAGCCCTGATTGGTTTAAATATGGGGACTCGGGGGAGTTAAGATTTCAGAATCTCAACAAAAGATACTGGTGTCTACATGACAAGAAAGAGGTACCGGTGTCTACTGTCTACATATTGACCAGAAAGAGACACTGGTGTCTACTGTCTACATATTGACCAGAAAGAGACACTGGTGTCTACTGTCTACATATTGACCAGAAAGAGACACTGGTGTCTACTGTCTACATATTGACCAGAAAGAGACACTGGTGTCTACTGTCTACATATTGACCAGAAAGAGACACTGGTGTCTACTGTCTACATATTGACCAGAAAGAGACACTGGTGTCTACTGTCTACATATTGACCAGAAAGAGACAGAGGAGAAAGTGGTACAGTCAGCTGGGTATTAAGGTCACTGTGGCCTCAGGTCATTTGTTTGAGGGGCACAAAGGCCAAACTGAGGGGCAACAGCGGCCATGGCCTTCATGACCTCCATGAAATTCCTGCCCTGGTCTTACTGGTAGAATAAGTGTGTGCTATATACGTTAGCATGCAGTAACACTCACACTGCGTTGTTGAAGCCCACAAATTCTCCACCAGCCATGGCGTTCAAGAACTCCATCACCTACAATGATAACACAAAAACATGTTTTGTTGAAACTGCATGCAAACAAAATATATTATATACTTATTATAATAAGACGTCTTTGAAATATAAAACCTTTTAGGTACTTACATAGTCAAACCTGGCAGCTTTATTTTCTTTGGGCTGTAAAATGAAAAGGGAAAAAATACAGAAGAACATGTTTGCTTTGTTTTGAAACTTTGAGTTAAGTGACATACAGTATGTCAACAGTCATACAGGCCTGTAGATGGCAGTGTTGGACTGTTGTGACACTAATGACATATGACTGCCTGCCTGTCTGCTAACCAGTGGCTCTCAACCTGTGGGTCAGGACCCCCAGTGGGGTCCCCAGATGTTTAGCTTAATGTTAACATTGTTTTCTCACTCAACAGTAAACAGACCAACATACAGTATAAGTGTAGGTATAGGCTACATGAAAATAGCAGATCTACATGCTCACAACGCCTCGCAATTGACCAGATGGAGTCAAACTAATGTAATGCCAACTCCTACAATTCCAAGAGCTTGTCAGGGTGGGGGTGGGGGGGGGTTCCCACTTGAAATATTATTATTTTGGGGGTCGCTGCATGAAAAGGTTGAGAACCACTGTGCTAATGATGACTAAAACAAAACACCAATAAACATACTGACAGTTTTGTCAACAAATAAAAACTAGCGCGACACAGTTTGTGTTATCGGCTTGCGGATAAGTGAAAAATCTGCCATTTCGATGCCATCACGCCATGGCCTGCCAAAAATACTGTTTTTGTTGACTAAATCGTGTGGATTTAGTCGACAAACACTAGAAGACACTAGAACACTAAAATATTTCACGTGACTAAAATATGATTACATTTTACTCAAAAGACGAAAAAACAAAATCAAAATTTGCTGTCAAAATCAACACTGCTGTCTTCTGTCCGTGTTGTAACGTGGCATCTCTGCGTTGACCCGGCTTGGTCTTCTTGGATTTCCAGACGTTGGAAAGTATCGTTAACAAGTAATAAAGAGACTAAATGTAGATCGTACGACATGTGCTCTCTGTTTTAACGACCCGGCCCGCTCCCCGACCCCGTCTATTTAAAACTGGAGGAGATGATGATGATTTAAGACACAATATGTGAGGTCATTTTTCTTTGCACGACTCTGTTGTGCAACAGAGTCTGGTCGAATCGCTTCATCGTTGATATAAATATGATAATAAAATGCAATATTAAAAAAAAATGTATTTCATACTAGGGCATTAACAACTTGTGATTTTTGCAAGTCGACTCGACTCAGTAAAAAGTTGAGTTGAAGTCGACTTTATCGTTTGATGACGTCATCACATCAAACACGACCCCCCAATTATTTCGGGGGGTCCCCAGATGATTAACTTAATGTGAAACATTGTTTTCTCACTCAACAGTAAACAAACCAACATAAAGTTTAAGTGTATAGAGGGTATCTGCACATTTCTCAAGTCCCAATTTAAGGACTTTTTAATAGCTCTAAAATGGCAAATTAAACTTTGTCCAAATTGTGAAATATATAGAGGCAGAAATTGTGAAAATAGCAGATCTACATGCTCACAACGCCTCGCATCGCGAGGCGTTGTGAGCATGTAGATCTGCTATTTTCACAATAGAAAGTTCTTTTTTTTTTTACTTCGACTTTCGACTTTCTCCGGTGGGAGTCGACTTGTGTAATGAAGTCGACTGAGTCGACTTGTGGACTTTTTGGTTAATAACCCTACTTCATACTTCACCCAAAATGTTTTGATTATTTTAGTTTTAGTCGCATTCCTAATGTATAATAATTCATTATTTGATGCTGCTGTGCTGTAGGAAGTGGTTTTCAAACCTTTTCATATCAAGGTCCATCATTTATTCAGCATTTGAGCCACAGAACCACCGTTTGATGATATTTAGCCTCCCAGACCCAAAACGTCTCAGAATATGTGTTGCCATTGGATAATATTTTGTCCACAATTCCATGCTGTATTGATGTTGGTACCATAGGAGCAGTGTTCATTTTGTCAGACATTTTTGATTTAGTCTTAGTCTTAAAGTTATACCATGTAACTTTTTTTATAAAAGAAATCTTAAAATTGTCCTAACTGTTAAATCGCTAAAGTTTTAGAACCCCCACTCCGTTAATTTCAGCTTCTAAAGCCTTCTCTTTATATGTTTTCTATGAGCCGTGAGGGGGGGAGAATTTCGCGGCAAAATGACGTCATCTGCATCATGTGTATACGTTGGCCAATCATATCGCCGATCATAAACACATGGTACACTACCGGCCAATCACAGGCGCATCTTGCTGACTTCTCAGGAAGTAGCTTGCCTCAACATAACAACAACATACTCGGGTGAAGGAGTGTGTTTCTCCGGAATGCCTGAACGCACAGGAACCAGGGACATCTCTAAAGATAGATCTCGGCGAGGTGGAGGCAGACGCGGTGGCGAGAGGGCCGGTCCGCGGCGAAAAACGTCCGAAAGACGCCGACGCGACTGCGGTTTGCTATACAGCTCTGACCACTAGTTGAGCAACTTACACAGTATAGCTTTAAATTAAGACTAAATCATACAATTTGGACTTCGGTTTAGTCTTCTGAAATTGTTTTAGTCTAGTCTTAGTCTAGTCGACTAAATATCAAAACATTTTAGTCTAGTTTTAGTCGTTTAGTCTTAGTCTTTTAGGCTAAGTCTTTTAGGCTAAATATAACCACATGACTCTGAACAAGTAATTTTCTACTGTCAGTGCAATATCAAAACGATTCAGAAAAATACAGTGCAATACTGAGTTCTCAAAAAAAATATAGACAAAACACCATCTTGGCTGTAATGCCATTGCACCTTAATATACAGTAGCAAATACAATACTTAAGTTAATGTTCAAGTAAAACTGCTAGGGCAAGGCTACAATGCCTAGTGTCAGAACCCTCGCTAAAAACCCCAGGGCAAAAATCCACTCGTCCGAGACAGTTTGCCCTCCTGGCCCCCAAGCTGTGGAATAAACTCCCTGTCGCACTTAGAACAACGGACTCACTCGCTAGCTTTCGCCGTGGACTGAAGACTCACCTTTTCAGACTCCACCTAAACCCTTAGCACTACTGGAAAAATCAATGACCATACATGAAGCTAGTTAGCATTTGTTTTTAGGTTTTTAGAAACCTTGTTTTACGGATTATATAGTTTTTTTCTAGATATATATTCATTCACATTTGTTATATTGCTGTTGATGTACTGACACTTAATCTTGTTTATTATTGTGATGATTATTTGCTTATTGTAAGTCGCTTTGGATTAAAAGCGTCTGCTAAATGCCTAAACTGTAAACTGTAAACTGTGTGCCACAGTGCTACTGCCAGGTACACAATCTCTGCTCTGCATGTCTGCATTAATATACAGCATATAGTAACAGTATCAATCACATCGGACACTGTCTGCTAATCTCTGTGCAAAACCAACACGATTTGAAAAGAACAGATAAGTGCCTACATTCTCAAATGTAAAGATAAAAGATGTATTTGGGTTTCATTCCATTTAGTCTTAGACTTAGATTTAGTCTTAGTCTTAAGACTTTTTAATAACAACATTTAGTCTTAGTCTTCTGAAATTGTTTTAGTCTAGTCTAGTCTTAGTCGACTAAATATCAAAATCTTAGTCGACTTATATTTTTAGTCTTAAGGCCCATTCCCACTGGGCCAGATAACAGATAAAAAAATCTCTTTCTCCAGATATTGTTCCATTCAAAGTGGATGGTAGATACAGATAAAAACAATATCTGCCACAGATATTTCTTTTATCTGTGGCAGATATTTTCTTTATCTGTATCTTACCATCCACTTGAATGGAGAAAGAGATTTTTTTATCTGGAGAAAGAGATTTTTTTATCTGTTATCTGGTCCAGTGGGAATGGGCCTTTAGTCTTAGTCAACAAAATGAACACTGCATAGGAGAGATAACAGGCAAACGTTGACCAAAATAACGATTCTCCTACATTCTCACACATATTATGTAATTAAGTAGTGCAGATGTTGAACAATAATTTACCTCTTGAGAGCAAAATGAAACCAAATGGTTTCATTTCAAACCAAATGGTTTCATTTTACGCTATCAAGAGTTAAGGGTCCATTTGTTTACTGGGGACCACCTGGCTGGAACCCCCTCAAGGTCCACTGGTGGTCCCCGGACCACCGGTTGAGGACCCCTGGTATAGGAGACCAATGCAAAAATCAGATGGTTAACTTAATGTGAAATTTTGTTTTCTCACTCAACAGTAAACAAACCAACACAAAGTTTAAGTGTACAGAGGGTATCTGCACATTTCTAAAGTGACAATTTAAGGACTTTTTAATACCTCTGAAATGACAAATTAAACATTGTCCAAATTGTCAAATATATAGAGGCAGAAATTGTGAAAATAGCAGATCTACATGCTCACAACGCCTCACGATGCGAGGCGTTGTGAGCATGTAGATCAGCTATTTTCACAATAGAACCATGTTATACCAAATGTAATGTAGCACTGTAATATCGATCATTCCGTTCTAGACAATAAGCAATCCTACTGTTTGAATGCTGTACAGACGCACACATGGAGCAAAAATAATGATAGAAAAAAAATACAAAGGATTTTCTTTTTCAACTTCAACTTTCGACTTTCTCTGGTGGGAGTCGACTTTGTGTAATGAAGTCGACTGAGTCGACTTTTTCGTTAATGCCTTAACATGTAGTCAAGGCTTCATGGGGTGATTTATAGAAAACAAGTCTTTCTTTTGGGGTGAACTATTCCTTTAATCTAAAAAAGTAATGGGTAGAATAATCAGTAATGAAATGCAGCCCTGCTTGATTCCAACTAGAAATGTCTCACATTCTCTTCAGTCTCTCTGACATCATGCCAACTGTTTTTATCAACAAGACATGGTTTCATGACCTTTTACATTCTGTTGACACAACCGTGGAAGCATCTTCCTCTGCCTCTGTGTGTAAATAAACACACTGGCTTATCAACTTAACCCAGTAAGACCTGAGGCTAATTCTACCAATGCCTTCAAATCAGTTATTGTTCATGCCATGGACCTCCATAATGATGCTGTATGTAATTAGCCGTGGATCACACAATCTGAAGATATTTTGTGCTAGGGACCCCCAGAAGAGAAGATTCCAAAATGTTAAAAAAATAGATGTACAAGCTCACAGCACGGCACAAAGTTGACGTGCTGTGAGCTTGTAGATCTGCTATCTTTGAATACGTTATAATCTTAACTCTTGAGAAGTGTAAAATGAAACCATTTGGTGCATTGCTTAATTTACAAGAAGTCTGCACAATTAGAGAATGCAGAATTATTTAAAATGTGTGTCTGTTTTGCCTGTTATCCCTCCTATGGTACCAACATCAGTACAGCATGCAATTGTGGACAAAATATTATACTATTATTAACTACAACCAAATATAACTTAGGTTTTGGGTTCTGAGAGGCTAAATGTCATCACATGGTGCTTCACGGCTCAAATCTCTAATAAATCATGGACCTTGATGTGAAAAGGGTTGAAAACCACTGGGGTCAAATGATAAACACACACACGTGGTTGAACGGATGCATGAACTCCACCCCTCCCCCCTCCCCCCTCCCCACCCCACCATAACATACATGCCAAGCCAGTTTTACACACACACACACACACACACACACACACACACACACACACACACACACACACACACACACACACACACACACACACACACACATTCGCCCCCTCTATTGATACACATTCTCTTTATTGGTACTGTACTGCTCTTGTCTTTGTTTTTTTTTGTTTTTCCCTCTTATCTATCTTTTCTTACGTCTCTGTAACTTTGTAAATAACTGTATACTGCTGTGCTTCTACTGGACAACTGAATTTCCCCCTTGGGATAATAAAGGTATCTATCTATCTATCTATCTATCTATCTATCTATCTACACACCTTCCTCCTGTGAGAGCCGTCATTGGCCAGACAGACACACGCCCCCTGTTGTGAGTGTGCGTCTAAGAAGGAGGCACGTTGAACCTGACCTACATAAGATAACAGGCTAATCTGTGGCGTCAGCTGGCAGGGACAGCTCAGTGGACCGCCCTCCCCGCGCGGGCAGGGACAGTTCAGTGGACCGCCCTCCCGCGCGGGCAGGGGGGGCAAATCGCCAGCGGTAGGCTACGTACAGTACCTACGTACAGGCAAGGACGTGCTGGGCCCCTGATTCAGCCCAGATAAAAGAGTTGCAGAGGCCCTCATTGCACGCCACAGAGAGAGATCTCTCTCTATAGCGCTGCTGCTACTCAAAGATTTGCCATTTCAGATCATCACAAGTGACAAGCCAGTGGGCCAATTACATGAGTTATATTTGGTTGTTGTCGGGTGGAAACCTTGTATGTCCAAAACCGTTTGTTTTGTATTTATCATTTAAAAAATTATTTAAACTAGTGAAAACAGACGATCTACAAGCACACAACGCCTCGCACCGCGAGGCGTTGTGTGCTTGTAGATCTGCTGTTTTCACTACTTTTGTGCAACGGCCTTGTATGATGAAGCAGGGCTTTGCTTTGCGAAAAAAATGTACACATTTAAAACTTGGAGATACGAGGTTTCTGCTCGACAGTGACGATTTACTTTGTTGGCCGCCCAGCCCCCAAAATGGAATGAAGGCCGACATTTTATTTTTTATTTTTTTTCCCCTAATGGCCGGCCTGGACCGGCCGGGAATGAACCAGCCGTTCGGGAGTTGTCCCGCTTTTCCCAATGGCCAGCACGTCCCTGCGTACAGGGGTGGATGCCCCCTGCGCCCGGTCGGATGATGACTGTGGGTTAATATATGTCACTGAGTGGGGTACTAGGGGTGTAACGATACATTTTAACAGCGATACGATACGCATCACGATACATGGTTAACGATACGATACATGGACGATATTCGTTCATTCATGGAGATACGATACGATTCAATGATTTAAAATCGATATAGTAACTATTTAGCAAAGAAATGAAATATATATATATATATATATATATATATATATATATATATATATATATATATATATATAGCATATATATATATATATATATATATATATATATATATATATATATAGCATATATATATATATATATAGCATATATATATATATATATATATATATATATATATATATATAGCATATATAGCATTGCGAATTAAAATTAAGTTACTATATCGTTGCACCCCTATGGGGTACATTTCTGCAACTTTTTGTTTTTGTTTTTGTTGTTACTGTATATTTCCAAATAGTAGTCCTACTGAAAACTCCTTTTAAACGCCCAGGGTCGGACACCATTCTGCGTATTATAAACACCCCATTACAAATAAACCGCATGGCATTATGGTAAGCAGCAGATAATATACTGTAAGCTCACATGTGACCTTGTAGAAGGACTAAGAACATCTTGAAGAACAATGTTTAGATGTTTTTTTACCTTTATAAGAGAAGTGATGACTATGGCTCCAGCATTCACCATAGGGTTGTGTGGTTTGTCTGCAGAAAGGGAGGCATCAGAATAGGAAGTTATAACATGAATGAAACAAATTAGAACATTTTGTAACGATAGGAGCAGTCAACACCGCTCAAAAATATGCAATCTATAAGCTAACATCAACACAATTTGTTGTGAGTTTGTAGCTTGACCTTTTTCTTTCAGCCACGGAGATCTGGTATAAAGGGAAATACTAGAGGACCTAGTACAGATCCCTGGGGAGCCTCCCGCTCATTCAAGTATACAGTTTATGTTGTGTTGTATATGGGTTAGTAGTAGACTTTTTTGACACCTTATCTATATCGATGGCCAAAACGCAAAACCTCCTATCTGAAAAATTCACTTTGTTGGGAAAATGAATAAGAAAATGACTACTATTTCTTGTCACATAACATTTTTGGCAAAATGAGGGTCAGAAGGACCTTGCAGACAGACTGACCATGTGCAGCATAGCCTGTTGTCCTCATTTCAAGTGAAATCCAAAAATCATGAAATTTGCAGATAGGAGGTTTTGTGTTTTTTTTTCTTCTTTCTCTCTTTTTTTTTTTTGGTGCATTTCTCTTTTGCTGTGTGTACATTGTACAATCTTTTTCTTTTCATACTTCGGGCGACTGATTTTCCCGCTTGGGATAATAAAGGTATCTATCTAAAGGTATCTATCTATAATGGAAGTGGTCACTGCAGTTCATTCCCTGCACCTTACAGTAGCTGCTCTGTGCGGTGCACTGTTGCCAGCATATTTTATATATATATATATATATATATATATATATATATATATATGTATAATCACTGTGCTGTACACTGTGTTGCCAGCATCACAGTACAATCAGGAGTGCAGGTGGAACAAGCTGACTCATCAATAAGCAGACACAATCTGGGAACACAATCATTAACGAGACGGCCAGGATTAATAACAGCTCATTGTTGCTTCGTCGCGGCTGCTTGTGCAACAGGCTGATTAGCGTGTGGGACCACAGTATAGAGGCTGTTTCACCTATAGACAGGGGCGTCACAAGGGGTAGGAAAGTGGGACTGAGTTACCAGGGCCCAAGGTGGAGGGGCCCTAGTAACTTAAGCTATTGAAAAATAGCAGATATACAAGCTCACAGCGCGGCACCGAGTGCCGCGCGCTGCGAGCTTGTAGATCTGCTATTTTTGAAAAGTCGTGAAAATGTGCGCAAATCTTTCAATATATGTATTTTTTAAGTGAACGTTTGTAACTCAAATTTTGCTTCTGGGAACTAAATATTTTGATATGGGGGGGGGGGGGTCCTTCGCATGAAAAAGTTTGAGCATCACTGACATGGAAACATGGGTTTCTTGGCACACATTTTCACGATTTTTCAAAAATAGCAGATCTACAAGCTCGCAGCGCGGCACTCGGTGCCGCGCTGTGAGCTTGTATATCTGCTATTTTTCAATAGTTAACATTCATGGGGGGGGGGGGGGGGGCCGCAGTGAATCCTTGTACCCAGGGCCCAGAATTTGGTGTGACGCCCCTGCCTATAGATACATATTGTATCTGATATCTGCTACAAGCTGATAACGCTGATTCCTGGGTGCTGTGTTATCAGATATATTGTATCTGATATCTGCTACAAGCTGATAACACTGCATCCTGGGTGCTGTGTTATCAGCCTGCCTAGAGATGACCGTCCATCTGAAGGTGTTCTGGTTTCATGTTTCTTGGGGTGAAAGAGAGAGACTCTGTCTCCCTCTCACCCTCTTTCTGCCCACCGATGACTAGGGATGAAGCCTTAAACAAGGGTAGCTCGATAACCCCATAACAAATGTATCGAGTACCCGGTATCAATAAGCTTTGGGCTTATCGAGCTTGTTATCGAGCATAGCGGCCCATGATGTCATGTTTAAACAATCAAGAAAAGAGGCTATCCGTAATATAAAGCCATTTAACACTTATTGCACATTATTACCCGGCCTGTTTGGATTCTTGATTCTGATTGGTCGAGCGCTGAAATCAGAGGTCTGTTATTTCTGGATAGCAGACCGCTCAGCTCAATAACAGACCGATGGCTAATCAAAGACTCAGAGCAGCTGCTGCAGTCAAGCTGCGCTGCATGAATTTAATGTCGTATCCAAAATGTCAGCCATGTAAACAACCACACAGCGACATTTAGAACGAAACGTTGCTCTCAAGAATGTTTTAAAAAATATTTTAAGCGAGAAATAGACGACGTAGTATCAGAAAATGGATTCTATCTAATCAGCACTTCCTTGTTTTCCAAGGCGACCGTGTCGCGCTGGGAGGACGCCCAGCGCAACACTTGTGGAACACTTCCAGCCGTCTGTAAACAAGGAAATACTTTGTTTTGTTTTTAGTTTTCAGTCAAATTATTAATTTTATTTAGTAGCCGGGTAATAAGCGGGATAAATACTGGCTCCTTGGGGGTTGTTCATATATAACATCCCTTCGAACTGATAACTCGGTTATCAGTCCGTCGGGATGTTATATATGAACAACCCCCGCGGAGCCAGTATTTATCCCTTACTTAATGAATGATTTTTTTAATGATATTTAATGATATTTGTTACTTTTGTCAGTTGTCATCTTCATAGATGGTGGTCAGCCACAAACTCAGTCACAACAACTGGACAATAAAAAAAGATACCAGTTCTGTTCTGAATGTGTCGTCTCATATCTTTACACAAAATATTAGAAAAGGCTCAACAGTGGGCTGGATAAAAGCCTGGATCAATAAGCAGGATGGATAAGGTGATCATTATCAATACAAATTAACCAGCTCCGACTAAACTGGGCCTGTGTGTGTGTGTGTGTGTGTGTGTGTGTGTGTGTGTGTGTGTGTGTGTGTGTGTGTGTGTGTGTGTGTGTGTGTGTGTGTGTGTGTGTGTGTGTGTGTGTGTGTGTGTGTGTGTGTGTGTGTGTGTGTGTGTGTGTGTGTGTGTGTGTGTGCGCGCGTGCGTGTGCGTGTAAATATGAAAACCGCTTTGCGTGATTTTAGGGCAACATATAGGAGCAGTGTCCAAAAATGTGTTATGCAAGAATCGGCCTCATGGTGGCGCTAGAAGGCAGTCCAGTAATTTTAGGCCAAAATTAGGCTAAACCTAAAACAAATTGCAATAGTAGCAAACTCAACTGATTCTGTATCCTCAATATGTCCTTAGTAGGGATGGGTATCGTTAAGATTTTAGCGATTCCGATTCCGATTCCGGTTCTGCTTATCGATCCGGTTCCTTATCGATTCTCTTATCGATTCTCAGCCCCCTCGCCATGCAGGGGGCTGGTCAGAAATAGTGGCCAATGGTCTTTTCTACCTCCTCCACTCCTTATTCTCCTCCTGTCATTTTCTTCTTTTTCTAGTTTTTATTTATATTTTTCACCCAAAAAAGCTCAATCCAACGTCCCGTTTTTGCAGTGCTCAGAATGTGAAGGCACAACTTATTTTTTTTACAGTGTAGCCCTAATATGGATATAATATTGATGCCAGCTGATCATTCACTGAAAGGCCTAAAGTTAAAAATACATACTACTGTATATAGCCTATATTTGTAATTGCTGTGCCATTGCTGCTATGTCTGTGTCACTGTTAGAGCTGCATGATTATGGCAAAAACTTTATTTTAAAATTATGGCTACATATTGAGATAATTTATTTCAAATATTATTAAAAATATTATTATTGAATAAATATTGTTTTAAAACGATTGTCTTAAAAGCTAAAATAAATAAGGTTGCATTTGTTGTTTTCAAGGTGAGAAATTTACCTTATGTCACAGTAGTCTGACTCTAGTCTATTCCTTTCAAATATTTAAGGGCAAAATATTACCTCATGACACTGTTCCTGTTGTTTGGGTTGTAAAACCTCTGTAAGGGACTTAAAATGTTAAATAATACATTTCTGTTGCTTAATGTACTTTGTGAAACTATCGGAGGATACTATAACGACTTTTAACGGGCTTCACCTGGACATGCATTGATTAATCCAGCGTGCGGACAGACACACAACGACACCACGCAAAGTGAACTGACTTTTTTTTTTTTCAACAACAGAGAAACGGGAGGTGGTTTTCCTTTGAAACTGGCTAAAATAAAGGGACATTTAGGCTATAGGATGGCTTTTTCTGTACCTTGCAGCCTTGCAAGAGCTTTTGCAAAGCTGTTGCTTTCTGTTAAATGAAAGTGAAAGTAAACTCCTTCTGCATGGACCGTCTGGAGGCAGGAAAGCCTGGTGACACGATGCTTTTTTTTTTTCTCTTCTTCTTTTTTGAGACGACATTGACAGACACAGGATTATGGAATATATCCGTACATTGCAAAGGTAACCAGCACCATCTGTATTATGTAGGCTGCCACTATAAAGTAGACTGCCTGCTACTTGTTATGTTTGCTTTAGTTAGTCACAGGACCAGAGCATCAGACAACATGTTGGCTGCTTCTAAACAAGGCAGCGCGTCGCGTGTGTGACGTGATGTCATCGCGCATATGCAGGAATCGATAGCAGAATCGTTAAGGACATTGGCTAACGATTCCATGGAACCGAACCACGGGCAACCGGTTCTCAACAAGAACCGGTTTTCGATACCCATCCCTAGTCCTTAGTGAGGGGAAAAAAGTCCCAAGGAATCCCATCGGGGCAAAGTTTTGAAAACGACCTACCTACCTTCACTTACTATACACTACACTATAAAGGAAAAATTACTCCCAAAAAAATCTGCTTTAAGTGGGATGTGAGGGGTCAAACTAGGGTTTTTTAATTATTCTGAATCCATTGCAAGCATTTGTTTTGCATGAAAAACATTCCTTGGGCAAGAAATGGCCCCTCAAAATGATGGTTTAGTGATGAGTCATCAATTTTCACAGTCTTTTGGGGTCCGTTTTTAGCCCAAGGAATGTTTTTCATGCAAAACAAATGCTTGCAATGGATTCAGAATAATTAAAAACCCCTAGTTTGACCCCTCACATCCCACTTAAAGCAGATTTTGGGAGACATATTTTCCTTTATAGTGTAGTCAGTGTATAGTAAGTGAAGGTAGGTAGGTCGTTTTCAAAACTTTGCCCCGATGGGATTCCTTGGGACTTTTTTCCCCTCACTAAGGACATAATGAGGATACAGAATCAGTTGAGTTTGCTACTATTGCAATTTGTTTTAGGTTTTTTCATATAATGACTGGACTTCCTGCATGGTTTAACTGAAGCTCAGTCATGTTAAAGTTAAATAAGTCCTTCTACAGTGGCTCACCGTCATCATCCAGTGTCATCTTGTTGAACCTCAGCCCACTGGGCTCCTTGCCAACGTACTGATGCACCAGGTCTGTTCCGTGGTCGTGGACCGCGATGGCGTACTCCAGAGGCTTCACGCACGACTGCAGACAGAACGGGATCTTGGTGTCGCCCACAGAGTGTCTGCAACCATCATCACATCACACCACAGCACCAGGAGATGGAGAGGATAGAGGATCGTTAACCCATTTAGGCCTGAACATATTATGACGCAATATTTTATGCTTTAACTATTGAAAAATAGCAGATATACAAGCTCACAGCGTGGCACCGAGTGCCGCGCTGCGAGCTTGTAGATCTGCTATTTTTGAAAAATCATGAAAATTTGAATTTTGACCAGATTCTATAAGTGTCTTTTGAATCCTTCTAAGGTTTTGATGTCAGCAATCTGGCCAGCCATCGTCAAAGAAAAGGTCCTTTTCACTTAACTGGAGCTCAGTTAGTCTGTTCTTGAGAGACTACTATGTCAGTGGTGCTCAAACCTTTTCATGTGAAGGACCCCCAAAATGATATTTATTTGGCCACGGACCCCCATCTCAAAATATTTAGTTCCATGGACCCCCCAGAAGCAAAATTTGAGTTACAAACGTTCGCTTTGAAAATACATAATATTCAAAGATTTGCACATATTTTCACGACTTTTTCAAAAATAGCAGATCTACAAGCTCGCAGCGCGGCACTCGGTGCCGCGCTGTGAGCTTGTATATCTGCTATTTTTCACTGGTTAAAGCGTTCAATAATTCTAGGCCTAAATTTAATGAACACAGAATGTCTGCAACCAGGACCACATCACAGCACCACAGCACCAGGAGATGGAGAGGATAGAGCAGGGGTTTTCAAAGTGGGTAACGGGGCACCCCGGGGTGCCGTGATGGCAGTCCAGGGGTGCCGCGAAATCATTGGAGAATATTTGGAATTCATTTGGACACTTGAAAAAATATTTAGTATCATTTTAAACTTGAAGTACAAAGTTATTTTCAGTCAGTTCTAACCAAAATGGCTATTATCTCAACGTTTTCCTCGCAACATAATCACTAAAATATGCTGTTTTCACTAGTTTAGTACATTTTATAGATGATAAATACAAAACAAACGGTTTTGGACACACAAGGTTTCCACCTGACAACGACGATATGCTATGAATATAAGGTGCTATAATGTAGGAGTGCCTCAGATAAAAAATATATATTTATGGGGTGACCTGAGACAAAACCGTTTAGAGGATCGTTAAAGAACACAGAATGTCTGCAACCAGGACCCCATCACACCACCAGCAATTAATGAAGCAATTAAGCATCTTAAAGGACAACTCCAGATTAAATCACATCTAGGCTTGTGTACTGTGTTGCAGGCATATATATATATGTATAATCACTGTGCTGTGCACTGTGTGCCAGCATCTCTACGTACAATCAGGAGTGCAGGTGGAAAAAGGCTGACTCTGACAACATTTCTCAATAAGCAGACACAATCTGGGAACACAATCATTAACGAGACGGCCAGGATTAATAACAGCTCATTGTTGCTTGGTCGCGGCTGCTTGTGCAACAGCACTGATTATCGTGTGGGACCACAGTACAGTATAGAGGCTGTTTCACCTATAGATACATATTGTATCTGATATCTGCTACAAGCTGATAACACTCCTTCCTGGGTGCTGTTATCAGCCTGCCTAGAGATGACCGTCCATCTGAAGGTGTTCTGCTTTCTGGTGGTTAACTCTTTTGCTGCTTCGGACGTTCCCGTTCGCCCCAATTTTGAACCCAGCGCGCTGCCAATACGGCTCGTTCTTTTTGCCTTGTCTGATGACGGGAGATGTAAAAACATCTCCCGTAACGCTGCTCTCAAAAATCCACCGCACGTTAGCAATAATGCAGTCCCAAATCACTTCCTTCCATGATCTATGAGACTGTGGCAGCTCGTGTGGGACAACCAAGGCATGGATGTGTTTGTAATGACAACTAGTAACACATTCATGAAATAAAAAAAAACACTTTTGATAGTGTATAAGTGATTGGCTTATAGGCTCCACTCTATGCTATGACAGCTGCAGGGGAAACTGGACAGGGGCATTTCTGCTTAATAGACCCCATGGACATGCAGTCATTTGGGATCAATATAAGTAGGAAAATGAGCCTAGGTGTTATTCAGTGCGGAGTTGTCCTTTAATGGTCAGAAAACGTTGTATTCTTGTAATTGCCAGTGCCTTTCTGCCTTGCATTTCAGGCACTGGATCACTGGATCACTGAATCACTGAATCACTGGATCACTGAATCACTGGATCACTGGGTCACTGAATCACTGAATCACTGGATCACTGGATCACTGGATCACTGGATCACTGGATCACTGAATCACTGAATCACTGGATCACTGGATCACTGGATCACTGGATCACTGAATCACTGAATCACTGGATCACTGGATCACTGGATCACTGGATCACTGAATCACTGAATCACTGGATCACTGCATCACTGCATCACTGCATCACTGCATCACTGCATCACTGGATCACTGGATCACTGGATCACTGGATCACTGGAGTTAAACTGCATTCTAGAGCAGTGGTTCTCAAACTGTGGGTCGGGACCCCCAAAGTATTTTGGGGGGTCCCCAGATGTTTAGCTAAATGTTGACATTGTTTTCTCACTCAACAGTAAACAGACCAACATACAGTATGTATAAGTGTGGCTGTGGGGTATCTGCACATTTCTAAAGTGACAATTTAAGGACTTTTTTTAGTACCTGGTCAAACATTGGTCAAATTGTCAAATATTAGAGGCATAAATTGTGAATATAGCTGATCTACATGCTCACAACGCCTTGTGAGCATGTAGATCACATGTTTTCACAATGGAATAGATTGAGTCAAACTAAACTCCTACAATTCCAAGTGCTTGTGCAGGATGGGGGGTGGGGTGGGGGTCACGGCTTGAAAAGGTTGAGAACCACTGTAGTAAGGGAAAGTTAGCCTATTGCTACATCAATCCAAGGAAGGTTAGGCAGGAACAGACAACACCCGGAAGTTGGCTCACCATGGGACGACGCCATGACACTTTTGGGTGGCGGAAGTGACGAAGTGCTCATAGACGCTAATGTTATTTTGGGTGGCACTTCCGCCACCCAAAGTGTCATGGCGGATGGCCATGGAGCCTAAAATGACGTTGGTGACTGTTCTTGCTGAGACCTTCTTTGCATCAATCTGGGAACTAAATCTAAATCAATAGCTTTCTCCACAAATGTGTTCATAAAGGTGTCTATCACCTCTGAACTTTGTCAAACCCAACTCCCTTGACATACTTTGTGGGAGCCAATCAAAGTTATTGGGTATCCCGAGGGCCTGGGATTAAAGGGGAAAAAATAAAAAAATGGCCAATATGAACGTATGAGGTGTGTGATTTGGGTATTTTGGGGCTGCTGAATCCATTCCAACCATTAGTTTTCAGTTAAAATGACTCCTTGGCCATAAAATAGGCCACAGCTACTTTTGTCTGTCCATGAGACATATAATATTGGCAATAAAAAAAAGTAGGGTTTGAATTCATGAAAACTATTCAAGATTAGGTGGGTAAGCACACATCATGACACACAGGATAACATGATGCAATCTGACAAGGAACACTCAAACACAGGGTTTAAAACAGGGACTAACAGGATACAGGTGAACTCGAATGACATGATTGGCTAAGCCTTAGCCAATTAGACCTTTTTTGTGGCCAAGGAGTCATTTTTACTGATAACTAATAGTTGGAATGGATTCAGCAGCCCAACAATACCCTATTACACACCTCATACGTTCATATTGGCCATTTTTTATTTTTCCCCCTTTAATCCCAGGCCCTGGGTATCCCGATACCCCCAACTTTGATTGGCTCCCACAAAGTATGTCAAGGGAGTTGGGTTTGACAAAGTTCAGAGGTGATAGTAGACACCTTTGTGAACACATTTGTGAAGAAAGATAGTGATTTAGATTTAGTTCCCAGATTGATGTAGCAATAAGCTAACTTTACCTTACTACTGTTCTAGAGCAGAGTGCCCCGCATGCATCAACACAACAGACTGTAGTTCAACTTGCAGAGAGAGGAGAGCTGTGTGTCTGACACACAGATATACTGCAGGGTTGCTGGGATCCGGAGGAACAGGTTCCATCCATCACATTTCAACCGGTTTTCTCTCCCTGTCAGAGCTGCTATGTACGACTTCACGCCTTTACAAATACAAATACTGGTGCTTCTCAAACATAATTATACATTTCAACATTTCATAATTCTGAGAGGAATCGTTAAAGGGAACCGTTGAAGAGCGGATGGTTAAAGTCCTAAAGGATCCAAAACCCTATAGTCTGACAAACCACTCATTTACTGCCTGAATTTCACCACAGCCATGAGTAGTCCCATGTTTACATGTTTACAGTTGTTTCAGCTGTAGGTGATTTGTGCTGATAACACAGATGACAGATGGACCTGATATCGTCACTGTCCTGCAGAAACCTTGTATCTCCAAGTTTCAAATGTTTTTTTTTTTTGTAAACTAAAGCGCAACTTCATCATACAAAAGTGTCGCACACACCTAGTGAAAATAGCAGATATTACAAGCACATAGCGCCTCGCACCACGAGACGCTGTGTGCTTGTATATCGGCTATTTTATATCATTTTTAAAATGATAAATACAAAACGAACGGTTTTGGAACTACAGGGTTTCCATCCGACAACGACAATATCCAAAGCTCAAGAGACTATGTGCATGCATAAAGTGAATGGCAAATCGAATGGCAAAGTGAGTTTAACATCATTTAACGTTGTTTAATGCAATCAGATAGGACCTTTCTGTTTGTATGTAGGGGCTGTCAAGGCCAGAAAATCATTGTTTTTGCCACTCAGTAGGCATTCCCGTATAACTTCCGAGTATGATGATGATGTCACGTGCACACCCTCAATAAAATGGTGTCTGTGGACACATGGCCTGAAATAGTCAGATGAAATTAAGGCAGAGGTTGGACAAAATTGTATTATTTAGTTTTTCAACTGATTCTGTTAGGAAATTAGGTCTACTAGCCAGGATAAAAAAATCTACCATGATCTGCTCACTGCAAATACCCACAGTGGCCAAATCAAGTTGGGCTCCCATCGACTTTCTATACAGGAGGAAAATACCCAGAAAAAAATCTGCTTTAAGTAGGATGTGAGGGGTCCAACTAGGGGTTTGTCATGATACTGAATCCATTGCAAGGATTTGTTTTGCACAAAAAACATTCATTGGCCCCAGAAAACACCAACAAAAGATGATTTTTTGATGACTCATCACTTTTCATCACTAAACCATCATCTTCTGGGGCCATTTTTAGCCCAAGGAATGTTTTTTGTGCAAAACAAATGCTTGCAATGGATTCAGCATCATGACAAACCCCTAGTTGGACCCCTCACATCCTACTTAAAGCTGATTTCTTTTCTGGGTATTTTCCTCCTGTATAGAAAGTCGATGGGAGCCCAACTTGATTTGGCCACTGTGGGTATTTGCAGTGAGTAGATCATGGTAGATTTTTTATCCTGGCTAGTAGACCTAATTTCCTAACAGAATCAGTTGAAAAACTAAAATAATACAATTTTGTCCAACCTGAGTGTATTTTTCCCTAGATTTACTAGACTAGAAAAGGAAGAACTCCTGACTGAGCTGCTGTACCACACCTCACCTCTGAGCATCTACGGTGCATAAGGACACTCCCCACAGCGTCTACGGTGCATAAGGACACTCCCCACAGCGTCTACGGTGCATAAGGACACTCCCCACAGGTCTTACCTCTGAGCGTCTACGGTGCATAAGGACACTCCCCACAGGTCTTACCTCTGAGCGTCTACGGTGCATAAGGACACTCTGAGCGTCTACGGTGCATAAGGACACTCCCCACAGGTCTTACCTCTGAGCGTCTACGGTGCATAAGGACACTCCCCACAGGTCTTACCTCTGAGCGTCTACGGTGCATAAGGACACTCCCCACAGGTCTTACCTCTGAGCATCTACGGTGCATAAGGACACTCTGAGCGTCTACGGTGCATAAGGACACTCTGAGCGTCTACGGTGCATAAGGACACTCTGAGCGTCTACGGTGCATAAGGACACTCTGAGCGTCTACGGTGCATAAGGACACTCCCCATAAGGTCTTACCTCTGAGCGTCTACGGTGCATAAGGACACTCCCCATAAGGTCTTACCTCTGAGCGTCTACGGTGCATAAGGACACTCTGAGCGTCTACGGTGCATAAGGACACTCCCCACAGGTCTTACCTCTGAGCGTCTACGGTGCATAAGGACACTCCCCACAGGTCTTACCTCTGAGCATCTACGGTGCATAAGGACACTCTGAGCGTCTACGGTGCATAAGGACACTCTGAGCGTCTACGGTGCATAAGGACACTCTGAGCGTCTACGGTGCATAAGGACACTCTGAGCGTCTACGGTGCATAAGGACACTCCCCATAAGGTCTTACCTCTGAGCGTCTACGGTGCATAAGGACACTCCCCATAAGGTCTTACCTCTGAGCGTCTACGGTGCATAAGGACACTCTGAGCGTCTACGGTGCATAAGGACACTCCCCACAGGTCTTACCTCTGAGCGTCTACGGTGCATAAGGACACTCCCCACAGGTCTTACCTCTGAGCGTCTACGGTGCATAAGGACACTCCCCACAGGTCTTACCTCTGAGCATCTACGGTGCATAAGGACACTCTGAGCGTCTACGGTGCATAAGGACACTCTGAGCGTCTACGGTGCATAAGGACACTCTGAGCGTCTACGGTGCATAAGGACACTCCCCACAGGTCTTACCTCTGAGCATCTACGGTGCATAAGGACACTCCCCACAGCGTCTACGGTGCATAAGGACACTCCCCACAGCGTCTACGGTGCATAAGGACACTCCCCACAGGTCTTACCTCTGAGCGTCTACGGTGCATAAGGACACTCCCCACAGGTCTTACCTCTGAGCATCTACGGTGCATAAGGACACTCCCCACAGCGTCTACGGTGCATAAGGACACTCCCCACAGCGTCTAGGGTGCATAAGGACACTCCCCATAGGTCTTACCTCTGAGCGTCTACGGTGCATAAGGACACTCCCCACAGGTCTTACCTCTGAGCGTCTAGGGTGCATAAGGACACTCCCCATAGGTCTTACCTCTGAGCGTCTACGGTGCATAAGGACACTCTGAGCGTCTACGGTGCATAAGGACACTCCCCACAGGTCTTACCTCTGAGCGTCTACGGTGCATAAGGACACTCTGAGCGTCTACGGTGCATAAGGACACTCCCCACAGGTCTTACCTCTGAGCGTCTACGGTGCATAAGGACACTCTGAGCGTCTACGGTGCATAAGGACACTCTGAGCGTCTACGGTGCATAAGGACACTCTGAGCGTCTAGGGTGCATAAGGACACTCCCCATAGGTCTTACCTCTGAGCGTCTACGGTGCATAAGGACACTCTGAGCGTCTACGGTGCATAAGGACACTCCCCACAGGTCTTACCTCTGAGCGTCTACGGTGCATAAGGACACTCCCCACAGGTCTGGGCTGAACTTGGCCAGCTGAGGAATGTAATCTGCTACCTGTGTAGAAAGACACAAGAATGTAATCTGATACATATACTGAAAGACACAAGAATGTAATCTGATACCTGTAGAAAGACACAGACATGCAGCTCACACACGAACAACCTTTATGAATGAACAGCATTCAACAACCCCACCCGTTCACTCAGATCAGCCAACACAGGGATGCTGACAGAACCCTCGCTAAAAAAAAACAGGACATCGATCCACTCGTCCTAGACTCTTTGCCCTCCTGGCCCCCAAACTGTGGAATAAACTCCCTGTTGCACTTAGAACACTTGCGGTAGGCAAGTGTACGGTAAGTGCTATGGGCTAATGTGGAGTCTGAAGAGGTGAGTCTTCAGTCCACGGCAGAAGCTATTGAGTGAGTCTGTAGTTCTAATGGAAGCTAGGGAATGACCAAACACCTAATTTAGATAGCTTAGAATCTTTGCTTTCGATTTTTTTTTATTTTTTTTATAATGTTTTTACTGAATAGGTGCTTGGTCTATAAATTATTCTTAGATTGCTATTTCTATGCATTTGATGTATTGATTTATTACCTTGCTATTGTGAATCGCTCTGGATTAAGAGTGTCTGCTAAATGCCTAAATTGTAAATTGTAAACGAGGCTACTTTGCCTATAAGCGCAAACATTTTCCATAAATAGCAGCAGCCTACTCACGTGCCCTAAGTCCTGCTGCCATGGCCTGTGGTACATCTAACTCAGGCACGTGCCGTGCACCCATAGACACCAACGTGCAATGCAAACGCCCTCTTTCCATGCCATACCTGAAGGTAGCTCTGGTCCATCGCTTTCACCTCCCGCATTGCTCCCGGTGAAGCTCTGACAGACCCGTCGGGAAACGCATGGACTCGAGATTGTCGGCCCCGCCGAGCGCTCAATACTAGTGAAAATAAACAAAACCGTTTCACTACTCACCAAACCAAAGGTCGTTTTGCGCTGTTGAAAATCTATTCTCCGCGGTGGTGAACCCCTCAGCACCCCACCCACTCTGTAAAATACATTATTTTTGGCATGAAATAAAGTGCATCCAACTCGACCGCCGCTTATTTCCGGGTTGTGAACCATTGTATCTGCGGTGGCCGCTAGGTGGCCTGAGGTGTGTGCGTTTTATTTCATGACAAAAATAATGTATTTTACAGAGTAGGTGGGGTGCTGAGAGGTTTACCACCGCGGAGAATAGACTTTCAACAACGGAAAACTACCTTTGGTTTGGTGAGTAGTGAAACGGTTTTGTTTATTTCCACTAGTATTGAGCGCTCGGCGGGGCCGACAATCTCGAGTCCATGCGTTTCCCGACGGGTCTGTCAGAGCTTCACCGGGAGCAATGCGGGAGGTGAAAGCGATGGACCAGAGCTAACCTGAAGGCAGCATTCAAGAGAATTGCCTTGTCCAAACTCTCCTGAACTTGAACGCAGCATCTTATGTTGAAAGAATTGCCCTCACTGTCCAGAAATCCACACCACATCTCCAGTATTGCCTTTTTTATGCTTAGTTTTTTTAGTGAGTTATGGAGGTCGGCTATTTTAGATATTTTCACCAAAAGGCCCTTTTAGAAATGTCAGCCCCTGCCTCTCTAACATTCTCTGCACGTCCCTGTTCAACCCTAACCGTACTCACATGTCCTGAGTCCTGCTTCTGTACCCTGGGTACATCTATACCCTAACGGTACTATAACCACCTTCCTCCTCTTCGTTGCAGAGTAATCCTAACGGTACTATAACCACCTTCCTTCTATTCGTTGCAGAGTAATCCTTAACTTGTTCTATGCTAAAATAAGTAAGGAGTCTGTGCTGGAGAACTGATGATTTAATAACAAAATATATTCCAAGTAAACACGTGAACAGCCAGGGTTCTATCTTCTGTATCACTCGTAAACAAATACAAAGAATTCACTGCTTGTACGAATGCGTGGCCACACTCTTCTCTCACTGAAAAAGTAAACACCGCACCAAGCATATCCCATAATACCCCTCTGCAGCCCGCCAACTACTTCAAGGCATACTTAAAGGGCCACTTCACCTCTGGTACAACCAAATCTTATTTTATTGTTGTTTGGGACACAATCAACACAATCAGTTATTCTTTGTGTTCAATCTGTGTTTTGAGATATTTTAGTATGTCAGCTGTGCTAGTGATGCGTTTTGCATCATATGATGCAGCATGATGATGCAAAATGCATCATATGATGCAAAATGCATCACTAGCACAGCTGAAATACTAAAATATCTCAAAACACAGATTGAATACAAAAAATAACTCAGGATTGTGTTGATTGTGTCCCAAACAACAATAAAATAAGATCTAGTTGTCCCAGAGGTGAAGTGGCCTTTTAAAGGCACATACCCCTGGCATAGTGTACAGTATATATAGTATAAGGTTACGGTGCTCACATGTCCTGAGTCCTGCTGCTGCGCCCGGCGGTACATCTATACCCTACAGTACTCACATGTACCCTGGGTACATCTATACCCTATGGTACTCACATGTACCCTGGGTACATCTATACCCTATGGTACTCACATGTACCCTGGGTACATCTATACCCTATGGTACTCACATGTACCCTGGGTACATCTATACCCTATGGTACTCACATGTACCCTGGGTACATCTATACCCTACGGTACTCACATGTCCTGAGTCCTGCTGCTGTGCTCGGCGGTACATCTATACCCTACAGTACTCACATGTCCTGAGTCCTGCTGCTGTGCTCGGCGGTACATCTATACCCTACGGTACTCACATGTCCTGAGTCCTGCTGCTGTGCCCGGCGGTACATCTATACCCTACGGTACTCACATGTCCTGAGTCCTGCTGCTGTGCCCGGCGGTACATCTATACCCTACGGTACTCACATGTCCTGAGTCCTGCTGCTGTGCTCGGCGGTACATCTATACCCTACGGTACTCACATGTCCTGAGTCCTGCTGCTGTGCCCGGCGGTACATCTCATCGATGCTCTTGCTGAACTCCTGGAACTCTGGGATGATGAACTTCTTCTTGAAGGCCTTGGTCAGCAGCGTGATGTTGTTCCCCACACACCTAGGAAGATCACAATGTCACCTTTTATAGACCACACCTAGGAAGATCACAATGTCACCTTTTATAGACCACACCTAGGAAGATCACAATGTCACCTTTTATAGACCACACCTAGGAAGATCACAATGTCACCTTTTATAGACCACACACCTAGGAAGATCACAATGTCACGTTTTATAGACCACACCTAGGAAGATCACAATGTCACCTTTTATAGACCACACACCTAGGAAGATCACAATGTCACCTTTTATAGACCACACCTAGGAAGATCACAATGTCACCTTTTATAGACCACACACCTAGGAAGATCACAATGTCACCTTTTATAGACCACACCTAGGAAGATCACAATGTCACCTTTTATAGACCACACCTAGGAAGATCACAATGTCACCTTTTATAGACCACACACCTAGGAAGATCACAATGTCACCTTTTATAGACCACACCTAGGAAGATCACAATGTCACCTTTTATAGACCACACCTAGGAAGATCACAATGTCACCTTTTATAGACCACACCTAGGAAGATCACAATGTCACCTTTTATAGACCACACACCTAGGAAGATCACAATGTCACCTTTTATAGACCACACACCTAGGAAGATCACAATGTCACCTTTTATAGACCACACCTAGGAAGATCACAATGTCACCTTTTATAGACCACACCTAGGAAGATCACAATGTCACGTTTTATAGACCACACACCTAGGAAGATCACAATGTCACCTTTTATAGACCACACCTAGGAAGATCACAATGTCACCTTTTATAGACCACACACCTAGGAAGATCACAATGTCACCTTTTATAGACCACACCTAGGAAGATCACAATGTCACCTTTTATAGACCACACCTAGGAAGATCACAATGTCACCTTTTATAGACCACACCTAGGAAGATCACAATGTCACGTTTTATAGACCACACACCTAGGAAGATCACAATGTCACCTTTTATAGACCACACCTAGGAAGATCACAATGTCACCTTTTATAGACCACACCTAGGAAGATCACAATGTCACCTTTTATAGACCACACCTAGGAAGATCACAATGTCACCTTTTATAGACCACACACCTAGGAAGATCACAATGTCACCTTTTATAGACCACACACCTAGGAAGATCACAATGTCACCTTTTATAGACCACACCTAGGAAGATCACAATGTCACCTTTTATAGACCACACCTAGGAAGATCACAATGTCACGTTTTATAGACCACACACCTAGGAAGATCACAATGTCACCTTTTATAGACCACACCTAGGAAGATCACAATGTCACCTTTTATAGACCACACACCTAGGAAGATCACAATGTCACCTTTTATAGACCACACCTAGGAAGATCACAATGTCACCTTTTATAGACCACACACCTAGGAAGATCACAATGTCACCTTTTATAGACCACACCTAGGAAGATCACAATGTCACCTTTTATAGACCACACCTAGGAAGATCACAATGTCACCTTTTATAGACCACACCTAGGAAGATCACAATGTCACCTTTTATAGACCACACACCTAGGAAGATCACAATGTCACCTTTTATAGACCACACCTAGGAAGATCACAATGTCACCTTTTATAGACCACACCTAGGAAGATCACAATGTCACCTTTTATAGACCACACACCTAGGAAGATCACAATGTCACCTTTTATAGACCACACCTAGGAAGATCACAATGTCACCTTTTATAGACCACACCTAGGAAGATCACAATGTCACCTTTTATAGACCACACCTAGGAAGATCACAATGTCACCTTTTATAGACCACACCTAGGAAGATCACAATGTCACCTTTTATAGACCACACCTAGGAAGATCACAATGTCACCTTTTATAGACCACACACCTAGGAAGATCACAACGTCACCTTTTATAGACCACACACCTAGGAAGATCACAACGTCACCTTTTATAGACCACACACCTAGGAAGATCACAACGTCACCTTTTATAGACCACACACCTAGGAAGATCACAATGTCACCTTTTATAGACCACACACCTAGGAAGATCACAATGTCACCTTTTATAGACCACACCTAGGAAGATCACAATGTCACCTTTTATAGACCACACCTAGGAAGATCACAATGTCACCTTTTATAGACCACACACCTAGGAAGATCACAATGTCACCTTTTATAGACCACACACCTAGGAAGATCACAATGTCACCTTTTATAGACCACACCTAGGAAGATCACAATGTCACCTTTTATAGACCACACCTAGGAAGATCACAATGTCACCTTTTATAGACCACACACCTAGGAAGATCACAATGTCACCTTTTATAGACCACACCTAGGAAGATCACAATGTCACCTTTTATAGACCACACCTAGGAAGATCACAATGTCACGTTTTATAGACCACACACCTAGGAAGATCACAATGTCACGTTCTATAGACCACACCTAGGAAGATCACAATGTCACCTTTTATAGACCACACCTAGGAAGATCACAATGTCACCTTTTATAGACCACACCTAGGAAGATCACAATGTCACCTTTTATAGACCACACCTAGGAAGATCACAATGTCACCTTTTATAGACCACACACCTAGGAAGATCACAATGTCACCTTTTATAGACCACACACCTAGGAAGATCACAATGTCACCTTTTATAGACCACACCTAGGAAGATCACAATGTCACCTTTTATAGACCACACCTAGGAAGATCACAATGTCACGTTTTATAGACCACACACCTAGGAAGATCACAATGTCACGTTCTATAGACCACACCTAGGAAGATCACAATGTCACCTTTTATAGACCACACCTAGGAAGATCACAATGTCACCTTTTATAGACCACACCTAGGAAGATCACAATGTCACCTTTTATAGACCACACCTAGGAAGATCACAATGTCACCTTTTATAGACCACACACCTAGGAAGATCACAATGTCACCTTTTATAGACCACACACCTAGGAAGATCACAATGTCACCTTTTATAGACCACACCTAGGAAGATCACAATGTCACCTTTTATAGACCACACCTAGGAAGATCACAATGTCACCTTTTATAGACCACACACCTAGGAAGATCACAATGTCACCTTTTATAGACCACACCTAGGAAGATCACAATGTCACGTTTTATAGACCACACCTAGGAAGATCACAATGTCACCTTTTATAGACCACACACCTAGGAAGATCACAATGTCACCTTTTATAGACCACACACCTAGGAAGATCACAATGTCACCTTTTATAGACCACACACCTAGGAAGATCACAATGTCACCTTTTATAGACCACACCTAGGAAGATCACAATGTCACCTTTTATAGACCACACACCTAGGAAGATCACAATGTTACCTTTTATAGACCACACACCTAGGAAGATCACAATGTCACCTTTTATAGACCACACACCTAGGAAGATCACAATGTCACCTTTTATAGACCACACACCTAGGAAGATCACAATGTCACCTTTCATAGACCACACCTAGGAAGATCACAATGTCACGTTTTATAGACCACACCTAGGAAGATCACAATGTCACCTTTTATAGACCACACCTAGGAAGATCACAATGTCACCTTTTATAGACCACACCTAGGAAGATCACAATGTCACCTTTTATAGACCACACACCTAGGAAGATCACAATGTCACCTTTTATAGACCACACCTAGGAAGATCACAATGTCACCTTTTATAGACCACACACCTAGGAAGATCACAATGTCACCTTTTATAGACCACACACCTAGGAAGATCACAATGTCACCTTTTATAGACCACACCTAGGAAGATCACAATGTCACCTTTTATAGACCACACACCTAGGAAGATCACAATGTCACCTTTTATAGACCACACACCTAGGAAGATCACAATGTCACCTTTTATAGACCACACACCTAGGAAGATCACAATGTCACCTTTTATAGACCACACCTAGGAAGATCACAATGTCACCTTTTATAGACCACACACCTAGGAAGATCACAATGTCACCTTTTATAGACCACACCTAGGAAGATCACAATGTCACGTTTTATAGACCACACACCTAGGAAGATCACAATGTCACGTTTTATAGACCACACCTAGGAAGATCACAATGTCACCTTTTATAGACCACACCTAGGAAGATCACAATGTCACCTTTTATAGACCACACACCTAGGAAGATCACAATGTCACCTTTTATAGACCACACCTAGGAAGATCACAATGTCACGTTTTATAGACCACACCTAGGAAGATCACAATGTCACCTTTTATAGACCACACACCTAGGAAGATCACAATGTCACCTTTTATAGACCACACCTAGGAAGATCACTATGTCACCTTTTATAGACCACACACCTAGGAAGATCACAATGTCACGTTCTATAGACCACACCTAGGAAGATCACAATGTCACCTTTTATAGACCACACCTAGGAAGATCACAATGTCACCTTTTATAGACCACACCTAGGAAGATCACAATGTCACCTTTTATAGACCACACCTAGGAAGATCACAATGTCACCTTTTATAGACCACACCTAGGAAGATCACAATGTCACCTTTTATAGACCACACCTAGGAAGATCACAATGTCACGTTCTATAGACCACACCTAGGAAGATCACAATGTCACGTTCTATAGACCACACCTAGGAAGATCACAATGTCACCTTTTATAGACCACACCTAGGAAGATCACAATGTCACCTTTTATAGACCACACCTAGGAAGATCACAATGTCACCTTTTATAGACCACACCTAGGAAGATCATAATGTCACCTTTTATAGACCACACCTAGGAAGATCATAATGTCACCTTTTATAGACCACACCTAGGAAGATCATAATGTCACCTTTTATAGACCACACCTAGGAAGATCACAATGTCACGTTTTATAGACCACACACCTAGGAAGATCACAATGTCACGTTTTATAGACCACACACCTAGGAAGATCACAATGTCACCTTTTATAGACCACACCTAGGAAGATCACAATGTCACCTTTTATAGACCACACCTAGGAAGATCACAATGTCACGTTTTATAGACCACACCTAGGAAGATCACAATGTCACCTTTTATAGACCACACACCTAGGAAGATCACAATGTCACGTTTTATAGACCACACCTAGGAAGATCACAATGTCACCTTTTATAGACCACACACCTAGGAAGATCACAATGTCACCTTTTATAGACCACACCTAGGAAGATCACAATGTCACCTTTTATAGACCACACCTAGGAAGATCACAATGTCACCTTTTATAGACCACACACCTAGGAAGATCACAATGTCACCTTTTATAGACCACACACCTAGGAAGATCACAATGTCACCTTTTATAGACCACACCTAGGAAGATCACAATGTCACCTTTTATAGACCACACCTAGGAAGATCACAATGTCACCTTTTATAGACCACACCTAGGAAGATCACAATGTCACCTTTTATAGACCACACCTAGGAAGATCACAATGTCACGTTTTATAGACCACACACCTAGGAAGATCACAATGTCACGTTCTATAGACCACACCTAGGAAGATCACAATGTCACGTTTTATAGACCACACCTAGGAAGATCACAATGTCACCTTTTATAGACCACACACCTAGGAAGATCACAATGTCACCTTTTATAGACCACACCTAGGAAGATCACAATGTCACCTTTTATAGACCACACCTAGGAAGATCACAATGTCACGTTTTATAGACCACACCTAGGAAGATCACAATGTCACCTTTTATAGACCACACCTAGGAAGATCACAATGTCACCTTTTATAGACCACACCTAGGAAGATCACAATGTCACCTTTTATAGACCACACCTAGGAAGATCACAATGTCACGTTTTATAGACCACACCTAGGAAGATCACAATGTCACCTTTTATAGACCACACCTAGGAAGATCACAATGTCACCTTTTATAGACCACACACCTAGGAAGATCACAATGTCACCTTTTATAGACCACACACCTAGGAAGATCACAATGTCACCTTTTATAGACCACACCTAGGAAGATCACAATGTCACCTTTTATAGACCACACACCTAGGAAGATCACAATGTCACCTTTTATAGACCACACACCTAGGAAGATCACAATGTCACCTTTTATAGACCACACCTAGGAAGATCACAATGTCACCTTTTATAGACCACACACCTAGGAAGATCACAATGTCACCTTTTATAGACCACACACCTAGGAAGATCACAATGTCACCTTTTATAGACCACACCTAGGAAGAACACAATGTCACGTTTTATAGACCACACCTAGGAAGATCACAATGTCACGTTTTATAGACCACACCTAGGAAGATCACAATGTCACCTTTTATAGACCACACACCTAGGAAGATCACAATGTCACCTTTTATAGACCACACCTAGGAAGATCACAATGGCACGTTTTATAGACCACACACCTAGGAAGATCACAATGTCACCTTTTATAGACCACACCTAGGAAGATCACAATGTCACCTTTTATAGACCACACCTAGGAAGATCACAATGGCACGTTTTATAGACCACACCTAGGAAGATCACAATGTCACCTTTTATAGACCACACACCTAGGAAGATCACAATGTCACCTTTTATAGACCACACCTAGGAAGATCACAATGGCACGTTTTATAGACCACACACCTAGGAAGATCACAATGTCACCTTTTATAGACCACACCTAGGAAGATCACAATGTCACCTTTTATAGACCACACACCTAGGAAGATCACAATGTCACCTTTTATAGACCACACCTAGGAAGATCACAATGTCACCTTTTATAGACCACACCTAGGAAGATCACAATGTCACCTTTTATAGACCACACACCTAGGAAGATCACAATGTCACCTTTTATAGACCACACACCTAGGAAGATCACAATGTCACCTTTTATAGACCACACACCTAGGAAGATCACAATGTCACGTTTTATAGACCACACCTAGGAAGATCACAATGTCACCTTTTATAGACCACACCTAGGAAGATCACAATGTCACGTTCTATAGACCACACCTAGGAAGATCACAATGTCACGTTTTATAGACCACACCTAGGAAGATCACAATGTCACCTTTTATAGACCACACCTAGGAAGATCACAATGTCACGTTTTATAGACCACACACCTAGGAAGATCACAATGTCACGTTTTATAGACCACACCTAGGAAGATCACAATGTCACCTTTTATAGACCACACCTAGGAAGATCACAATGTCACGTTCTATAGACCACACCTAGGAAGATCACAATGTCACGTTTTATAGACCACACCTAGGAAGATCACAATGTCACCTTTTATAGACCACACCTAGGAAGATCACAATGTCACCTTTTATAGACCACACCTAGGAAGATCACAATGTCACCTTTTATAGACCACACCTAGGAAGATCACAATGTCACGTTTTATAGACCACACACCTAGGAAGATCACAATGTCACGTTTTATAGACCACACCTAGGAAGATCACAATGTCACCTTTTATAGACCACACCTAGGAAGATCACAATGTCACGTTCTATAGACCACACCTAGGAAGATCACAATGTCACGTTTTATAGACCACACACCTAGGAAGATCACAATGTCACGTTTTATAGACCACACCTAGGAAGATCACAATGTCACCTTTTATAGACCACACCTAGGAAGATCACAATGTCACGTTCTATAGACCACACCTAGGAAGATCACAATGTCACGTTTTATAGACCACACACCTAGGAAGATCACAATGTCACGTTTTATAGACCACACACCTAGGAAGATCACAATGTCACGTTTTATAGACCACACCTGGGAAGATCACAATGTCACGTTTTATAGACCACACCTAGGAAGATCACAATGTCACCTTTTATAGACCACACCTAGGAAGATCACAATGTCACGTTTTATAGACCACACCTGGGAAGATCACAATGTCACGTTTTATAGACCACACCTGGGAAGATCACAATGTCACGTTTTATAGACCACACCTAGGAAGATCACAATGTCACCTTTTATAGACCACACCTAGGAAGATCACAATGTCACGTTTTATAGACCACACCTAGGAAGATCACAATGTCACCTTTTATAGACCACACACCTAGGAAGATCACAATGTCACCTTTTATAGACCACACCTAGGAAGATCACAATGTCACGTTTTATAGACCACACACCTAGGAAGATCACAATGTCACCTTTTATAGACCACACCTAGGAAGATCACAATGTCACCTTTTATAGACCACACCTAGGAAGATCACAATGTCACCTTTTATAGACCACACCTAGGAAGATCACAATGTCACCTTTTATAGACCACACACCTAGGAAGATCACAATGTCACCTTTTATAGACCACACCTAGGAAGATCACAATGTCACCTTTTATAGACCACACCTGGGAAGATCACAATGGCACGTTTTATAGACCACACACCTAGGAAGATCACAATGTCACGTTTTATAGACCACACCTAGGAAGATCACAATGTCACGTTTTATAGACCACACACCTAGGAAGATCACAATGTCACGTTTTATAGACCACACCTAGGAAGATCACAATGTCACGTTTTATAGACCACACCTAGGAAGATCACAATGTCACGTTTTATAGACCACACACCTAGGAAGATCACAATGTCACCTTTTATAGACCACACACCTAGGAAGATCACAATGTCACGTTCTATAGACCACACCTAGGAAGATCACAATGTCACGTTTTATAGACCACACCTAGGAAGATCACAATGTCACGTTTTATAGACCACACACCTAGGAAGATCACAATGTCACCTTTTATAGACCACACCTATAAAGATCACAATGTCACCTTTTATAGACCACACCTAGGAAGATCACAATGTCACCTTTTATAGACCACACACCTAGGAAGATCACAATGTCACCTTTTATAGACCACACACCTAGGAAGATCACAATGTCACCTTTTATAGACCACACACCTAGGAAGATCACAATGTCACCTTTTATAGACCACACACCTAGGAAGATCACAATGTCACGTTTTATAGACCACACCTAGGAAGATCACAATGTCACCTTTTATATACCACACCTAGGAAGATCACAATGTCACCTTTTATAGACCACACCTAGGAAGATCACAATGTCACGTTTTATAGACCACACCTAGGAAGATCACAATGTCACCTTTTATAGACCACACCTAGGAAGATCACAATGTCATGTTTTATAGACCACACCTAGGAAGATCACAATGTCACCTTTTATAGACCACACCTAGGAAGATCACAATGTCACCTTTTATAGACCACACACCTAGGAAGATCACAATGTCACGTTTTATAGACCACACCTAGGAAGATCACAATGTCATGTTTTATAGACCACACCTAGGAAGATCACAATGTCACGTTTTATAGACCACACCTAGGAAGATCACAATGTCACGTTTTATAGACCACACCTAGGAAGATCACAATGTCACCTTTTATAGACCACACCTAGGAAGATCACAATGTCACGTTTTATAGACCACACCTAGGAAGATCACAATGTCATGTTTTATAGACCACACCTAGGAAGATCACAATGTCACCTTTTATAGACCACACACCTAGGAAGATCACAATGTCACGTTTTATAGACCACACCTAGGAAGATCACAATGTCACCTTTTATAGACCACACCTAGGAAGATCACAATGTCACCTTTTATAGACCACACCTAGGAAGATCACAATGTCACCTTTTATAGACCACACCTAGGAAGATCACAATGTCACGTTTTATAGACCACACCTAGGAAGATCACAATGTCACCTTTTATAGACCACACCTAGGAAGATCACAATGTCACCTTTTATAGACCACACCTAGGAAGATCACAATGTCACCTTTTATAGACCACACCTAGGAAGATCACAATGGCACGTTTTATAGACCACACACCTAGGAAGATCACAATGTCATGTTTTATAGACCACACACCTAGGAAGATCACAATGTCACCTTTTATAGACCACACCTAGGAAGATCACAATGTCACCTTTTATAGACCACACCTAGGAAGATCACAATGTCACGTTTTATAGACCACACCTAGGAAGATCACAATGTCACCTTTTATAGACCACACCTAGGAAGATCACAATGTCACCTTTTATAGACCACACCTAGGAAGATCACAATGTCACCTTTTATAGACCACACACCTAGGAAGATCACAATGTCACCTTTTATAGACCACACCTAGGAAGATCACAATGTCACCTTTTATAGACCACACCTAGGAAGATCACAATGTCACCTTTTATAGACCACACCTAGGAAGATCACAATGTCACCTTTTATAGACCACACACCTAGGAAGATCACAATGTCACGTTTTATAGACCACACCTAGGAAGATCACAATGTCACCTTTTATAGACCACACCTGGGAAGATCACAATGTCACCTTTTATAGACCACACCTAGGAAGATCACAATGTCACCTTTTATAGACCACACACCTAGGAAGATCACAATGTCACCTTTTATAGACCACACCTAGGAAGATCACAATGTCACCTTTTATAGACCACACCTAGGAAGATCACAATGGCACGTTTTATAGACCACACCTAGGAAGATCACAATGTCACCTTTTATAGACCACACACCTAGGAAGATCACAATGTCACCTTTTATAGACCACACACCTAGGAAGATCACAATGTCACGTTTTATAGACCACACCTAGGAAGATCACAATGTCACGTTTTATAGACCACACCTAGGAAGATCACAATAGTCATGTTTCCATAAATCTATTTGAAAATAGGCCTAGGGAGAAATACTCTTTGAACGCTTTTAACAAACACTTTTAACCAAACAGATTCGTGGCCGAATCGGCGGCGGATAGCGGCGGAAAGCGCCTGTTGCCGAACGGGAGCTCATCGGTAGGTTTTCGGCAGCGGGTCGGGAACGCTATCGACGGAAAACTGGAAGACTAGTTTTGTTTAGTCGCCCCTTGACGTCGGTGAATTGTAGCAAGTTGTAAATGGACCATTAGTTTGCTACTGCTGCAGCAAAACCAAGCCTAAATAAGCCAGAGACATTTTCCCGTTGCATATTTTAACTAAATAGCATATTCTCTCAATTTCCTATACTAATCAACTCCAATGCAACGCTAGTAATAGTGATGTGTGTTGTTTTGGTGTGAGGAGAAGAAATCACCGGACAGGAAGCATCTCCGCTTCTGCTCCTCGGTTGCCAGATTCTGTGAGTTAAACAAGCGACCAGGTCTATGAAAACAAGGCCTAAAGGAGCGTCCAGTTTCACCTATTGAGCTCTATTACATTAGCTATTTTCGAAAAGAATGTTGAAAGCAAGGCCAAATAAGCAACTACAATTCAGAAAAATGCACAAACAAAAGTAACCCACAACTAGAAACATTATAGGAAAACAGGATCAAAGTCGCTTGTAACGAGCCGATATGGCAACACAGTGCGCATGCGCAAAACTGTACAGTAATTACAGTCGGCATACAGTCGGCTGGAAAATTCAATGTGCTTAGTTTTTTGCAGTTCTTTGCAGTTCTTTGCAGCCTGTGAACAGTTTGAACAAGTCTCCTGTAGTATTTTTGGTGTGGAGGCACCTTTACATTTCAACTCTTTCTGAGTGTAATAATGGGTGATCATCACTATGTGCTTTTAATGTCTTTCTGATTTGTATTTAACAAGGTGTGCAATTGTGTACTGTTCTAAGGTTCCTTAGTCTGTTTCAATGTTTTTAGCTTTGTTTCTCTGACCTTTTGAATGTAGCACTTTGAGATTTGTCTCTCCCTCCCCCCTCTCTGTCTCTCTCTCTCTGTCTGTCTCTCTCTCTCTCTCTCTCTCTCTCTCTCTCTCTCTCTCTCTCTCTCTCTCTCTCTCTCTCTCACGGCTCTTTAGCATTGTCTTAGATAACTTGTTATGATTTGACACTCTAATAAAATGTAATTGAATTGAATTGAATTGAAGCGAATTATCAGAAATGCGCATTAAGACAACGCAAATTTAGCCTGTTTCCATTTGCGGGTGTCATTCGAATTAGCGACGGTCGCATGAGCCGACTCAGCGGTCCAGCTGAACCCACCTCCTTGCCCACCTCTGGTTCTGTCGGAGGTTGTCTTTGCACATCAGTCTGTAAAGAGCTACAGCTGGCAGCCTGGCACGTTGTGAAAACGGGAGGAATTTACACACGGTCCGTGTCACTCTGTGTGTAACAACCGGTTTGTTTTTTGGGCTAAAGCTATACAATGGACGTTAAGTGGCAGGGGAAAGTGTTAACTTGGAGGATGAGGGACCAGAACGTCATAATTTATTCACATTTATTGGCTGACCCGTTTCCATTCACTAATGCACAGATAAAGCCTCAAAATCCACCTCCTCCAAGCGCATAAAGGTTTTTGCGGATAATGAAAGTTTATTTCTAATTTTGAAATGTTTCCATAAAAAGATTTATGCGCAAAAGCCTTAATGTGCATTAAGAGGCTTTATGGAAACACAGCTAATGACATGTTTTCTATAGGCCACAATACTGTAATGTGGCTCTAGAAGACTGTCTATAGTACACTGTAGAGCAGGGGTCTTCAACAGGGGGTCCGGGACCCCTAGGGGGTTCTCAGAGTTACTACAGGGGGTCCTCCAAATCTTCCAATCCTTTTTATATTAACAACATGAACCCTAGTGTCCATATTCTGAGAACTTTAGCCAAAAATAGCAGGTCTACAAGCTCACAACGCCTCACGCTGCGAGGCGTTGTGAGCTTGTAGATCGGCTATTTTCGGCGGAGAGGTTTGGTGTAGAGGGGGAAAAAGAGCAAACTTAAGTACAGAGTGAAAGGTCAAGTTTCTGAAAACCCAAATCGACGTGAATCCAAAATACACTGATGATTGTGCTGTCAAACGATGAAACGATATGGAATCTATGAACAGGTTGCGGGGGGTCCCACATCTCTCTCTCAACTAAGGGGTCCTTGGCCTGAAAACGTTGAAGACCCCTGCTATAGAGACTCATGACTTCTATGAAGGACTGAAGCATTGGTCTCAACATGAATGTAATCCCAACACTAAGAGTACAAACTAGCGTCCTGGGGGCCACATGCAGCCCCCACCCTCACTTAATGCTGCCTGTCGGTTAATATCGGAACATAATTGATTTCAGCTGTTATGTCGGTTAATATCGGAACATAATTGATTTCAGCTGTTACAATTCCAAATATGCAAACATGATCCTTAATGACCAGTATTACAATTTTATGTATCTTTTTTATGTCCAATGTATTTGTATTTAAGTTCAAAAGTTGCATAAAATGCATTTGGAATTAAATGAAAATGTTGCTCTTCAGGATTCCAATTCAAAATTTAAAAAAATATATTCAGGAGTCCAATTCAAAAATCTACAAGCTCAAACCGCGTCACAGTGCGACACGTTTTGAGCTTGTAGATCTGCTATTGCGAAGGCGAAACAGAGGTGAGGGGTTGGAGGAGAGACAAGAGAAGAGACATCAGCTCTACTTTCTTCACACATCATTTTAGTGCTTCCGCTGCACAGACTGTTAGCGGGCAGCGTTTGAACATTGTGTTGTCAGTGTGAGATAAGAGCGTCCTGTCTTCTTATCTCTTCATGTGTGATACTGTGTGTTCAGACCATAACAAGACACCACAGCTCACAGCCTGCTCCTGTTTTATGACCACAGGTGTTTTTGTCACATTCCTAACACAATAACTCAGGGGTTATCAAACATGTTGGTCACCCCTCGCTGTAAATAATCTTTTCATCTATGGCAGTGTTTCTCAACCACTGAGCCTGGGGACCTTTGGTGTGCCCCTGAGAAGGGTCAAGTGTGCCCCTTGAAACTGCTTGAAAGCCAGTATTGTATTTATCATTTTAAAAATTATTTAAACTAGTGAAAACAGCCCATCTACAAGCACACAACGCCTCACGGTGCGAGGCGTTGTGTGCTTGTAGATCTGCCGTTTTCACTACTGTTGTGCGACAGCCTTGTATGATGAAGCAGGGCTTTACTTTGCGAAGAAACGTACACATTTGAAACTTGGAGATAGAAGGTTTCTTCTCGACAGTGATAATATTTACACCCCCGTATTATGTTTGTGTGCCCATGGATTCTTGGGACATGAAAAGTGTGCCCATGCAGAAAAAAGGTTGAGAAACACTGATCTATGGCACCCTGAATTACACTGTAAATTTTTTAGAATCCTATATCTATTAACTCATTAGAGGTCCACGACGTGGCAACGCGTCAATCCCTTTGATATCTCTGTGTGCCCATTGACGCGTCTGACGCGTTGTACAGTAAACCATACTGTACTGTAGCTACTGTACCAGGCTACCACGGTGACGGAAAACACTCCATTTCCCAAAATGCAGCGCGAGATCACGTGACCGGGAAGTGCTGTCTCCCTGATAGACGTGCATGTTACGCTGCTGCAGAAAAGTGCATTTTTCTCCTAATCTAGCTTTTAAATCACCTTCATGTTCAAAACGCGTCCTTTTCTACCGGCCGTTACAAAAGCACTGCGGCCCGCGGTTGTTTAAAAACGGTCCTGACTGAAAGAAAACATTATCGTGATCAACAGGACATACTTGGATTACATTTACGCCTGATTTAACAGTGGTAAATCAGCCAACAACCCACTCCCTCTCATGGTAAATGGCTTACATTTGGGATGTTCCTTTTAGGCAGGGTGTTTAACTGTACTTGTACTGTACTACATTTCAATTGTATTGACTATACTTGTACTGTTCTCCATTTTTGTCTAATAATAATCAATCAATCAGTCAATCCTACTGACCGTTGATGACCAGATCATCAGAGTATTGTCTCAGATCAGAGCTTCCTCCACCGCGTCTGACCTATTGACCTTTTATCTGTGGGTAGTGTGTAGAAGTGACTCCTGGACTTCACCTCTGACCTCTCAGTGTTTCATGTACTTCTCATTCATAGAATAAAAGCTTTATCTTATCGTCGATGTTGTCGGGTGAAACTGTTCTTTTTTCTGAAAAGAACCTGCATTCTAAAAAGTGACTTTAAAGGTGATACACCATGCATTTAAAAAGTATTTATGTCATATTGTTTATGTCCCAAAAACGTTTTTCAAAAGGTTTGAGGCTAAATTACCACTCCTGAATAGAGAGCCTCTCTCATTTTTGAATGGCTCTCAGAGCATTTCAGCTGCAGTACCTGAACTGCCCCCCAAAAAAAAATCTTTTTGAAGAAAAAGGTTTTTTTTGAAAAAAGATTTTTTTTGGGAAAAAACTTTTTTTTTTACATTTTTTTTTCATGATGACATCACAATCGGCAGATGACGTCACAATCGGCAGCAAATCTGGATAGCCTGTTTTGAGAACCCGTGGGATACTTTTAACCTTTGCCTTCTCAAAACCAGAGAAAGACACAACGGTCAGAAATGGGACTTTGTGAGGATAGAAGGTGCTAGTGGGACCCCAAAAAAAGGTTTTAAAATAGGAAAAGTGATATTTCATGGTGTATCACCTTTAAAGGTCCTTTGTCCATCAGTCGACTTTAATATAAGGCTTAATCAGGAGTTTGGACAAGGGTAGGCTAGGAGGTGGACATTGCTCTTGTCTGTATTATCCTTATGTATGTAATCCTGTTTTGTTCCTTGTGTTATGTCATATGTGTGTATATATGTTTCGCATACTTGGCTGCTGTGTCGCAAAACAAATTTCAGTGTGAACTGACAAAGTACTGAATCATATATCATATCATATCATACCATATCATATATCATATATCATATATCATATATCATATATCATATCATATCATATCATATCATTCCATGGATCCAATGTAGCTGTTATTTAGTCACACCAACCTCTTGCTAATACTTTTCATTGGTTCAATTTATTCAGTTTATAAAACCCACTGACATTTCTGATTTAAATTTATATTTCATGAATAATCTCCAATGTAATATAAATACGGTTAAATATAAATTGTCAATATTACACCAGGATCAATGGAGGGTGGACACTTGTAAAAAAGCAAAGTTAAGAAATGATATTCAATTTAAAGATGACTAACGGAATCCTATGTCTGAAGGTTCCATGTTACGCTGGTTGTTCACTAAGGAAGTTTTTGTTTTAGCTAAATTCATAGAGAAGGCATGGCAGTTGCGTTGCAGAACACTGTATCCCTAAATAACAGCATGGACAACCATTACGTTTTTCTTTTGCATTTTTGTGTGTGGTTTATCTTGGTGTTTGTGAGTGTCTTGTAAGCCCATAAGGGCTGGGCATTGTCTGGTGCAGGACACTTTAATAAAAATCTCTATCTATCTATCTATCTATCTATCTATGACAGACTTGACCACTTTCACACAACTTTTCAGATATAGTGAAACAGCCAATCTACAAGCAATGCGTCACAAAGCGACACATTGTGAGCTTGTGTGTATAGTTTCAATGTATGGATTATAGTTTTGTTTTGATATTCTACTGCTAGACTGATGATGGGTTCTGTTTACTTATGATCCTATAGATTACTATCTCTATGCTGTTGATGTATTACCTTGTGTTGGCCTGCATATTGTAAATTGCTCTGGATTAAGAAAATCTGCTAAAGGCCTAAATTGTAAATTGTAGATTGGCTATTTTTCCGCTATTTCCCATAGTTTTGCTATTTGTGTGACATTCTTCAATAACACTATACGATGTCTCCGACTTGTCTTTGACTCAAACCACTTTGATCAAGAATTCCTTTGCCAAGATGTCGTAAATATTAAATCTAGCAAGTGGCAACTTCCTGACATTGTTATAGTGGCGTAATAAAAGTGCAGTCTTGAACATCGTATCCTACGGTAGCTTCCTACAGTATGAGTCACGTTGTTCTGTTTGGAACATGGCCTCAACAGAAAGGAATGCACATTCTGTCCCAACCGGGCACAGCTCACAACTACTCACTAGACCACATTCTGTCCCAACCGGCCACAGCTCACAACTACTCACTAGACCAGGGTGATGCACGTGTGACTTCTGGGAATATAGTGGAGAGAGAGAGGTTGTATTAGTCATGTCTTTTTCAACAAAAGGAAAGGTTTTCTATGAGGTACTGTACATTTTTAGAGAGCTCTTGTGCATTCCTTGGGAAGGGAAAACTGTGTCACCTCAGGAATTTCAGAAGACAAGTGAGCTACAGTAAGAACATGCAGAGTAGAGACGGACCCATACTGATATATGGGTTTGGCTGAGAGATATCGCCCATGATTTAAGCTATTGGACGACAGCGGTAAACCATTTACAATTTAGGCACTTAGTACAGGCTCTTAATCCAGAGCGATTTACAATAAGCAAGGTAATACATCAACATCAATACATCAAATGCATAGTAATCTAAGTCAGTAAGGTATCTGCAATTATGCCGGTTTAAACCACTTTCATCCTGACAAGCCTATTTTGGGATAGATATTCAGCTACTATCAGGGGCGTCAATTGGGTATGGCAGGGGTATGCAGCTGCCATACCCTGGGTCCAGGGGGGAGAATAAAAGTTTTTAAATATAAATCCATGAATGTCTCTTTGTCTAACTGTTCTGGTTATTATGTTGTTAAATTACAGTAAAATAACTACAAATGCAAAATTGAACAAAATGGTCACTTTAACAAGGTATTATAATTATATTCTCCACACTTGTATTCTCCCTATCTTGACAAAATGATATATTCCCAGGTTCCGCAGGTCAGCTGCACAGGTGCAATGCATTATTGTTAATTGTGGCACGTTTACTAACATGCCAAGTTTAGCTGCGCTTGAACAACCGTTCCAGGCTGCCATATCCAGCCCAAGAAACCACAGAAACGGGAGGAAAAATAGAATGTAGTTATTAAAATAAATGTATCATGCCTGTTGCTAAGGTGTGGCAACATGACTGGTGTCTTGCAAGACACCAGTCATGTTGCCATACCTTAGCTTTTTCTGAACTGATGCCACTGATAGATATTCGGCTACTATTATTTTCAAAAGTAGCTGATCTACTGTCAGCTTCCCCCGATCCCCTTCTATATCCACTTTACACTCCAACGTTCCCCAGGCTTCCTTTGTGAGAAAGAGAGCTGAGGTTAGACCGGTTCTATCTTACACAAGAACAAGCAGTTGGAACATTGTTCTGCTAAATGTGCAAACATTCTAACGAAATAATATTCCAAGCAAGAAGAAAAAGAAACTACAACGATGCAATTCTGGGAAACTGCAAGTATGGTTGCTGTGACGTGAGTCACACCTGCAAATGAATCTTTCTTACCGTTAGAATTTTCCCCATTTAAGTCGATGGGGAACATTAATTCACTGATATGCTTTCATGTGACAGTTGTAACACCATCAGGTACAGTAGTGGCTAAAAGTATTGGCACCCTTGCATTAGTTTAAATAAAAACACAACACACTATCATCTAGATCAGGGGTTTTCAAAGTGGGTGACGGGGCACGATGGGGTGCCGCGAGATCATTTGATAATATTTGGAATTTATTTGGACAAAGTTATTACAGCATCCTTCATTAGAAAGTTATTTTCAGTCAGTTCTAACCAAAATGGCTATAGACGGGTTTCTGGTCCAAGTTACACTGATAAAACTAGATGCGTGTGCAGGGTGCTTACCAAAATTAGCCAATGAAACCAGCGCTCCCCAAAACAACAGGTTTGGGGATTGGACGGAATTGATTACATGATACATTCACCTGTGCATTTAGTCTCAATGTTTGTAAACAAGAAACCCGTCTATTATCTCAACGCTTTCCTCGCAACATAATCACTAAAATATTGTCACTGTCGGGCAGAAACCTTGTATCTCCAAGTTTCAAATGTGTACGTCTTTTGGTAAAGCAAAGCCCTGCTTCATCATGCAAGACTGTCGCACAAAACTAGTGAAAACAGCCGATCTACAAGCACACAAGTTGTGTGCTTGTAGATCTGCTGTTTTCACTAGTTTAGTACATTTTATAGATGATACAGAGAATACAAAACAAATGGTTTTGGACACACAAGATTTCCACCAGACAACGACGATATACTATAAATATAAGGTGCTGGGAGTGAAAATTATAATGTAGGGGTGCCTTGGATTAAAAACATATTTATGGGGAACCCCTGGTCTAGATGAGCACAGTGAAGGAACATCAAGGTCTCTGGAGATGGACTTGGAGCCTTCAGATTGTCCATGATTGGCTACAATCTGACCTCTGACCTCCTGACAATTCTCTCCTTTTTTATTTGGTCCATGCTCAGTGTGACACAAACCATCAGAATGAGGGATTTACTCCATTTAAACTGGGTGGATTAGTGCTTACTAAAGATTAAAGTCAACTTGGACTCACCACAGGTGAGTTCCAGGTGAATTAGCCTGCTTGAAATTCAACTACATGTATTTAAGTATTTATGCACTTTTCTGTGTAGAAGGATTCTGTATTTATTCTAGTTCTATGTTGTGTTCCTCTGCAAACCAAATGGTAACATGTCATTAGGTCGAACTCCCTTTGGTCCGACCACCTAAACCTAACCCTAACCCTAACCTCAGTAAAACTATGCCAAAACCTAACCCTAACCCTAACCCTAACATCAGTAAAACTATGCCTAAACCTAACCCTAACCCTAACCTTAGTCCACCCAACAGGAGTTCGACCTATGGGGCAGTCCCCAACCAAATAGGCTACTGTATGTTGATGCAAAATATGTTTTCATTTGCCAAGTTTCTGGAAGATCTTTTTCTGTTTTACAAATGCAAGGGTGCCAATACTTTTAGCCACGACTGTAGGGCCATTAATTTACAAAAAAAAAACACAGCATCAGTCCTACAGGTTGTAATGGAGGTCCTCTGGTAACTGCTGTCTACAGAGCAGAGGTCAGGGCAGTGACCCAGCAGTAACCCAACAGTTTATTCATTAACCCAATGTTTGACAATGACTACAATAACACCACCAGGCTGCTGGCAGGCCCGATATAGAGCCTGCTCCATTTACCCCATTTAGACCATTTAGCTCTCTGTCTTCAGTCCAACAACCTGAGCAGCCAGCTGTCCCCTGCTCCCCCTCCAGCTGTGCACACAGTACATACATTCAGTGTGTATGTGGACATACATTCAGTGTGTATGTGGACATACATTCAGTGTGTATGTGGACATACATTCAGTGTGTATGTGGACAGCTGTCTCTCTCTGCCATAAAACTGCTGCCTCTGTCAATCCTCCTCTAGCTGAAATAACTCCCTCACCACCCAGCACACACACACACCCGCACGCAGCACACACACACACACACAGCACACACACGCACACAGCACACACACGCACGCACACGCACGTACACGCACACAAGGGCCTATCTGGCTTGAGCGCGCAGAACCAACAACACCCCTTAACCTTGCCTAACCTCCTGCTCCTCTCTCGCTCGCTCACAAGCGCAAAACCTTCAGAAACCCTCTGAAGCAGCTCTCCAGCTCTCTCTCAGACGCTCACACAATGCTGATCGAAGCCAAGTTAGCACTAGGCAGGCAGGCAGGCAGGCAGGCATGCAGACATGCAGGGCACCTGACACAATGCACTGCTATGAACCAACTGGATTTACAAGAGTGGAGCGTCGGTGTTGATTTTGACTGCATATTTTGATGTAGAATTTAGTCATGGTCTTTTGGATACATTTATTTTCATTTAGTTTTAGTCATATTTTAGTCAACTATGATATGATGAGATTTTTGTCAACTAAATCTAAGGTTGATTTTTGTTGAGCCTTTCTTTCCAATGACTGAAACATGACATCTCCTCTTTACTTTTCCAGGGTATTGAAAAAGTGACTCTGCCAGTGAGAGGTGGTAACAGAAAGATGTATCATCTTATACAATACAACAGTATTTTACAAACTGTATTCCCCTGAAGGATTGAATGATGAGATTCCATGGCAAGTGTTCAAATGAATGAAGGTCCTACGCCCTAGGACACGTTGTACATTATGCAAATGTTTTGAATGATTTATGAAAGCTGCAAAGCCAATGTTTACATTTCATAGCCTGTGCATTTTTCTGTGAACAATGTAAATCCTCTCTATCTCATCCCTGCAAGCCAAATGATGTCATGATAACGTCATGATGACGTCATGATAACGTCATGATGACGTCATGATGACGTCCTCCGGTGACGTTCAGAACCAGGCCAGATCACAGCTCATATGGGGATGATCTGGACGTCATCACCAGGACGTCATATGGACTATAGGATTATTGTTATTGTTTGTAATGTTAGTTAAAATATGAGCATGTAAGGTTATATTCTGGGACATATCTGACTAGTTCTGATATTTATTATCTGGCCTCGATCGGACCCTCTCTGATTAATCCAGGACGTCCGTTTTGGTGGGCAGGATTTATGTTGGTTGAAATCAGGTGATATTCTAGGCCAGATCCGACTAGTCATGGTTTGACTTGATCTGGACCCAATGGAGACGTCACTGATTGGTCCAGGTCCTGACCATGCTTGCTGGGATTTAGGGCATTCACGAATAGTGATTTTTAGTGTTCGAATTATTCGACCTCAAAGTATTCAAATAGTTGAATATTCGACAGGACTGGCCAAACTGACCAAACTGTCAAATATTAAGTAAGCAAGAGGCAAACATTGTGAAAATATTTTCACAATATTTATCTGCAGTCACATTAAATGTAATACCTAGAATTCCAAGTGCTTGTCAGGGTTCTTATGACTTCCTATCCCAAGCTTTATAAACCATGAAGAAATATATATTTGTTTTAAAGACAAAACAATAAAAAAACTAAAAAATAAGCGAATATTCGACTTCGGTGAACAAAGTCAAATAGTGACTTTGATTTCAATATTCGAATAGTCGAATATTTGGTGAATGCCCTACTGGGATTCAGTCTATCTCATGTCTGAAACTGTTACAAACTCACAACACGCCGCTGTTCTTCTTTCCATTTCTAGTCAATGGAGAAATTATTTTAGATTTCTTGCCATCCTTTGTTGTGACATCACAAGGTAACTACACAACCCAGACCTCTGCCGAGGCGGTCTGGCCCTTTAAGAAAAAACAAACAAACAAACAGAAGGTGTGTTCTCACTTCCTGAAGAGCTCGTGGTCGATGATGACTGGTCCAGAGCCGTCACGTGACGCTGCGCGCATGGCCTGGATGGTGCTGCGCAGGCGGGGGTCCGAGGGGAGAAGACCCGTCTTCTTCAGAGCCTGGGGGGCGAGAGAGAGAGAGAGGCCGTGTTTACACACACAAATACACACACAAATACACACACAAATATACACACACACACACACACACACACACACACACACACACACACACACACACACACACACACACACACACACACACACACGCGTACAAGGTCAGAGACTGCGTTATCGTACCACGCTAGCTGGGTCGAAAAGGTGCCAAGTATATTTGAGGTTGTGGGGCCCCTACTGAGATGGGGGGGGGGGGGTTAGGTGTTTCCATTTGTGTCTATTGTTTACTCCGGGGGTCTTCAGGCTAAGGACCCCTTAGCTGAGAGATAGAGATGAAGCAGGGACCCCCACTTCATATTGAGACACTATAAAATTGTGTCGCAGATAATGATGGATTCATGTTAACGTGTAAGTGCACACGCACGCACAGTTTAAAGGAGTAGTTCACCTCCAAAATGACTTTTTTTCTATTGATTACTCATGAGACTCTGAGACTTGAGATCAATAATAATTGTTCGTATTTGTCGCATTCCTAAGACAAAAAATATATATATATTTGAGTACATTTACCTCCATTGATTCAGGATGGGGAAATTTATTGTAATCAAATTATTGTCTTAGGAATGCGAGAAAAAACAAAAAAAATATTACTTAACTCAAGTCTCTATGGCATGAGTAATCAATAGGAAAAAAAAGTCATTTTGGGGGTGAACTACTCCTTTAACCACTTAAACCCTCAATACTTAGGAAATTGACCTTTAATTCTTTCTGCTCTTTTTCCCCTCTGCACCAAAACCTCTTTGCCAAAACTAGCAGATCTACAAGCTCACAACGCTCAAGTTCTCCTCAGAATAGGGATGCTGGAGTGGTTCATGTACTGTAAAAAAACAAAACAAATATCCTATCACTCAAAGATATTGTTGCTCCGCTGTAGTAACTCAAATCAGTTGTCTCTCCATAGCAGTGTGCTGGACCCAGGCCTTCCTAACACACAGAGAACACATCAGGCAGACAACAGAGCAGCATGGCTGAGCTGGAGCCACAAACTGCAACACAACAATCCACTCATTCACACGCCGATGGCAGAGGAAACCATGCAAGGCACCAACCTGCTCACCGGGAGCAACTACAGTTGTGGCTAAAAGTATTGGCACCCTTGCATTTGTAAAACAGAAAAAAATAATCTTCCAGAAGCTTGGCAAATGACATCATATTTTGCATCAACATACAGTATTTGGTTTGCAGAGGAAACACAACATAAAGCTATAATACAGAATCCTAGCTCATTCTACACAGAAACTTGCAAAATACTTCAATACATGTAGTTGAATTTCAAGCAGGCTATTCACCTGGAACTCACCTGTGGTGAGTCCAAGTTGACTTTAATCTTTAGTAACCACTAATCCACCCAGTTTAAATGGAATAGTTCTGCTGTTTTGTGTCACACACTGAGCATGGACAGTTTACAGTTTACAGTTTAGGCATTTAGCAGACGCTTTTAATCCAAAGCGACTTACAATAAGCAGATAACACATCACTATAATAAACAAGATAATATGTCAGAACATCAACAACAATATAACAAATGCATATGAATATCAATCTAAAAAAAACTAATCAGTAAAGAAAAAAGGATTCTAAAAAAAATAGCTTCATGTATGGTCATTGAGTGTTTCAGTAGTGCTATGGGTTTAGGTGAGTCTTCAGTCCACGGCGAAAGCTAGCGAGTGAGTCCGTTGATCAAACAAAAAGGAGAGAGTTGTCAGGAAGTCAGATTGTATCCAAACATGGACAATCTGAAGGTTCCAAGTCCATCTCCAGCGACCTTGATGTTCCTTCACTGTGCTCATCTAGATGGTTGTGTTTTAAACAAATGCAAGGTGCCAATACTTTTAGCCACGACGGTAGGGGTTCAGAGTCTTGCTCAAGGACTCTTCCACACTGACTCTGGGGGAGCAAACGGGGATCGAACTGGGAACCTTCTGGTTGCCAAGGAGCCGCTCTACCTCCTGAGCCACTCCCACCCCAAGAGTCACCACACGTTACCCTATGAGTGACTGTAAGAGTCACCACATGTTACCCTATGAGTGGCTGTAAGAGTCACCACATGTTACCCTACGAGTGACTGTAAGAGTCACCACATGTTACCCTATGAGTGGCTGTAAGAGTCACCACATGTTACCCTATGAGTGGCTGTAAGAGTCACCACATGTTACCCTATGAGTGACTGTAAGAGTCACCACATGTTACCCTACGAGTGGCTGTAAGCCAGCCTGCATGTTACCCTATGAGTGACTGTAAGCCAGCCTGCATGTTACCCTATGAGTGTCTGTAAGCCAGCCTGATGCGCTCATGTTTTAACTTATCAGACAGTTTCTATTTCAGGAGAGCCTCCCTCCACGGCACACACTGGCCTGTTGCTGCTTCTCACAGTCTTTGCTCTAATGAGTGATAAGTGAGTGAGCTCAGATCACACAGCGGTGCTGAGCCACTGTTTGCTTTCTGTAATGTGATGTGATGTTGGTCAGTGGTTCTTCAGTCCCCCAGGGGGGGTCCCCAGATGATTAACTTAATGTGCAACATTGTTTTCTCTCTCACCAGTAAACAAACCAACATACAGTTTAAGTGTATAGAGAGTATATGCACATTTCTAAAGTGTCAATTTAAGGACTTTTTAATGCCTCTAAAATGACAAATTAAACATTGGCCAGATTGTCAAATATTAGAGGCAGAAATTGTGAAAATAGCAGATCTACATGCTCACAACGCCTCGCGTTGCGAGGCGTTGTGAGCATGTAGATCTGCTATTTTCACAACAGAACCGTGTTATACAAAATGTAATGCCTCAACTCTTTCAACTCGTAGTGCTCGTCAGGGTGGGGAGGGGCAGAGGGGGGGTCCCCAGTTAAAATATGATTATTTTTAGGGGTCGCAGCCTGAAAAAGGTTGAGAAGCACTCATGTATGTCACTGGGCCACTGGACTCAGCATGGGAACACTAACTAAACACTCCATTATGTAAGGAGGAAGTCCTGGGAAGTTGTGGGAACCCGGGGTAACACAGCCATATGTGGAACCACAGGTCAGGACAGGAGACTCTCTGTTTCTGTAGTGTGAGGCAGGGGCGTCACAAGGGGTAGGAAAGTGGGACTGAGTTACTGGGGCCCAAGGTGGAGGGGCCCTAACAACTTTATCTATTGAAAAATAGCAGATATACAAGCTCACAGCGCGGCACCGAGTGCCGCGCTGCGAGCTTGTAGATCTGCTATTTTTGAAAAGTTGTGAAAATGTGTGAAAATCTTTGAATATATGTATTTTTTAAGCGAACATTTCTAACTCAATTTTTGCTTCTGGGGGTCCCTGGCTGGAACTAAATATTTTGAGATCGGGGTCCGTGGCCAAATACATATCATCTTGGGGGTCCTTGACATGGGTTTCTTGCACACAATTTCACGTTTTTTCAAAAATAGCAGATATACAAGCTCGCAGCGCGGCACTCGGTGCCGCGCTGAGAGCTTGTATATCTGCTATTTTTCAATAGTTAACATTCATGGGGGGCCCGCAGTGAATCCTTGTACCCAGGGCCCAGAATTTGGTGTGACGCCCCTGGCGTGAGGCAATGCTGAGGCATGCACACACCCTGGACATGACGCTAGCGTGTCACATGTCTCTGGTATGTGCTGCACATACCATATCTGTGTACTTAATAGGGCATGGCACGGCAGAGGGCATGGTTTACTATTGTGCCACATAAGAAATCGTTCATTCATTTTTCCAATAGAGATTTACAAAAGATATTTATAGCCTATCAATTCATTTAAGCCTAGAATCAAAGCCACCCAGGATCCTGGTGAATCATGGCCATAAAACATTTGATTCTGTGAAAAAAGAGATTATATACTACATATATAGGCTTTGTTTAACGGTTTTCATATATATATATATATTTTTTAAATATCCATGAAATGAAAGTTTCCGTGGGGTGAATAATCGTCTTGATAGAAGAGAAGGAAAAACTGTTTTATTGCAAGGAGTTCTAGTTCGACTCGTTGCATTGGTGCGTTCCAGTGGCCTTAAAGGGAGAACCACCCATTTAAGGAGTTCTAGTTCGACTCGTTGCATTGGTGCGTTCCAGTGGCCTTAAAGGGGAGAACCGCCCATTTTCAATATTGAACTATGTCACCGTGATGACATCACACCGGTGTGATTTACAATACAAACCCCCAAAATCAATCCTCCAGTTTTGTATTTCCACACAACTCCTCTAAGGTATATTAATGACATCGTTCAATATTGAAATTGGGTGGTCTTCCCCTTTAACAGTAGAATATCCAAACAAAGTCGTTGAGTCACATTCTGAAAGTACACTAAACATTCCCATGACACGTGATGTCCCAGTAGGCCCGCACCCCCTGGACATGACGTGGTGTCCCCCGCAGTCCCTCCCACCCCTGATGCCCTGACACCCCCTGGACATGACGTGGTGTCCACCCCACCCCTGATGCCGACTGGGTGCCAAGCAGCGAGGCATTGGGTGTCATCTTTATGACTCAGAGACTCGGGCCAGGGATGGAATCCTGACCTGGTGGTCACAGATATTCTGAGCAGCGTTGAGCTGTTGTCACCCTGCCACCGTCAGGAGGAGGCGAGGCTTTATACTGTTGTTGTTAGTTAGTTAGTTAGAAAGTTTTATTTCGGTCCCATTTGGCAGCCAGTATAGTACAATACATTCAATATCAGTATACACTGTATGGTCCGAAAAGGTATAGGCAGAAGCTTACGCTTATAATGCCTACCCCATATAAATAAAATACAATCAAATATACATTTGATTTGACAAGACTGAAAAACAAAACAGTCAATAGACTTGCTAATCCAAAAATAAGAGAAAAAAAAACAAAAACAGAATACAATTGAGTGTCGGTCTGGTTTAGGGCTTTGTCAAGTGACAATATGGAAGTATTGCCACAAGGCTACACCAAACCAAACCACTTGGTAGATATTTCTAGATAAGGATCTTAATGGTATATAATAAACACATATACATACACATGTAATATAAACAGTAAGACTCACACCCACTATAGTACCGATGTTATATTTTATACATTTATTACTTATTTATAATAAATGCATTAATATATTTATAAATGTGTGTATATTTATTTATAATGCTAATATAATTTTAATATATTATAATGTTCTATATTTATTTATTATCTTTGTTTTGAACATTTTTTTGAATTTAGTGATTGATGTGCACATTTTCAGTTCTTTATCCAAGCTATTCCATATGCTTACCCCTCTTACAGATAGACACCTGTCTTTTATGTTGGTTCTTGGGGTTGATCCCTCAAATACATGTGTCCCCCTGAGTTGGTACTGGGTCTCACGAGCCTTGAACAGCCTCTGCATGCTGGGTGGAAGTTTCTTGTGGTGGGCTTTGTACATCATTATGGCAATGTTTAGATCAACTAAGTCTTCAAATTTTAAAATTTGTTTATTTATAAATAGTGGATTGGTTGGCGCCAAGTAGTCAGATTTGTTTACAATTCTTATGGCTTTTTTTTGCAACATGATGATAGGATTGGTGATGGTTTTATAAGTGTTCCCCCATACTTCCACACAGTAAGTTAAGTATGGAAGCATGAGGGAACAGTAAAGTAAGTATAGTGAGATATTATTTACAATGGGTTTTAATTTATATAATATCGCTATTGTTTTAGATAATTTTGACTTTATATTAGCTATATGCGGTTTCCAACAGAGTTTATTGTCTATGGTGATACCTAAAAATTTATGTTCACTTACTTGTTCTATTTCCACATTTTGTATTGTTAGTTTCACAGGTATATCTATTTTTCTATTACAAAAGAGCATGTATTTTGTTTTACTGAGATTTAATGATAATTTATTGACATCAAACCACTTTTTAAGTAATTGAAGTTCATTTTCCACCTCATACAGAAGCTGCTCAAGATCTCCTCCCGATCTATACAAGCTAGTATCGTCTGCAAATAATACATATTTCAGTTGAGTCAGTATATTACCTATATCATTTATATACATAATAAACAACTTTGGACCCAGAAGTTGTTTATTATGTATATAAATGTCATTGGAGAGACAAATATATCGTCACTGTCGGGCAGAAACCTCGTATCTCTAAGTTTCAAATGTGTACGTTTTTTTTCGTGAAGCAAAGCCCTGCTTCATCAGACAAGGTCGTCGCACAAAAGTAGTGAAAACAGCCGATCTACAAGCACACAGGTGCGAGGCGTTGTGTGCTTGTAGATCGGCTGTTTTCACTAGTTTAAATCATTTTTTTAAAATGATAAAAACTAACAGTTTTGGACATACAAGGTTTCCACCCGACAACGACGATATTGTTGTTAAGCTCAGTTATCAGGCCGTGACCCCCCGAGTGAATCAGTGAATTGGGGACTGGGGGACGCCCCCCCCCCACCCTGATAAACACTTGATAAGCAAGCACCTGTTGGAGTTACTTGGGGCATTACTGTACATTTAGTTTGACTCTGTTCGGTTCCACAGATAAATATTTCCTCTTTCTTCCATTGTTTGACAATTTGGCCAATGTTTGGCCAGTTTATACAGTATCCTACTGTAGTTTTTGTTGATTACTTTTGATGCAGAAATTGTCTTTTTTTCCCCTCTTTTCTTTCTTTCTTTCTTTTGAGGTGTTAAAGTAAGCAATTTACCCCGAGTGAGAGGACATTATGCTCTCATAATGTCCTGTGTGAGGGTGTTATCGGACGAGGCGCAGCCGAGTCCGATAACACCTCACACAGGACATTATGAGAGCATAATGTCCGACCCCGAGTGGTAAATAGCTTTTCTACCACATCTACCATATACACGAAAGAAAACACAGTTGTAACTTGCAAAGTTCTTCCTGGAAGCAAGTCCTCACACAACTGCGGCGGTTGTTCTGCCATAACCTCCGGAATTTAGCCAATCAGAATCCAGTATTTGAACACGTGACCGCAATATGTGGTAGAAAAGGTCTTAAAGGTCCTTAAATTGTCACTTCACTGTCATCTGTTTTTTGTTTTTTTTAATCCACACTCCCTATTCATGTTCAGAGCAGGCCAAGATGTTCTGACCACTTTTAACCTGGTGTCCCTGTTTATCTTTGTATATTTAAGTTGTATCTGCCGTGTGAAACGTTTGTTTATAAAGCTCAACAGAAGCATGATTTATTGCGACCGTCAGGTTGCAGTTACTATCAAAACCTCCACCAGCTGTCTGTCAGTCAGTCTCTCTGTCAGTCTGTCCGTCACGTCACACTTTTCCCCAACTCATATCCGCCACCGTTGCCCCGATCCATGCCAAACTTTGCACACACACACTCCTTGGCTGCCAAACCACAACCTCCACCCCTCATTTCTCACATGGCCCTCTTTTAGCGCCACCATCGGGCCGATTCTTGCAAGACACATTTTTGGACACTGCTCCTACACGTTTTGCCCTAAAATCACACAAAGCGGTACCCAGTATCTCTACAGTCATGTCATCAAAATGCATCTTCCCATTATTCCCTCCTGATTGGCTACCATTGCCTTCTAAAGTTTGTCTATGCGACCTGTCGGTCGCTTATCTTCCCGATTTAGGGAGTCTTAAGCCTCTATCAGAGTCCAGGGTGAAGAGCTATTCACCGCAAATGTTAGGTGATAAGCTATCCACCTAAAGTGAGAAAACAAGTGGAGGCCATCATAGTCAGTCACGGTGAAGTCCTATCACTGTGACTGACTGATCTAGATCGACCAATCAGTGAACGGGGGGGTGGGCCGATCTGTCTGATAGTAAAAACAGAGAGATGTGTCGGGGTTCGCGGTGGAAAGCTCTTCACCGTGAGTAATGACGTAATGTTGTAGTTTTATGACTTAAAAAGACTACACCGCGGTGCCTAGCTTATCACCGCGGTGCCTACTATGATAGGGAGCCTTACTGGTTTTTATGGTTCGATGCAAAGTACATACATATGAATGTGAGTAGTTATTGGTCAGTACCATTGTTGTGAGAGCAGCTCCATTGGCTTCCCTCTGTAACAGTTAACAGTTATCGTGCCATCGTGCCATGACAGCGTTGACAAGGAGGGTGAATGCCGTTGAAAAGCCTATAATCTCCTCAGCCTTCCAAACAGCCAGGCTTTGTTCACCATGATAAGAATAATAATGATATCCTCCTGATGCCAACAGCAGGCCAGCTTCCTTCCACACATCATTACCATGATAAGTATAATAATACCCTTCATTATGTCAACACTACAGTATAGGCCAGCTTCCTTCCACACATCATTACCATGAGAAGTATAAAAATACCCTTCATTATGTCAACACTACAGTATAGGCCAGCTTCCTTCCACACATCATTACCATGAGAAGTATAATAATACCCTTCATTATGTCAACACTACAGTATAGGCCAGCTTCCTTCCACACATCATTACCATGAGAAGTATAATAATACCCTTCATTATGTCAACACTACAGTATAGGCCAGCTTCCTTCCACACATCATTACCATGAGAAGTATAATAATACCCTTCATTATGTCAACACTACAGTATAGGCCAGCTTCCTTCCACACATCATTACCATGAGAAGTATAAAAATACCCTTCATTATGTCAACACTACAGTATAGGCCAGCTTCCTTCCACACATCATTACCATGAGAAGTATAATAATACCCTTCATTATGTCAACACTACAGTATAGGCCAGCTTCCTTCCACACATCATTACCATGAGAAGTATAAAAATACCCTTCATTATGTCAACACTACAGTATAGGCCAGCTTCCTTCCACACATCATTACCATGAGAAGTATAATAATACCCTTCATTATGTCAACACTACAGTATAGGCCAGGGTTCCCCAATAGGCGGCCCGCGGGCCTCGGCTACTGTCTGGCCCCCACCAACCCCAGTAATAATGGTGGTATAAGAGCTAGTATATCGTCGTTGTCGGGTGGAAAACTCAAAACTCAAAATCTCAAAATGTGTACGTTCTTTCGCAAAGTAAAGCTCTGCTTCATCAAACAAGCCTGTCGCACAAAAGTAGCCAATCTACAAGCACACAACGCCTCGCGGTGCGAGGCGTTGTGTGCTTGTAGATCGGCTGTTTTCACTAGTTTAAATCATTTTTTAAATGATAAATGCAAAACGAAAGGTTTTGGACATACTCTCGACAGCGACGATAGGCGAACTGTCGCTGGAGTAGCAGGAACGCCACCGTTGCCCCCTGCAATGTTGTGGCCCTCAGCTTGGTACCCTAGACATAATTTGGCCCTTGGGGAAAACTAATTGGGGAACCCTGGTATAGGCCTTCTTTCCACTCATCATTACCAGCATACACACTCAAATTTTTTCACCCAGTGTCAATTGTCTAATAATGCAACCAACATTGTTTTCTCACTCAACAGTAAACAAACCAGCATAACGTTTAAGTTAAAGTTTAAGAAACTACACGTTTCTAAAGTGACCATTTAAGGACTGTTTAACTCATTTTGCGCCGATCACGAGAATACTCGTGAAAAATACTCGAAAATAACATGGTGCCGATCCCGAGTATACTTGTGAAAAGTAATATATTACTGTAACGGCGGGTATCCTACCGAGTACAATGGCGGAGTCCATCTCCGTCGCTGATTCATCCTCATCACGGCTCCACGGGCACAAAATAGTAATCCCATAACATTGAGGTGGACTGGGGATCTCATCTTTAATGTCCATTATCTCAAAACTACACTTTAGAAGCGAAGATGGAGGCAGATGCTCGCTTATATAACACATGGTGAAAAGCTCCGATGCGATCCAGCATGGCACCACGTAAACATGATCGCTTCCTGTGAATGATGCGATGACGTCAGACCGGAAGTGTTTACGCTATGGACTTCTGGCCTTCAAAATAAGACAACAGTAGTGAATGGGGCCGGGGGGAGGCGTGCTGGACATTTTAACCCGTTAATGTCAGGAGCACTAAATGGGTTAATACCTCTAAAATGGCAAATGAAACATTGGCCAAATTGTCAAATATTAGAGGCAGAAATTGTGGAAATAGCAACTTGAGGTGTTGTGAGCATGTAAATCTGCTATTTCCACAATAGAACCGTGTTATACAAAATTTAACCCCTCAACTCTTAGTGCTCGTCAGAGAATTTTTGCGCGCGCACAAGGGCCTCTTTATTTCCCCTTGCCCAGGGGCCTCATGTCTTATAAATCCGGGCCTGCTGTCGGGGAGAAACCTTGTATTTCCAAGTTACAAGACTGTCACACAACGCCTCACGATGCGAGGCGTTGTGTGCTTGTAGATCTGCTGTTTTCACTAGTTTGGTATTTTAGATGATAAATACAAAACGAACGGTTTCCACCCGACAACGACGATATGCTATAAATATAAGATGCTGGGAGTGAAAATTATAATTTAGGGGTGCCTCGGATTAAAACAAATATTTATGGGGTGCCCTGAGACAAAAAAGTTTGGGAACCCCTGCTGTATATTCAGCCTCTCATACATCCTCAGAGTTACAGGGTCCATGTGGTTTGTACAGTCTCAGAGTTAAACCAACTCTCCCTCTCTCTCTCTCTCTTTCTCTCTGAGCGTGTGTGTGTGCGTGCGTGCGTGTGTATGTGTGTGTGCGTGTGTGCGTGCGTGTGTATGTGTGTGTGCGTGCGTGCGTGTGTATGTGTGTGTGCGTGTGTGCGTGTGTGTGTGTGTGTGTGTGCGTGTGCGTACATTCTCCTGTTGGCCTAGATATACATCCTCCCTATATGAAAATAGCTGAGTTGCCAGAGTCACAAGATGACCATTATTCATCCAGAGAAGGACTGGTGCAGTCCAGTATCTCCGGAGACATCTGTGCCACACAAGGCCCTGCAGCGCTGAGATGTTTCACTGTAAGAAGTTCCCCTCTCTTTAGTCCACTATATCCTCGTTGTCGGGTGAAAACCCTGCATGTCCAAAACCGTTCGTTTTGCATTTTTCATTTTAAAAATGATTTAAACTAGTGAAAACAGCTGTTTATACTACTTTTGTGCGACAGCCTTGTACGATGAAGCAGGGCTTTACTTTGTGAAAGAACATACACATTTGAAACTTGGAGATACAAGGTTTCCACCCGACAACGACGATACAGTACTACTGTACACAGTACGGTAGCCGGAAGCAACTGAGATGCTATCTGTGTCTTAGACGTTGCAACAGCCTCCCTGCACAGCTCGTTCTTGACACAGAAAGGTTTTCTGGGGGGGAAAAAAACGTATGTTTATATAGGCTCAGTGGAGCTCAAACGTTTTCATGTGAAGGATCCCCAAAATGATACTGTATGTATTTGGCCACCGACTCCCCATCTCAAAATGTGTTGTGCTATCTCTGAATAGCCAAAAATAATACTTAAAATGTTAACATGTTAAAATGACACAAGTTTCCCGGTCTTAATGGGTTAAACACTATTATATAATAAACTTTACGTGAAACTTGGAATATCCTCCCTGCTTTACCAGAAGTAATAGAAACCTTTGTTATTGTTGTGTTTTCATGTTTTGTAATTTTTTTTATGTTTTTTTAAGAGAGCAGTCCTCTTGATAATTCATACTGTTATGCAATGCTGTTTTCTAATACATCTTGAAACGTTGTCTCTCTTAACAGATGATAAAAGCATCATGTCATGATGGCACTAGTCTTGCTTAGCCAGACAACTGCTCATGGACCTGTCAAGACTACTTCAACAGAGTGAGAAACATCCACTGGCACAACGCCAGGGCCTATATTTCTGTCCATGCCTTCTTACCCCTTATCCCTAAACTCTTTGTCTTTTTTTTACTATTTTGAAAAAAAAAAAATCAAACCTCGGTTCGAAGTGGAGCGGTGAATCTGAGCAGCTATACCGTGTGTGTGTGTGTGTGTGTGTGTGTGTGTGTGTGTGTGTGTGTGTGTGTGTGTGTCTAGTCTGCACAATAGTGCCATAGAAGCTGTGTGTGTGTGTGTGCCTGCACAACAGCGCCCCTCCTTTAACTTGTGTGTTGTGTGTGGCCACTCAAGGTATTGCCAGGCTACAGACATAGCCAGCCACCCACATAGCCACCCACCCACCCACAGACATACCTGTCTATTGGGAGCGCTTTCACCGCTCCAAAAACATTTTAAAATACCACAAATACGTTGACACAGTGTGAGCTTGTAGATCAGCTATTTGAACATTTCAAAAATGTTTTTCAAAATTGTAAAGCATGAACAAAAATAGAGATCTCATTCCTCCCAGATGCTGCAAAAACATGGGGATGAATTCATTCTCCTATAATGCCACCAACATGTGGAATACCCTCCTAATACCACCCTCCTATACCACCAGCCACCAAAATCAATGGAATCAATCAATCAATCAATGAATCAAATCAATCAAAAACTCTACCCTCCTTCAAACTGCCATAAAAGAGCACCTTGCAAATGGACCTTCTAGAAAGTATTCTAGAAAATACCCCTGGACTATAATAATTGATAATAGTATTGATACTATCATCCTAGTATTGATAACTTCTTGTTTAGTATTGTATCTCTTTATACATCTTGATGTATTGAATGCACAGGCGACCACAATAGAAACATACCCTCAGGGATTTGTGCACAACTGTCCCTCTGTTGTTAAAGTATTCAATCAATCAATCAATCAATCAATCAATCAATCAATATGAGCAAACCTCCTGTGGTTAAACTCTGTGCTGTGATGGTTGTGTTGTGTTCCTGAATACCGTATGTACAGTTTAGAAACAGGTGCTACTGTAGCCTATGTGTAGGATGTGGAGTGATTTACAATGAGTGCACTGCATGCCTCCAAACAAAAGCACTGCAGAATGGGGTTTCTTGACAGAAAGTGCTCATAACATGACAACTGTGTGTTCTTAACAGAGACAAAGAGGATAATCCAAGCTTTACTTACAGGTGCTATATTGGTGAATGTATCATTGTTTAATGCTAGGGACTTTTTCTGTTTCATGAACAGGCTGTAAATGGAGTTGTGTTGTAACTTTGATTTGGGAGGCTCTCTCCATTCCGACATGTCGCCACTCCGAAATTGACTTCTTATTGTCGGAGTGGCGACACTCCCATAGGGGTTAAGTTTAGGGTTAGGGTTAGAGATAGGGTTAGTGTCGGAATGGAGACATGTCGGAAAGGAGAGATGTCGGAGTGGAGAGATGCACCCCTTTGATTTGATATCACAGATCCCCTTCTGAACATTTACACCTTTTTGGTCGTCCCACACCTACTGTACCACCAACCTTTGAGGTGTACACCAGCCTTCTTCTAAAATAAGCAGTTATGGAAAGGTTCATGAGATATGCATCTCATCTTGAGAGCAAGGTATTTACAGTATGTTAAAGGTATTTGCTGCTTGTCTGGACTAGCTTGTCGTCTGAAGAAGTGAGTTTTCTCAAACCCCCTCGTTATGAATGACATTTGGGTCAGGGGGTGGACTAGCATTACAGATTGTTATGTCTTGTCTGTTCTTGTTTGTGGGATATACAGTGTTTTGGGGGCTACTGTACAGTATCTACTGAGTACAAGCTGTGAGTAGAATGTTAGGCTGGAAGTCAGTGTCCCATCATTTGGCTCCAGTATTTGAATACTTTTAAATCTCTCATACTTTAAGATCTGACTTGTCTCTGTCTCAATATTGAGTCCTTATATTTTCTGAGTACCCAATACAGATGGCCTTGATAATCCCTAGCCATTATCCCTATTCTGTGAATCCGTGGCGAACATTTGGTGAAAACAAAGACGATTTACAACACGTCGGGAAACATGCCACAGTCAACTCTCCAGCAGCTCTGTATGTGTGTTAAATATCCCAGTATGTACAAACAGCAGTGGGTCCTTTAATAACCTTGCAGTGCAGTGTTCATTTGAGAGTACATGTAAAAGGTGTTAATTATGGCACAGCGGGTAGACTGGCACCCCCTCTGCCCCCCATGCTGCTCATTACCACTTTACAAGGGTGTGTTCAAGGGTCTTGTATGGGCAGCTTCTGATTAAATTGTGTTTTCTGTTTGGCTTTTAGGCTTTGAAGTTGCACATGGCAGATACGACACATAACCTAAATATACAAAGAAATTACTGACATATTTAACAAAAAAAAAACACTGATTATAGTGGAAATAGCCAATCTACAAGCTCACAACGCGTCGCGGGGCTCCGCGACGCGTTGTGAGCTTGTAGATCTGCTATTTCCACAATTTTTGGAGCTGTGTGAAGCACAGGCTCCCTATACGTGGCTGTGTGGGTCTGTGTGTGTGTGTGTGTCTGTGTGTGTGTCTGTGTGTATGTAGCCTGAACTTCCTAAACTTCGGCACGCCACTAGTCCCACAGTTTTGCCACCACACACTCGCGCCATATGTCAAATCGACCGGCTTACTCGGGAATCGTGGGCTATTACTTTTCTAAGAGAAAGGTTCTATAGTTTAATTGATATTAATTTATTAGTGAATTAATTTTCCCCATTGACTTATAATGGGAATTGCAAAAACTCACATTCAATTATTTGTCTCTCGCAAACCATAGGGGCTAGAGTTTCAAGACTTGGAGAGGAGGTTCATAATGATTTCAAGGATTAAATAAAAAATAATTGTGTCATTTGGCCGCATGGTGGCGCCATAACACCCCACTTTACGTTTTGGCCTGTAACTCTTGAACCGTAGGTCGGAAAATTAAAAATATTTTTTCCCTGGATTCCTTGGGTCATGACGCATCTCCCCATATAGGCCACGCCCATTTGCGCCATGATAGATTTTCCGCCATCTTGAATTTTCTCCAAAACACACTTTTTGCTCCTTTTCCTACATATTTTCTTCAAATGTCACAAAAATCGGTACACATGATCCACACACACACACACACACACACACACACACACACACACACACACAGCTCCACTTCACACGGGTGTGATTTTTTAAATGTTTGAACATATAAACATTTTTCAACATGTTAACAATTATGTGACGATTATCACAAAATACACTCACTACACAGGGGGTTAAAGCAAAAAAAAAAAAAAAAGGATCCCAAGATTTCTGACCATTTTCTCCCAATATGTGATTTTGCAGCACACACCAACATTCTGAACTGCCTTCACTGAATGCATCAGGTATGTTATGATTGTACAGGGTGTACAGGTGTGTCTGTATGTGTGTTTTATTCATTATTGATGGTGTCTACAAGCCTAGTTCTGGTCTCTCTTCCTCCTACATATCAGGTTTCCTTGACCCCTGTGAGCCACCAACCAACCATCCAACCCTCAGGCTCAGATCTGGTGTCTTTGTCTTTGTTTTCATTCCTACCGACAACAAACTCCACGCGCTGTAACAGGAGAGTCAGCCCACGGACAGATTCAGCTGCAGAGCTCTGATAGTGCGGGGCGTTAAGGGGAGTAAATGCCAATTTTGTGCAAATTTGTCTTAAAGCGCCACATTTTGCACAGATGTAGCCCAGGGCTTGCTCTAATGATTTAGCTAGGGCGCCCGAATTTGCGACCTTCGGGGTCGCCACAGCGGCCAAGTCAAGTTGTGCAAAACAAATGCTTGCATTGGATTCAGCATCATGACAAACCCCTAGTTAGACCCCTCACATCCCACTTAAATACCCAGAAAAAAATGTTTTTCTTGGGCGCTGTGGCGACCCCGAAGGTCACCGACTCGGGCATGCCCTGGGCTACATCTGTGCAAAATTTGGCGCTTCAAGACAAATTTACACAAAATTAGCATTTGCTCCCCTTAACGCCCAGCACTATGGATCTGTCTTCAGAGATTAGTCTGAGGGTGTCTTTATTGTGACGCTACTCTTCTGTAACTACTGCAGTGGTGTTTAAATCTTTTTGACACCCCTGTAAATTACTTTTTCATCCACAGCATCCCTGAATCACACTGTCCATTGTTATTATCTTACATCATATTACGCTAGGGTTAGGTTAAAATATGATTCTTTTGGGGGTCACGGCCTGAAAAGGTTGAGAACCACACCGGCTGAGAGGCGTAGGCCTACGCCTCTCAGCCGGTGTAAAATACAGGTAACCACAGGCCTTGCGTGGCTTATTGCTTTTCTAAAACAGTTACAATATGGCAACATGAAAATTTACCAATCAAAACTGTTATATTTCACTAATAAATCACTACAAGGTCTGCAAGAAAGTCCCCAGCTACAAGAAAGTCGTTCTCAGCTTCTTTGCCAACAACACAGGTGCAGATAATTGGTGCACTAGCTGTGGAACACTGTGGAAAGAAATAACACACCTGGGTTTGATATAAACTGATTCAAGGTGTGGGTTATAGTCTCGTATACCACAGCAATTAAGGAAAACCAGCCAATAAGAATCAAGAAATGGAACTAGCTGTTTTAGAATGTACCTTATATGCCCTGTGTATCTGTAACTGTACTGCTGTGCTGCCGTTTCTGGTGCCTGAATTTACCCCCGCAGGATCAATAAAGGTATCTAAGCTGGCCTGGCAGCCGTGGTACAGTAGCTGATTGAACCTTTAGACCGGGTTCTGTTGGTACAGTAGCTGATTGAACCTTTAGACCGGGTTCTGTTGGTACAGTAGCTGATTGAACCTTTAGACCGGGTTCTGTTGGTACAGTAGCTGATTGAACCTTTAGACTGGGTTCTGTTGGTACAGTAGCTGATTGAACCTTTAGACTGGGTTCTGTTGGTACAGTAGCTGATTGAACCTTTAGACCGGGTTCTGTTGGTACAGTAGCTGATTGAACCTTTAGACCGGGTTCTGTTGGTACAGTAGCTGATTGAACCTTTAGACTGGGTTCTGTTGGTACAGTAGCTGATTGAACCTTTAGACTGGGTTCTGTTGGTACAGTAGCTGATTGAACCTTTAGACCGGGTTCTGTTGGTACAGTAGCTGATTGAACCTTTAGACCGGGTTCTGTTGGTACAGTAGCTGATTGAACCTTTAGACCGGGTTCTGTTGGTACAGTAGCTGATTGAACCTTTAGACCGGGTTCTGTTGGTACAGTAGCTGATTGAACCTTTAGACCGGGTTCTGTTGGTACAGTAGCTGATTGAACCTTTAGACAGGGTTCTGTTGGTACAGTAGCTGATTGAACCTTTAGACCGGGTTCTGTTGGTACAGTAGCTGATTGAACCTTTAGACCGGGTTCTGTTGGTACAGTAGCTGATTGAACCTTTAGACCGGGTTCTGTTGGTACAGTAGCTGATTAAACCTTTAGACCGGGTTCTGTTGGTACAGTAGCTGATTAAACCTTTAGACCGGGTTCTGTTGGTACAGTAGCTGATTGAACCTTTAGACCGGGTTCTGTTGGTACAGTAGCTGATTGAACCTTTAGACCGGGTTCTGTTGGTACAGTAGCTGATTGAACCTTTAGACCGGGTTCTGTTGGTACAGTAGCTGATTAAACCTTTAGACCGGGTTCTGTTGGCCTTGGCTGAACGTGTTGCTGCTGCTGGGTGACAGACACGTGCCGCCCGCTGGGCACGTTCCACCCTGGCATCAATGTTTTGGGCACAATGTTTTGGTATGGGCGAAAAATATTCAAACGTGAATCTTCAAAAATAGCAGGGGAACATAGCAGATCTTCAAGCGGAAGGCGATGCAATGTGATCCGCTTGTTCTGCTATTCAGGAAAACGTTACCCTTTTTCAGCAGCTTTGTGGTTAGCACCCTGTACACAATATGTCTTCCGGTTGGTTCCAAGATTTCTAGCGGAAGAGCTGCGTTTAACGGAAGTTACGTCATGCGGTGCGGGTTTGTTTACATTCCCCAGCGATTTTTTTTTATGTAGCTCTTAACTTGCTCTTAATAGGTGTAACATCGCCTGAATCAATGTTTTTGTTTGTATATGGTTTATTGCGGGCGCAATCGACGGAGCAGAAGACGTAGACCAGATGGTTTACAGCGGTGAATACGTTTGCAGGAACAGCTCACACCTCACAAATTCAGCCCCACCTTCTAGAACGGTCTCTGCCTCATATTGTCACCAGGCTTTTCTCTTCGCAGATGAGTAAGCCTGGCTCCGCAAGGCCATGTGGTTAGAGTGTAGTGTCCTCCCTGAGATTAGAAGGTCTGGGGTTCAATCCAGTCGACACTATAAAAATGGGACTCAGTGCCTCCCTGCTTGGCACTCAGCATCAAGGGTCAGAGTAGAGATGCGTCCCTGCGGCATACACTACAGTACTAGCATCTATGTGTACATCCAGTCGCCTCGTGCTACAGAAACAATATCTTTGTGTAATTGGTCCTCACCAATGCTGTGTCTGCTCACTCTGTGTCTCATTGGTGGGGCTGTGGACAGTTCAGAAACCTGCCCACCAATGACATCAAGCTAATGGAATAGCGTTTTCTGTGTTGCTTGTAGATGTTTTTTAGTATGAACTAACTGCCTTTTATGAAGGGGGAACGCTGTCTACAATGCATGGTTGTACTGTATTCATATCTAAGTATTGTAGCCTCTAACAGAACACTGTCTACAATGGTTGTACTGTATTCATATCTAAGTATTGTAGCCCCTGACAGAACTACAATGCATGGTTGTACTTTATTCATATCTAAGTACAAAACGCCTCAGAAAGAAACCAGACTCCAACTATGAACGAGACCCTCCTCTTCCTACTGACCTGGGAATCCCCCCTTCTGAAGACTTTTGTCCTCTCAGGCGGTTACGTATCTTCCACAGGACATGTGGAAGATACGTAACCGCCTGAGACATCCATTCACACTCCAAACCTCGACCTCATGAAGATAAATAAATAAAACATTAAAACAGGGACGTGCTGGCCATTGGGAAAAGCGGGACAACTCCATTTTGGGGGCTGGGCGGCCAACAAAGTAAATCGTCACTGTCGGGCAGAAACCTTGTATCTCCAAGTTTCAAATTTGTACATTCTTTCGCAAAGCAAAGCCCTGCTTCATCATACAAGGCTGTCCCAGTAGTGAAAACAGCAGATCTACAAGCACACAATGCCTCGCGGTGCAAGGCGTTGTGTGCTTGTAGATCGGCTGTTTACACTACTTTAAATCATTTTTAAAATGGTTTTGGACATCCACCCGACAATGACGAAATATAACTCAATGTAATTGGCCCACTGGCTTGTCACTTGTCATGATCTGAAATGGCAAATCTTTGAGTGGCAGCAGTGCTATAGAGAGAGAGAGGGGGCCAGCATGTCCCTGTATTAAAAGTAGCAGATCTACAAGCTCAGGCTTCTGGATCTGCTACTTTTAATCACTTTGTGTGAAACTGTGATCAAGTAGACCAGCAGGACATTCATTTACATAAAGAATGAAGAACTGAATACAAAACACTGATGCTGACCTTCAAAGCAGCCAAAGGTATGGCTCCTCCATACCTCCAAAACCTGATCAACCCCTACACCCCCACCCGTGCACTTAGATCAGGCAACACAGGAATGCTGACAGAACCCTCGCTAAAAAGCCCCAGGACAAAAATCCACTCGTCCGAGACAGTTTGCCCTCCTGGCCCCCAAGTTGTGGAATAAACTCCCCTGTCGCACTTTGAACAACGAACTCACTCGCTAGCTTTCGCCGTGGACTGAAGACTCCACCTAAACCCATAGCACTACTGAAACACTCAATGACCATACATGAAGCTAGTTAGCATTTTGCTTTCTTTTTTTAGGTTTTTAGAATCCTTTTTTTTCTTCTTCTTTTTACTGATTTATTGTTTTTTAGATAGATATTCATATGCATTTGTTATATTGTTGTTGATGTACTGACATGTTATCTTGATCATTATAGTGATGTATTATCTGCTTATTGTAAGTCGCTTTGGATTAAAGGCGTCTGCTAAATGCCTAAACTATAATTAGCTGCTGTTCCAGGACAGTGAGTGTGTGGCAACACGGTCACCAGGGTGTCACCAGGGTGTCACCAGGGTGTCACCAGGGTGTCACCCATGGGTGACACCTTGGGTGACACCTTGGGTGACAACCCAGTGTTGATTTTGTCGACTAAAACTATGACGAAAAATGTTTGTCGGCTGCGTTTTATTCACTGACGAAAACTAAATAAAAACTAAGCTGTGATGACTAAAACTAAGACTAAATATATTGACAATTTCGTCAACAAAATAAAAACTAGACTAAAATGTTGGGGAGGGACTGGTGGAGAAGAGGGTCCTTTTATGTTTGGTTGCTCTCAGGTGTTGCGTGCTGAAAAATCTACAAGCTCACAACGCGTCGCAGCAACCAAGTGTAAAATCAGTCGTTACGATGCCATCAAGGCCGGCCAAAATACATTTTAGTCGACTAAATCAACTGTAGATTTAGTCGCCTAAAATCTTATGACATTTGGTCAACAAAAATTAGACTAAAACTAAAACTTTTCAGGTGACTAAATTATGACTAAATTACATTTTATTCAAAAGACTATGACTAAAACTAAATCAAAATTTGCTGTCAAAAACAACACTGGTGGGGCGCCCGCTGGCCTGGTGGTCAAGGCGCATACCACATACTAGGCTATGATGCCTGCTGGCGTCGCCGGCTCGATTCCCGATCTGCACGACCTTTGCCACATGTCATCACATGTCATTCCCCATCTCCCTCCCCACATTTCCTTTCAGTCTACTGTCCTATCAATAAAGGCATAAAAAGCCCAAAAACTAATCTTTAAAAAAAAAAGAAAAAAAAAAAGAAAACAACACTGGTGTCACCAGGCATGCTGGAGGAGACTCACGGTGATGAACTGGCTCAGGTGCATCATCTCCTTGCCCTCTGTGATGGTATAGAAGAGCAGGTCCTCCAGGCCACAGACCAGCCTGTTTCTGTAAGGGAACCAAAACACAGAACAGAACAATCACAGACCAGCCTGTTTCTGTAGGGGAACCAAAACACAGAGCACAGAACAATCCAGTCAAAAAAGTGTTCTCCTGCTATGCTGCTAAAACGTGCAACACCCTACCGAAGGCCTTAATATAAGGGAGAGTGAATCTCTAACTCAGGGGTCTTTGTTATAGAAAAATATTAACGTTTCACAAGGATGAGGGATTTGAAGAATTGACAAAGATTTATTCAAAAAGGCAAAAAGTTGAACAGAGTATCAGCATTGCAGCATCAGAGGAGCAGGCCTCCTGGCCTGTCCTGTCAGCCCCTTCCGGGCACCACCCTTCCCTGCACCATTATCATACAGTTCTTATAGTCCATTCTGACACCACCCTTCCCTGCACCATTATCATACAGTTCTTATAGTCCATTCTGACACAACCCTCCCTGCACCATTATCATACAGTTCTTATAGTCCATTCTGACACAACCCTCCCTGCACCATTATCATACAGTTCTTATAGTCCATTCTGACACCACCCTCCCCTGCACCATTATCATACAGTTCTTATAGTCCATTCTGACACCACCCTTCCCTGCACCTTATCATACAGTTCTTATAGTCCATTCTGACACCACCCTTCCCTGCACCATTATCATACAGTTCTTATAGTCCATTCTGACACAACCCTTCCCTGCACCATTATCATACAGTTCTTATAGTCCATTCTGACACAACCCTCCCCTGCACCATTATCATACAGCTCTTATAGTCCATTCTGACACCACCCTTCCCTGCACCATTATCATACAGTTCTTATAGTCCATTCTGACACAACCCTCCCTGCACCATTATCATACAGTTCTTATAGTCCATTCTGACACAACCCTCCCCTGCACCATTATCATACAGTTCTTATAGTCCATTCTGACACAACCCTCCCTGCACCATTATCATACAGTTCTTATAGTCCATTCTGACACAACCCTCCCTGCACCATTATCATACAGTTCTTATAGTCCATTCTGACACCACCCTCCCCTGCACCATTATCATACAGTTCTTATAGTCCATTCTGACACCACCCTTCCCTGCACCTTATCATACAGTTCTTATAGTCCATTCTGACACCACCCTTCCCTGCACCATTATCATACAGTTCTTATAGTCCATTCTGACACAACCCTTCCCTGCACCTTATCATACAGTTCTTATAGTCCATTCTGACACCACCCTCCCCTGCACCTTATCATACAGTTCTTATAGTCCATTCTGACACCACCCTTCCCTGCACCATTATCATACAGTTCTTATAGTCCATTCTGACACCACCCTTCCCTGCACCATTATCATACAGTTCTTATAGTCCATTCTGACACCACCCTTCCCTGCACCATTATCATACAGTTCTTATAGTCCATTCTGACACCACCCTTCCCTGCACCATTATCATACAGTTCTTATAGTCCATTCTGACACAACCCTTCCCTGCACCTTATCATACAGTTCTTATAGTCCATTCTGACACCACCCTCCCCTGCACCTTATCATACAGTTCTTATAGTCCATTCTGACACCACCCTTCCCTGCACCATTATCATACAGTTCTTATAGTCCATTCTGACACCACCCTTCCCTGCACCATTATCATACAGTTCTTATAGTCCATTCTGACACCACCCTTCCCTGCACCATTATCATACAGTTCTTATAGTCCATTCTGACACAACCCTCCCCTGCACCATTATCATACAGTTCTTATAGTCCATTCTGACACAACCCTCCCTGCACCATTATCATACAGCTCTTATAGTCCATTCTGACACCACCCTTCCCTGCACCATTATCATACAGTTCTTATAGTCCATTCTGACACCACCCTTCCCTGCACCATTATCATACAGTTCTTATAGTCCATTCTGACACCACCCTACCCTGCACCATTATCATACAGTTCTTATAGTCCATTCTGACACAACCCTCCCTGCACCATTATCATACAGCTCTTATAGTCCATTCTGACACCACCCTTCCCTGCACCATTATCATACAGCTCTTATAGTCCATTCTGACACCACCCTTCCCTGCACCATTATCATACAGCTCTTATAGTCCATTCTGACACCACCCTTCCCTGCACCATTATCATACAGTTCTTATAGTCCATTCTGACACCACCCTTCCCTGCACCATTATCATACAGTTCTTATAGTCCATTCTGACACCACCCTTCCCTGCACCATTATCATACAGCTCTTATAGTCCATTCTGACAGAGGTGCTATTCTAAACATGGTCTTAAGTTATAAGGATGTGTACTAAAGATAAAGCAACATAGAAATAGTTACACACAGTACAGATTATGCTGACAAAGTGAGAGAGCCAGTGTGGGGGAGAACTCAGCTGTTAAGATTGACAGCTGTAGCTGGTTGACCACCCATTCAATGATATTGAATGGAAGGAAAACAAGTATATAATACACACATTTGTTACTATATAAATATTTCTACTACATCTTCAACAGGGGGTCCGGGACCCCTAGGGGGTCCGCAGAGTTACTATAGGGGGGGTCCATGTGACAATGTTTTTTTCCCCTCCTTTTTTATATGAACCACTTGAACCCTAACGTCCATATTCTGAGAACTTTAGCCAAAAATAGCAGATCTACAAGCTCACAACGCCTCGCAGAACTATTGATTACCCGCAACATTGCGACTTGAGTTCAATAATAGTTTTTTGTATTTGTCGCATTCCTTCGAGGGCCTATTAAAGTACCAAAAGATAAAGCTACAGTCAGCACAAAATAGACTGATCAGGGTCATACTAGGGCTGGGGCCCAGATCCCATATAGGGAGGAATCAATTTAGGGAAATCTACTGGCTCCCTGTGGAATCCAGAGTTACCAACCATGTCAAGACGGTACATCAAATTAAATATGGAGGTCCCTGAATATCTAAAGAGATGTTTTACACGAGTAAGTGATGTGCACACGCACTTTACCAGAGCTAGCATAGCAGACATGATGATGAGCCACCCAGCTTTTAAAGGTAAAGCAGGTAAGGGTTCTTTCACATACCTAGGAGCCACACAGTGGAACAAACTAGACACAAATGTTACATTGACAACCAATGTAAGGGTTTTTAAGCAGACGATAAAAGCAGGTCTTTTAGAAAGGGTACACCTATAGTCTAAGAAAGACAAGGGAGTATGTGTTTATGTTTTTATTGTTTGTTTGTACTGTACATGTATGTCTGTACTGTAATTTGTTTTGTTTTTAACTTATTAACTGTTATTTGTATGAGGTAACTGTTAATTGTCTGCGTAATCCTCGATTTGCTGTATTGTATTTTACTGCTTTTCAAATAAAATCCCAGGTTAGGGTTTCTCTCTCTTATTCTTCCCTTTCTTTCTTCTATGGAAAACAACGACACGATGGGAACGATGCACGAGAACTCATTTCAGCCACTTCTTTACTTCTGCAAACCTGAGATGTAAACAAAGCTGATTGTATGATTGGATGTGCCATAAGTCAGTGGCCAGCATCAATCAATCAGCAGTAATGTTATGTTAGCAATAGCGTTAGTAAGTAAATACATAAAAAAAAATTAAATAAAGAAAAATCCCAAAACAGTGTAAATGGCTTCCACATGAGGTTGAGACAGCTAAGGCCCCCCCCTCCCCTATGCACACCAATCACACAATCCTAACAACCTAGAAGTGCTTTTAGCATCCATCTGGTCTGCTTAATGAACCATGGCTACATTCGTTATGTTTCCTTGAGGTTTATTTATGTATTTTACTTTGACTTTTTTATTGTTGCGATATGCTTTGACTGTTTTATTTCCTTGTTATATTATTCCGAATTGTGTTGTCTGCATGTCTATTAATGTTTTATTTGTAAAAGATGTGTATACTCTATATGAATGTAAAGATATTCCCAGAGAATGCCACTTCTCAAGCCACCTGGAGAGGTTTTTAGGCATTCTCCTTGGTGGTGGTGGTGGTGGTGGGGGTGGGGGGTCCCCCAGGTCCCCCGTCCACCTTGTCAGTGATGACGCAACAACATCCTCCCTGCCAGAGGACTCCAGGGGTCGTGACCCCTCCTATAAACCTGTCATCTTTTCACCTCCAGGAACTGTCAATCACACTGCTTCTAAGAACTGTCACGCTCTTCAAGCTCTGTGTGTGTGTGTGTGTGTGTGTGTGTGTGTGTGTGTGTGTGTGTGTGTGTGTGTGTGTGTGTGTGTCCTAATGTATAGGATAAACAATCAAACAACATCTTTTCACTAAACTCATTTCTAAAGTCAAAGATTCATTGTGATAGTAATCATTACTATAGACTCTATAGCAGGGGGTCCCAAACTTTTTTTGTCTCAGGGCACCCCATGACATTATAATTTTCACTCCCAGCACCTTATATTTATACTATAGCATATCGTATGTCCAAAACCGCTCGTTTTGTATTTATCATCTATAAAATAGTGAAAACAGCAGATCTTGATGCGAGGCGCTGTGTGCTTGTAGATCGGCTGTTTTCACTAGTTTTGTGCGACCGTCTTGTATGATGAAGCAGGGCTTTGCTTTACCAAAAGACTTGGAGACTTGGAAACTTGGAGATATACGAGATTTCTGCACGACAGTGACGATATTTTAGTGATTATGTTGCGAGGAAAACGTTGAGATAATAGCCATTTTGGTTAGAACTGACTGAAAATAACTTTGTACTTTGTACTAACTTTGTCCAAATAAATTCCAAATATTATCAATTATCTCGAGGCACCCCTGCACTGCCGTCACGGCACCCCAGGGTGCCCCGTCACCCACTTTGAAAACCCCTGCTGTAGATTCTATACTAGTAATGATTACTATCACAATGAATATAGAGCTAATTATTAACACTTACTGAACAAACACTAGAACATTGTGAGCAGCGACGTGCAGAGAATATTAGAGAGGCAGGGGCTGAACTTTCTAAAAGGGCCTTTGGGTGGAAATATCGAAAATAGCAGACCTCCAAGCTCACAACGCGTCGCTCTGTGACGCGTTGTGAGCTTGGAGGTCGGCTATTTTCGGTGCGTTATACCACTCATACGCATCATTTCTGCATTCATGTTCAGGAGAGTTAGCCTCGTAAACCATGCAGACTCTCATTTCAATCAGAAGGCAGGAGTCAGTTTACTAGGCTACACCAGTGGTTCTCAACCTTTTCAGGCCTTGACCCCCAAAATAATCATATTTTAACAGGGGACCCCCCCCCCCCCCCCACCCTGATGAGCACTAAGAGTTGAGGCATTACATTTTGTATAACACGGTTCTATTGTGAAAATAGCAGATCTACATGCTCACAGCATGTAGATCTGCTATTTTCACAATTTCTGCCTCTAATTTGACCAATATTTAACTTGTCATTTTAGAGGTATTAAAAAGTCCTTAAATTGTCACTTTAGAAATGTGCAGATACCCGCTATACACTTTAAAACTTTATGTTGGTTTGTTTACTGTTGAGAGAGAAAACAATGTTGCACATTAAGTTAATCATCTGGGGACCCCCCAAAATAATGTGGGGACCCCCCTGATGGAAAGAGGGGGCATTTGCATTTCTTTCACTTTCACTACTTATTAGCCTACTATCAGCGTAAATAATAAGAAAATAAAATAAAAACATAAATAAATAGAGAGAGAGAGAGAGAGAGAGAGAGAGAGAGAGAGAGAGAGAGAGAGATGGGGGGAAGAGAGAGAGTTTTCTGGAACTACTATAGCATGTTCTACTATGCAGCATGGTATAAGTTGGTATAACCTACTTGTTTGTCCCCTCCTCATCCATATACAGTTTATATAAACCTACTTGAATTTTCCCTACTCATCCATAAAAAGTTTATATAAAGTTTATATAAACCTACTTGTGTGTCCCTTACTCATCCATATTAAGTTTATATAAAGTTTATATAAACCTACTTGTATGTTTATAAAGTTAATATAAACCTACTTGTACGTCCCCTCCTCATCCAAATTAAGTTTATATAAAGTTTATATAAAGTTTATATAAACCTCCTCCTCATCCATATAAAGTAGGCTATATAAAGTTTATACAAAGTTTATATCAACCTATACTTGTATGTTTATAAAGTTAATATAAACCTACTTGTATGTCCCCTCCTCATATAAAGTTGATATAAAGTTAATATAAACCTACTTGTATGTCCCCTCCTCATATAAAGTTTATATAAAGTTTATATAAAGTTAATATAAACCTACTTGTACGTCCCCTCCTCATATAAAGTTTATATAAAGTTGATATAAAGTTTATATAAAGTTAATATAAACCTACTTGTACGTCCCCTCCTCATATAAAGTTTATATAAAGTTTATATAAAGTTTATATAAAGTTTATATAAACCTACTTGTATGTCCCCTCCTCATATAAAGTTTATATAAAGTTTATATAAAGTTAATATCAACCTACTTGTATGTCCCCTCCTCGTCCATATAAAGTTTATAGTTTATATAAACCTACTTGTATGTTTATAAAGTTTATATAAAGTTGATATAAATCTACTTGTATGTTTATAAAGTTTATATAAAGTTTATATAAACCTACTTGTCCCCTCCTCATATAAAGTTCATATAAAGTTATCAACCTACTTGTACGTCCCCTCCTCGTCCAGAGAGCTGTGGTGAAAGGCTCTGTGCTGCTGACCCAACATCCACGCTGCTGCTCCAACAGGTTGCTGCGGACCCCCGGGGGTCCGCCCTGCTCCTCCGACCCGCAAGGACTTCACTGAGGTCTGGACCAGTTGGCCCACCAGCCCCGCCGCGCGGAACCGCTTTAGACAATGCATTTCTTGTCTAGAAAACTTTAGTAAAAATCCGACGCTATACGGCAATATAATATAAAGGATAGTCCCGATAATGACTGTTAGACCCAGTAAAGTATAGTGGATGTGATAATCTCCTCTTGCTCTTCTGATGACTTCTTAGAGAGTAGAAGTGTTCAGCTGTGTCTCCTTCAGATGGTTCTAGAGTTACTGTAACACCTGTCATGTTCTGCCAATAAGTCACCATGCAAAGCATGCAGCCTGCCTACTGTCTGTACAGGGGCGTCACCAGGGGGGGAAAAGTGGGACTGAGTTACTACTAGGGCCCACGGTGGAGGGAGGGGCCTTAATTATCCTACAATCTCTCTGTGCCGCGCTGTGAGCTTGTAGATCCTCTATTTTTGATTGTGTTCAAATTTTGCTTCTGGAGGGGTCCATGGGCTGGAACTAAATATTTTGAGATGGGGGTCCGTGGCCAAATACATATCATTTTGGGGGTCCTTGACATGAAAATGTTTGAGCACCACTGACATAGAAACATAGTTTTTTTTTTCCAAAAAACCTTAGAAGGATTTGAAATATTCAGAGACTTGCACACATTTTTATGATTTTTCAAAAATAGCAGATCTACAAGCTCACGAGTGCCGCGCTGTGAGCTTGTATATCTGCTATTTTTCAATAGTTAAAGCACAAAATAAAGCCTAATAATGCATTCCCAGTGTAAATGGCTTAAACCCCCTCCCCTATGAAGAACATTCATGGGGGGCCCGCAGTGAATCCTTGTACCCAGGGCCCAGGAGTTGGTGCGACGCCCCTGCAGACAGCCTACTCTCTAGGGGAGGAGCTGAGATGACAGAGTTCACACGCAGTGACAGTTGAGTGGCGGTTAGTAGGCTGGAAAATGGAGATCCATCTCCCCAAAACAAAACAAAACAAAACAAACACAACTGAAACTGGAGCGAATTATTAACCAGAAACATGCTTTCACAGTGACTGTTGACTTAAGGTTAGTATAGGATGATCATCCCTACAGAACAAACACAATCCAAGCTGGACTGGAGCAATTATTAACTAGAACGATGCAATTCTTGGAAATTGTGAGTGTGAGCATATGGTTGCCGTTTTGGCATTCTCCTCATTCAAGTCAATGGGGCTACTCTATCCACGATAACGTTTTGGGGTTAGCTACTCTGCTCTATAACGTTTTTGGGGTAAGTTTTGGGGGTTATAGGCTACTCTATAAAGTGTTTGGGGTTAGCCTACTCTAGATAACTTGTTGGGGTGTAGGTTTTGGGGTTTAAAGTTTTGACCCAGCCAGTCCATGGAGCCAAGTCGTTGTAGCCTTGATACTATAGTCCACTTGCCAGAATCTGAACCCTGGCATATTGAGTACAGTAAGGTTTTATGTTAGAAATGTTGAGTATGGGTCCCCAGCATGTAGAAACTACCGGATGAAAAACCTTACTGTACTCAATATGTCCGGGTTCACAATGGGGCTCTATGGGCTGGCAGGTAGACTACTAGTCTTGGATCAACACTAGGCTATCATAGATGTATTTGATCGATTCTTAATAGGATATATTTAAAAAAAAATGATATAGGCTACATATATGCTAGTCTTAATCCAAGGCTAGTAGTGCTACACATTGTCTAATTAATAACAAGGTCCCATTAATTAAGAACACCTGCTGCCCCAAACAGCTTCACCCTACAGCTGGTGGAGTGATGTCCCCCAACATATTTGCCAGACCCAGGGGGTCGGCCTACATAAGGCTTTGTCGGTCGGTCTGTCGGTCGGTCGGTCGGTCGGTCCCTCTTTTCCTCAGTGTGCCTGTGTTTGCCTCTGACTGCTCATCTGCCCCTCCCTTCCCTTGCTCGGCTGATTGCCTTGAGTGCCGTCACCTGTACAGGACCAGCTGAGTTGAGTTGGCTGACGAGCTGCTGACACTATAAATTCCTCAGCCCATCTACAAGCTCACAAACATTTCCAGCTGCTCAGCCTATACAATCCTGTGTGTTCATGTGTTAGTTCAGTGCCATACTAGTGAAAACAGCCGATCTACAAGCTCACTACGCTTTGTTGCTGAGACTATAAAATCCTGTGTGTTCATGTGTTAGTTCAGTGCCATACTAGTTTTCATTGCGGGTCTGGCACGACCAGGTGACCTGGTCTAGTTTAACAAAACGTTTCTACAAAAGCCACAGGCAGCTAGGCCACAAGTTGGCTTTAAAATAGTGCATAGACAGGCCTACATGTATATTTCCATCACCTTGAAAAAACACTTGCTAATGGGGATCAAATAAAGCTCATAATCTCTTCAATATCAACAAAATATAGCTGCTTGGCTAGTGTTGGTCTAATTATGCTACTGGTGCAATAAGTGGGTCTCCCAGGCATATAGGCTTATGTTAAGATGAATATCAGCAAACATAATATAGTTTGTGTTGTTATAACCATTTATTTTCTCTCCCAGCCAGGGTGTTGTGGTGGAAGATCATCTGCAGCTCTGCTAATCATGCCCACCTGCTGCTCGCTCTACAGCTGATCCACAGCGACACCTTGTGGTGAGTCAGTGCCGTGCAGTTTTTGAAAAGCCCACTGGCTGTGTTCTCTGCCTGCCCGGTAGGGGGCGTCCTCACTCCAGAACTTACTGCTCAGGTGTATTCAGTCCCTGTCTGTCCATTGTACTGTTGACTCACATTCTTCAGAGACACTGTTACTACTTTAAAGGAGTAGTTCACCCCCAAAATGACTTTTTTTCTATTGATTACTCAAGCCATGGAGGCTTGAGTTCAATAATATATATTATTTGTATTTGTCGCATTCCTAAGACCCCCATTGATTCCGGATGGGTACCCAGATGCATTTGGGTCCCCATCCGGAATCAATGGGGGTAAATGTATTGTAATCAAATTATTGTGTTAGTAATGTGACAAAAAAATATATATATATTATCGAACTCAAGTCTCCATGGCATGGGGGTGAATTACTCCTTTAAGGCTAATTTATACACTTCGCCATACATTTTAAAAATACATTTCTAAGCTATCTGCTTTTTCTCATACAGTACTTCTTGCACGTTACCTGTTAACTGGTGTCCTAAGCAGCCAATGTGTGGCTGTCACTTGCATAGGCTTATAGGGAATATCCATGCAGGGGTGATTCTATAGAATCAGACCTTTAGAGCCTCGGTAACAGTTAAACTACAACATGAAGTATTGCAGCATACATGATGATTCATCAATACCTCCCGAGCCCTGTTGCCACTTACAGAGTTAGAACATGAAAGTGTCTCAAAACATAACTGTAAGCATTAGGGTACCAGCCCCCTTCTCCCCCCCATTTCCCCCCTTTTTTCTGCTTTTGTAATTGATATTATCCTATGCAAAGTAGCCTACTATGTTCTATCCATCTGACATTCAATGTTGTATGAGATACTTACAGTGGTTCCTGTGTAAATAAGCCATAAAGCTTACTAGGATCTCCTTTAATTTAGTTGACCTTGTACCAGTGATTTGTGCTGTGATGAAACTGTACTTTTCCTATTGCAAACATCTAACAAATTCTTCAATCAATCAATACCAGTACTCAAAACCAAACTGTAAGCTTTAGTCTACCAGTAGGCTACTCAAAACCAAACTGTACGCATTAGCTAACAGTAGCTACTATATCGATATGCAAAAGCAAAATATTGTACCGTTTTGTATCATATAATTTTACAATGCAGATGATCGGTATCGAATCGTTTTGCAATGCAAATAATCAATTGTATGGAAACTACATATTTTGCCTTGTATTTAGCAATTTTAGAGGGAAAATTAAACAAGAGGGGTCTAATTACTTTGTTTTACTAATTCCATTTCATATAGCTACTCTTGGTCTCTGTGTTCATGTCAGATGCAGGTTTGTCCATGTGTTGACATATAATGTCCATAACTGCTTATAACACTGCTTATAATCCCAGTGTTTGATTATTTATATCCATAATAGTAGATTTTCCCTTAAAAAAACTGCACTATTGACACGTTTCACACATATTACTATATTGATTTTAAATAATTGAATCGAATCGTATCGCCATGAATGAACCAATATCGTCCATGTATCGTATTGTCAACCATGTATCGTGATGCGTATCGTATCGCGATTAATTGTATCGTTACACCCCTAGTAGCTACTCAAAACAAAACTGTACGCATTAGCCAACAGTAGCTACTCAAAACGAAACTGTACAAATTAGCCAACAGTAGCTACTCAAAACGAAACTGTACAAATTAGCCAACAGTAGCTACTCAAAACGAAACTGTACAAATTAGCCAACAGTAGCTACTCAAAACGAAACTGTACAAATTAGCCAACAGCTACTCAAAACGAAACTGTACAAATTAGCCAACAGTAGCTACTCAAAACAAACTGTACTGATGGGTAACATTCATGGATAAATCCTCTAAATCAGTCGCAGGTTTTTTACTGTAATTAATAGGATCTAAAGGAGCTCTAAAGTGATCTGAAAATTAAAATATAATTCAAACAGCGTTTGCACAAAGTACCAGGGGTCTCCTCTTCTCCCCAGCTTTTTTAGTAAACAGAAAATACCGTTTTCAGGTCGATGTACCAATTTCATCCAGAAAGAGAACAAGTGAAATTGGAAGTGATTTATAAATGAATAAAATAAGCAGACAAAATTGGAATTGGAAATGTATAAATGTGAAGCTGATAATCCTGACTGGATGAATTTGACTGAAAATGTACAGTAGGCCTATGTTCTGTTTATTGTTCCATTTAGACTGAGAACCCTTTACAGAACTTAATCCTTCAATCCGAGAACTCATTTCGGGGTAGTGTTTATTCTTTTATTTTTTGAAGCGGTGAAAGCCGCTTCCAAGGAGTGGCTTTGTGTGTCCCCATGTCCATATATGGTCATTTCAGTCCAGAATGAACAGGTTTTATCTGTCCGTAAATGTGTGTCCCGTTCATGTCCATATATGGTCATTCCAGTCCAGAATGAACAGGTTTTATCTGTCCCGTACGTCCAGAATATGTGTGTAGTGTCCGTCCCGGTCTGATGATTGGATGATTAAAAATTTCCCTAAAAATGAGGATTGGTCAAGCTTCACATGACAATCCGGCCCTCCAGATAAGCTCATTCAGAATTCAGAATTCAGAATTCTGTAGCTCTAGACAATTTTATACTCAGATTCACTGCTTCACTTTGAACCGAGGTTTGATTTTGTTTTAGTATTTGTGGGCTCACTGAAAGCGAGAACAGTACAGTATGTTATCTTCATTATTTATCGATCAAGTTCTCCTCAAAAATGACGTAACCTGTTAGGTCAGTCAAGTTCTCCTCGGCACAAAGGCAGGACCCTTAGCCAATGAGGATCAGCGTTCTTGGTGAGATCACTTCAGGTCTAAATGAGTTGAAGAGTGGGGGAGATGTTACTGAACAAACACTATAGCAATTAATAGTCATCAACAAATCCTTGTGTGATTGGATAATTATTTTTAAATGCTTGAATAACTTGAACCCTCGCATCCCTATACTCTTTAGGAGAACTTTAGCCAAAAATAGCAGATCTACAAGCGTGAGGCGTTGAGAGCTTGTAGATCTTCTATTTTTGACAAATAGGTTTGGTGTAGAGGTAAAAAAAAAGAGCAGACCAAGTACAGAGTGAAAGGTCAAGTTTACTAAGTATCGACGATTTAAGATCTTAAGTGGTTAAGTGTCAAACAAGGCTATGAATCTATCTATGAAATCGATTAGAATCTCCATCACACATTTATACAATATGTAGTAGTGGGGGTCCTTGATTCATCTCTCTCCCTCTGCTAAGGGGTCCTTGGCCTGAAAACGTTGAAGACCTCTGCTGTAGGCCTAGAGCATTAACTTAACAAAAAAAGAAGAGGAAAAAATGATTTAACCAAAAAACGAAACCAGACTATTTTAATCTTTCACTCTTTCTGGCCCCGCTGTCTGCTAGTCTGTCTATTGATTTTGATTGATTGAAGAATTTATTAGAAGTTTGCAATAGAAAAAAGTACAGTTTCATGACAGTACAAATAACTGGTACAAGGTCAACTAAAAGGAGATCCTAGAAAGCCGAGGCTTATTTCCACAGGAACCACACTTTAAGTATCTCATATAAAATCTATCTCAGTGTTTCTGTCTTTGCCAACACATGTGTCTGCAGGGTGGGTGGGGTCTGCAGGGTGGGGGTGGGGTGGGTGGGTGGGGGTGGGGTGGGTGGGGTCTTCCTCTTTAAGGCAATTTAAATTCTTTCAGGAGACATAGTCAAGGATATCGGCTCCCCCGACTCACCTATCCTGGCACGGGTCGTGACACACGCCCGTATCACGTTTCTGAACGTATACACATGGTAGCCATTCCGGCCTCCTTGAAGTCCACATACTGTATATTAGTGGTTCTCTAAGTGGGGTCCAGGGACCCCCAGGGGTCCCTGGGGAGGTTCCAAGGGGTCCCCAGCAATGCATTAGGAACAGTTAAACCCCTTCAGCCTATAATACAACATAAATGATCAGAGCTTTTAAGTGTATAGGCTGTAGTGCTGCTTACGGATGCATTTTAGGTTTGTTGAGATTATTCCCATGGCAGACCTGTTGAACAGTGTTTGTGTCAAGCTGTGTTCATTTGGGCAGGAAGGTTTTAGTCATAGTCTTTAGAATAAAATGTCATCTTTTACTCATCTGAAAAGTTTTAGTTTTTAAGTCTAGTTTTTTGGCGGGCCTTAATTGGTGGCGTTGGTTGCATGCTGAAAAAGGGCTGATCTACAAGCTCACAAAGAGTCGCGCTGTGACACGTTGTGAGCTTGTACATGTGCTATTTTCAGAGCGCAACACCCGAGTGCAACCCTACATGAAATGACTTTTATTTTTTGACAAAACTTTTACTCTTATTTTTCTTCATCATAGCTTAGTTTTAATTTAGTTTTTGTCAGCGAAAAAAGGTCGATGAAATTTTTTTGCCGTAGTTTTAATTGCCGCAATTAAAACTGTTGTCAAGTTTGTGTGGAATGGACCATGTGTGTCCCTGTGGGCCCAATAGGTGTGACTGTTGTCAGACTGTCAGACCTTGAACTGTGCTTGTGCCAAGTAAGGTGCCGGCTGCCCGGCTACACAGAGCTGGATATTTCTGAAGCAAGAAATGTTTTTAAGCGTTTGGGGCTTGCAGCCACATGAAGCTGGATATTTCGGCTGCGAAGCTGGATATTTTTGAAACCGGATAAATAAGTGGAGACATTGACAAATATCCGATTCATTGGCTCCGTGTAGACAGGGAACCCGGATATCTCTGAAGACTTTACTGTGTGTGTGCTTGTTAGACCTAGATATCTTTGTCGTGTGGACCTAGATATTTTTCTAACCGGGATATATGAAATATCCAGCTCCGTGTAGCCTATGCCTAAGTTTGGTGCAGATCGGAACAAGTTCACAGGCCGTGCTGTGAGCTTGCAGATCTGCTATTTCTGAGATGTTACCCATGACGTGGCCAACATACTGTACTGTAGGGACACCAGGTTGAAAGTGATCCATTTCACTGTGACGTCTCTGGCCAGCTGGCAGAAGGTCATCTACTGTAAGGCAGAGGTTCTCAACCTTCTCAGGCCGTGACCCCCAAAATAATCATATTTTAATCATATTATAACTGGGGACCCCCCCCCCCCCCCACCCTGACAAGCACTAAGAGTTGAGGCAGTACATTCTGTATAACACGGTTCTATTGTGAAAATAGCAGATCTACATGCTCACAAAGAGATCTGCTATTTTAACAATTTCTGCCTCTAATATTTGACAATTTGGCCAATGTTTAATTTTTCATTTAAAAGCACTTAAAGGTGTATTCAGTGATAATGAAAGTGGCCGGGGGTCATCTTGTCACAGCGTGGAAATGTTTAGTTTTTATAGATTTTTTTACACCATTATAATGTTCTCGTTTTGATCATTAGACCCAATCACTGAATATCGGTAAGCCTACGTCTCCAGCTTCAGGATATGTATGATACTGATTTACTACCAGACTGTGGCATTTTATGAGTTCAGTAGTTTACAATCCAGGCATTTAGCAGACGTTCTTAATTCAGAGCGACTGTGGTTCTCAAAACTTTTATTTTGACCATCATAACTAAACATCATAACATAACTACGGCCATACTCTACCCTGATTGGTCGAGGACTGTCTGGCCACCTCTGAAAACGGAATCTAGCTATGCTTGCAACACGGGCCATGGTGGAAGTCCTTATATGGTCAGCACACATTCTCGTGAGGAGAATGAATTGAAAATATACCAATTATATTTTTATTTGAATGAAATACAATCACTGAATATACCTTTAAATTGTCCTAGGAAGGTGCTCGGGGGGCCCCAACCACCTAAGCTGACTCCTTTCCAAGTGTAGGAGCAGCGGTTCTACTCCAAGTCTCTTTCGGATGACTGAACTTCTCACCCTATCTCTAAGGGAGATACCAGCCACCCGTCTGAGGAAACCCATTTTGTACACTTGCACCCGTGACCTCAGATCGATAATATTTGTTATTTATCACTATCACTTCAGTTTAACCAGTTAGACCCTTATGTTTTTCGTTTAGTTACCTACTGTAGTTACTTTGTAGATTTTATTATTACATAATATAACATAATCATTTCCCTCTCTAGCCTGATACATTTTTAAAAACAGCAGTTTTACAAGTTTGCGATGGGACGCATTGCGAGCTTGAAGATTATCTATTTTCAAAAGATTTGTATACATTTTATATATCAAGGTTCAAGGTTGTACTTTATTGTTACGTCTTTTGTACAGGTACATAAGCGTAAAATTTGTTTTTGTTTGGCATCCTTCAGACAATTTGAAAACTTGTGAAATGCAGGGGACATTTCTACATGATGAGTACTTTTAGCATTTTGATTACTGGACTTTTACTTGGAACAGCGTATTTCTACATTGCAGTATTGATCGCGTGTCCTCGCCAGTTTATGGTGGTCCTTCAGTGTCTCAGGGGTAGAGAAACCGTCATTAGAACACGGAGGGTTCCCGAAAGGGTTCCCAGTTCGATCCTGGGCTCCCCCAGAGTTAGTGTGGAAGAGTCCTTGAGCAAGACTCTGAACCTCTAACTGCTCCTGATGAGCAGGTTGGTGCCTTGCATGGTTTCCTCTGACATCGGTGTGTGAATGTGTGTGTTAATGGGTGAATGTAATGAATGTGTGTGTGAATGGATGAATGTGTGTGTGAATGGGTGAATGTAATGAATGTGTGTGTGAATGGATGAATGTGTGTGTGTGAAATGTGAATGGGTGAATGTAATGAATGTGTGTGTGTGAAATGTGAATGGGTGAATGTACGTTTTTACATTCAGTGTCTAAAGGGCGGGTGACTCCTCTTCTCAGAAGGTTTGCAGGGAAGGGCTAACCCTAAACCCTAAACCCATGGCCTCTCTCTCTATCTCTATCTCTCTCTCTAAACCTAAACCAAGGGTCTTAAACAGGGGGTCCTCAGAGTTACTACAGGGGGTCCTGCACATCTTTGTGTGATAGAAACCTTTTTCTCCCTTTTTTTATTTTAACCACTTGAATTCTAGCGTCCATATTCGGAGAACTTTAGCCAAAAATTGAAGATCCACAAGCTCACAACGCCTCGCGCTGTGAGCTTGTAGATCGGCTATTTTTGGCAAAGACTTTTGGTGTATTGGGGAAAGAGAGCAGACTAAGTACAGAGTGAAAGGTCAAGTATTGATGGTTCAAGTGGTTAAATATCTGAAACACCAATTTACATGAATCCAAAATACACTGATGATTGTGCTGTCAAACAATGAAACAATATGGAATCTATGAACAGGTTGTGGGGGTCCCTGCTTCGTCTCTCTCTCAACTAAGGGGTCCTTGGGTCTGAAAGAGCCCTGCCCTAAACCCATGGCCTCTCTCTCTCTCCCTGCATGGCTCTGGGTGCAGCTTCTCTGTTTTCAGCAGAGAGAATGTTTTTCATTCCTGGTCTCTCCATGAATGAATGCCAGCTTTGTCCCCCCCCCCCCGCCCTCCTCTCTGCCTCCATCTTGTGAGAAATGCCCCCCCCAGCCCTGCCCCGCACCATCCGGTCAGGCCCGCACAAACGTACCTCCCAAACCCACCTCAACCCCCCCCACCCCACCCCACCCCTCTCTTCAGGTCTCACACAGGAAGAGAAAAGGGTGGGGTGGGGATGGGGGGGGTCTGGAGGGAGGCATTTGATTCTGTCTGCAGCATAACCTCGGGGTCTGAAGAAATGCCTTCAGCTGGAGTGGTTTTCAAAATAATGTTTTCATGTCACAGGGTTAAATCTAGGGGGTATCTGATGTTTTTTTTTAAAGGCAGAGGACCCCTTTAGGTGAGAGAGAGATGAAGCAGGGACCCCCCCGCACACACACCACAGGGATGCTGACAGAACCCTCGCTAAAAAACCCCAGGGCAAAAATCCACTCGTCCGAGACAGTTTGCCCTCCTGGCCCCCAAGCTGTGGAATAAACTCCCTGTTGCACTTAGAACAACGGACTCACTCGCTAGCTTTCACTGTGGACTGAAGACTCACCTTTTCAGACTCCACCTAAACCCATAGCACTACTGAAACACTCAATGACCATACATGAAGCTAGTTAGCATTTGTTTCTTAGGTTTATTAGAAGCTTTTTTTCTTTACTGATTATATTGTTTTTTAGATTGATTTTATTATATTGTATTATATGATTGTATTATATTGTATTATATTGTATAATTATATTGTCTTTTTTAGATTGATATTCATATGCATTTGTTATATTGTTGCTGATGTTCTGACATATTATCTTGTTTATTATAGTGATGTATTATCTGCTTATTGTAAGTCGCTTTGGATTAAAAGCGTCTGCTAAATGCCTAAACTGTAAACTGTAACACACACCATATTGTATTAAATTGTGTTGCTGATTAAACGTGTTCATGTATTTCATAGATGGCTTCATAGCCTTGTTTGACAGCACTTGTCATCAGTGCATGTTGGAGTTGTGTTAAACCACCAATACTTATTAAACTTGACCTTTCACTCTGTACTTGGTCTGCTCTTTTTCCCCTTCACTACACCAAACCTCTTCCCTGAAAATAGCTGATACTGACTAATCTATGTATTTATTATTAACCACTTGAACCCCAGTCAGGTAACAAGTGGTACAGAGAAAACTACTGCAGTTTACTAAGGCTGTAGTTACAGCGTGTATGTATATGAATGTATTATATTAAAGAGGTGCATACGTACTGTGATTTTTTTTCTCCCCTCCTAAAACATGATCATCAGGAATTTTGCTTATACTAGGAGGAAGATTTGTTTTAAAACAAAGTGTACAGAAAGTGTTAAAATTATGTTTTTATGTGGCCACACCAACCTGTTCATTAAGGGTGCGTTCGGGAAAAAAAAAATCAAATCTGGACAGCCTGTTTTGAGAACCCGTGGGATGCTTTTAACCTCCGCCTTTCCAAAACCAGAGAAAGACACAACGGTCAGAAATGGGACTGAGGATAGAAGGTGCTAGTGGGACCCCAAAAAAAGGTTTTAAAATAGGAAAAGTGAATTTTCATGGTGTATCACCTTTAACTGGTGTGCCCTCTTGTCGTTTGTTTATTTGGTGCACTTGGTGCGTTGTCGTTCGGAAATCCAGTGCGCTGCGCCCCGGGTGTTTTCAGTGCACTGAACCACTCAACTCAGAAGTTGGGGTTTGACAGTGTGGTGCGTCAATGCAGTGTTGCAAAAAAGAGTTGAGACGAAAGGCAAAGCTCTCTGTCTACCGAGCAATCTTCGTTCCCACTCTCACCTATGGTCATGAAGTGTGGGTCATGACCGAAAGTATAAGGTCAAGCGGCCGAAATGGGTTTCCTCAGACGGGTGGCTGGTATCTCCCTTAGAGATAGGGTGAGAAGTTCAGTCACCTGAGAGAGACATGGAGTAAAACCGCTGCTCCTACACTTGGAAAGGAGTCAGCTTAGGTGGTTGGGGCATCTAGTACGGATGCCCCCCGAGCGCCTTCCTAGGAAGGTCCTCGATGCACGTCCCACTGGGAGGAGACCCCGTGGCAGACCAAAGACCAGATGGAGGGATTATATCTCCAAACTGGCTTGGGAACGCCTCGGTATACTCCCTGAGGGAGTGGGGGAAGTTGCTCAGGATAAGGAAATCTGGAGGTCTCAGTTGGAACTGTTACCCCCACGACCTGATTCCAGATAAGCGTTGAAGATGGATGGATGGATTTTCATGGCTGTGTCTTGAGTGCTTAGCTGTGAACAATGGCGTTGGAATGATAACAAAATGCACCATTCACGGCTTGATTGGTCCTTTGGGCTTTATTGTTACACACGCATCAACGTGTAAACTAACAGCAGGTAGGCCAATGTTATGAATTAAATGACCTTTCAATAGCAACGTTACGTTAGCAACTGCTGCTTTTCAGAAAGTTTTCCTTCAGGGTTCAGACTGGAAAAGCTCACAGCTGCCTCTTATCTGGTCGTTTGTAAATAAGCCACACTGAATGCACCGCCCACTGCACTCACTACACTGAGCACACACCTGGCTGGTGCACATTTCCGAATGCATCGGTGCCGGCTACACAGAGCTGGATATTTCTGAAGCTAGAATTTTTTGGGTGCTGTTGGGGCTTGCAGCCACACGAAGCTGGATATTTCGGCTGTGAAACTGGATATTTTTTAAACTGGATAAATAAGTGGAGAGATTGAAACATATCCGATTCACTGGATCTGTGTAGACATGAAACCTGGATATCTCTGAAGACTTTACTGTGTGTGTGCTTGTTAGACCTAGATATCTTTGTCGTGTGGACCTAGATATTTTTCTATGAGGATATCTGAAAAACCGGGATATATGAAAAATCCAGCTCTGTGTAGCCATCTGCTTTTCACCTTAGCTCCTCCCACCTGAACCAGTTCTCCGCCTCCTCCTACAACAATGGTTCTCAACATGTGGGTCGGGACCCCCAGAGGGGTCCCCAAATTATTTTGGGGGGTCCCCAGATGTTAAGCTAAATGTTAACATTGTTTTCTCACTCAACAATAAAAACAGACGGACATACAGTGTATACAGGGTATCTGCACATTAATAAAATGACAATTTAAGGACTTTAAAAAACAATTTAGTACCTCTGGTCAAACATTGGTCAAATTGTCATGGTTGCCAGTTCCCACCTGATGTCATGTGGGAGTTCAGACTGCTCCGTAGCGTACTGAATGACTGCTAGCTTGCATAACATCTTCAGGCTGGGATTTAAAGGACAACTTTGTTTTTTTACAACAAGTGTTCATATTTTAGATTGTAATTAGAGAAAAGAAAAAGTGAGTGTTAAAGCTATACTGTGTAAGATGCTCAACTAGTGGTCAGTAGCCCTATAGCAAACCGCGGTCGCGTTCGCGTCTTTCGCCCGTTTTTCGTACCTTCACACCCCCGCGTCTGCCTCCACAACGCCGAGAGCTATCTTTAGAGGGGTCCCTGGTTCCTGTGCGTTCAGGCATTCCGGAGAAACGGACTACTTCACCCTGCCTGGTAGGCGAGATTACCTTTTGAGTAAAGAGACACACGGGCGACTACAAATATGGCGACCCCACTTCAAGATGCGCTATGATTGGCCGGTAGTGTACCATGTGTGCATGATCGGCGATGTGATTGGGCAACGTATACACAACGTATACAGATGATGCAGATTACGTCATTTTGGCGCGAAATCCGGTCCACGGCCAGGATCATAGAAAACATATAAAGAGAAGGCTTCAGAAGCTGAAAATAACGGAGTGGGTGTTCTAAAACTTTAGCGATTTAACAGTTAGGACAATTTTAAGATTTGTTTTATAAAAAAAGTTACATGGTACAACTTTAAAATATTTTCATTTGCTTCGTTCTATTGTTTTATCGCGTTTACCGTGCTAAAATGTGGGGCATGCGTACACATGGGGGCATGGGTACAAGTGGCTAAATATGTCTATTTAGACACAATAAGCCAGCAGTTTCTTTATTGCTATTTACAGTAACACTACTAGCCCCCATAAGTCACATCCAACCATGAAAGGTTGCGTTGTACCTTGGGAATGGGCTTATTCTGTGTAAAATGACATATTTAGCCACTTGTACGCATGCCCCCAACCACTGAAATAAGAATCTCTAAAACAAATAGAAATAAGTAAATGAAATAATTTTAACACTCATCTTTTATATTCTTTATTTACAATATAAAAAACTAAAGTTGTCCTTTAAGTCCAGGAAGTACAGGTCACCAGCATTGGGGTTGTAACCTTGGCATCCTCCATGGATGATAATACGATCTCCCATCATGTAACAGCACAGGGGTTGACACTAAGGTCTCAGAGGCACTTGCCTGTCGGGCAAGTACAGGTCATGTTCTACTTGCCCAAAGGTCATGCCCACTTGCCCGAAAGGTAAATTGTCCATGATAAAATGATAGGTAAGATTTTAATTACCGCTCAATTTAACACTTATTTCTTTACTTTCTGGGGCTGTGCGATAGAAAATGTCATACACTATACCTCCAAATACAAATACCAAATACCTACATAGCTATGATTGAATATGTCTGTGGTTTCACACTTGTTACATTCCACAGACCAGAAAATGGAGCGCGCTGGCCATGTTCAGGTGTTTAGACAGATATCTGGTGTTGTGTTTATAGGCAGTTGCGTCTCCTCTCAAATGAGCACTTGACCTGTCGGGCAACCTGAAAGCAAACTTCACCTGCCCTGACGTTTTATTTACCTGCCAGGGGCAGGTGGGCAAGCCTTAGTGTCAATGCCTGCAGCACATCCCACGCATCCTACAGGGGTCTTTCTTTCCCCTTGGTCTCAACCTGCTCCCAGGATCATTGAATCGCTGGCTCCCGTTCCAGCCACCATACATACAGCTCTCCATCGTAGGCAAATTGGAGTTTGAAGTTTGTATACTAGGAAGGGGGGGCTTCTGATAAAAAACTTAAAAACTGTCCGGGGTGGGTGTTCACAAAAGCCTGAGTAGACGAGAATGACCAAGAAAGTGAAATATCCCTTTTAAGGTGTCCAGATTCAGTGGAGTCACCTCCTCTACCAAACTTTAGATTGCCTTTATGGTAAAGTTCTATTGAACAGAGCTGTGTGCGCTGAATGGCCATTACATTCCTTATTACACACAGTTAAATGCTTTGAGAGATTTAACCCATTTAGGCCTAGAATTATTGAACGCTTTAACTGTTGAAAATAGCAGATATACAAGCTCACAGCGCGGCACCAAGTCCCACGCTGTGAGCTTGTAGATCTGCTATTTTTGAAAAAGTCGTGAAAATGTGTGCAAATCTTTGAATATATGTATTTTTAAAGCGAACGTTTTTAACTCAAATTTTGCTTCTGGGTGGTCCCTGGAACTAGATATTTTGAGATGGGGGTCCGTGGCCAAATAAATATCAGTTTGGGGGTCCTTCACATGAAAAGGTCTGAGAACCACTGACACACTCAAGAACAGACTAACTGAAAAGGACCTTTTCTTTGACGATGGCTGGCCAGATTGCTGACATAGAAACATAGGTTTTTCAAAAAACCTTAAAAGGATTCAAAAGACACTTATAGAATCGGGTCAAAATTCAAATTTTCACGATTTTTCAAAAATAGCAGATCTACAAGCTCTCGCAGCGCAGCACTCGGTGCCGCGCTGTGAGCTTGTATATCTGCTATTTTTTAATAGTTAAAGCATAAAATAATGATACACAATAATGTGTAACCGTCATCATTTAATACATGTTTCCAAATGAAAAGCCCACAGTCCACTGGTCATGATGATGATGTGTCACTGACAGACTGAATGGAATTCCTCCTTCTTTTGTCAAATCAACGCTCTTTCACATTCCTCCACTCTGGTGACATGTGACACCACCCTGGCACTGAACAGAGATACATCACACGCACATGCATGCACGCACACATGCACACACACACGCACGCACCACGCACACATGCACACACACACACACATGCACACACACACATGCACACACACACACACACACACGCATGCACACCACGCAGGCAGACACACACTCACACAATGCCTGACAGTTGGGTTAGGCAGATGACACAATGGTATAGTAAAGTGTTCCCCCAACAGTGGGTCGGGGCCCATCTTTGGGTTGTGGACCAATTTATATGGTCATTGATTCATACATTTAACCATTTAATACGGTAAATGGAATACTGTTATAGGTTACCACCCAAGTGTAAAAAGCAGCACTCCAAAATAAAGGATGCAAGACAAGACAGATACACGTTATTTATTGAGAAGGCTTGAGGCGTTTGGTCCTCAACATTCCTCAGCATCCAGAGGAATTAAGCCAACCTGCTTTTTGTTTTATCTCTCCTGGAATCAGGGCAGGAATTTCATGGAGGCCATGGCCACCGTTGCCCCTCAGTTTGGCCTTGTGCCCGGGACCCCTGGGGGGGGGGGGGTCTCATAGTTACAACAGGGGGTCCTACCCCTGGGGGGGGGGGGTCCTCATAGTTACAACAGGGGGTCCTACCCCTGGCAGTGGCTCAGGGGTAGAGAAACCACCATTAGAACACAAAGGGTTCCCAGTTTGATCCCGGGCTCCCCCAGAGTTAGTGTGGAAGAGTCCTTGAGCAAGACTCTGAACCCCTAACTGCTCCTGATGAGCAGGTTGGTGCCAAGCATGGTTTCCTCTGACATCACTGTGTGAATGTGTGCGTGAATGGTTGAATAATGCACAACCTCTGTAAAGCGCCTTGGATAAAGGCGCTATATAAATGCACCATTTATATTTTATTTATTTATTTATATTAACCACTTGAACACTATAGCGTCCATATTCTGATAACTTTGGCCAAAAATAGCAGACCTACAAGCTCAAGCTGTGAGCTTGTAGATCAGCTATTTTCGGGATCAGCTAGTTGACCTTTCACAGAGTGAAAGGTCACGTTTTTAATTATTGCCAGATTCAAGTGGTTAAATATCTGAAAACACAAATTGACATGAATCCAAAATACACTGATGATCGTGCCGTCAAACAATGAAACTACAGTATTTTCTGGACTATAAGGCGCACCTGACTATAAGGCGCACTGTCAATGAATGGTCTATTTTCAAACTGTTTTCATATATAAAGCGCACCTGACTATAAGGCGCACATAATAGACGCTTATGCATCCAACAGATGGAGCTGTACTAAAGGGAATGTCAATGTCAATGAATGATCCATATATAAGGCGCACTGGACTATAAGGCGCACTGTAGTTTTTTGAGAAAATTAAAGGCTTTTAAGTGCGCCTTATAGTCCGGAAAATACGGTATATGGAATCTATGAGCAGGTTGTGGGGGGGTCCCTGCTTCATCTCTCTCTCAGCTAAGGGGTCCTTCCCCTAAAAACATTGAAGACCCCTGCTTTAGATGATTAGACACCGTTGAGTCTCGTCTAAACGCAGAGTAAAAAGTGAGAACGCAAGGAATCTCTTCCGTAGTGGAGTGGACTAAACGTGGGCTCAGAGTGGACTGGGCCCAAAGCAACACAGAGTAGCTGTGTTCCTGCTTTCTGGGAAGGCCTGTCAGGTCACACTGTACTGTAGAGCAGTGGTTCTCAACCTTTTCAGGCCACGACTCCCAAAATAATCATATTTGAACTGGGAAGATTTGAAGAATTACATTTTGTATAACTCGGTGATAGCAGAAAATAGCAGATCTACAGATCTACAACACCAAGCAACGTGAGTCGTTGTGAGCATGTAGATCGTCTATTTTCACAATTTCTGCCTCTAATATTTGACAATTTGTCATTTTAGAGGTATTAAGAAGGCCTTTAATTATCACTTCAACTTTATGTTGGTTTGTTTACTGTTGAGTGAGAAAACAAAGTTGCACATTAAGCCAATCAATCATTTGGCCACGGACCCCCATCTCAAAATATTTAGTGCCAGGGACCCCCAAGAAGCAAAATCTGAGTTACAAATGTTCGCTTGAAAAATAAATATATTCAAAGATTTGCACACATTTTCACGACTTTTCAAAAATGGTAGATCTACAAGCTTGTATATCTGCTATTTTTCAATAGCTAAAGTATAAAATAATGAAGGCCCCTCCACCTTGGGCCCTGGTAACTACAGTCCCACTCCCATTGACATATTCTTTTTATATTTTAATTATATATTTTTAGAGGCATATCATGTGGTCTACCTGCACAGTGCACACCCTTGGTGATCTACTGGTAGATCACCATCTACCTTTTGGGAACCCCTGATCTAGAGCATTGAGCATGCAGTGAAATATTGAAACCCTTTTTTGTTTTCATTTTGAATTGTCATTGCATACAGTTCATGAATATAAAGAATCGATCTCAAAATATTACTACATTACACAAGTGCTCCCAAAAGCCTTATTAGACAATTTTTACGTGAAATATCCCTTTAAACCCCTTTAAACACTTAGAAAACTTGTACTTGGTCTGCTCTTCTTTTTTTCCTACACCAAACCTTTTGCCGTAAATTGCCGATTTACAAGTTCACACGTGTGAGGGCGTTGTAGATCTGCTATTTTTGGCGAATGTTTCCCTCAGTATAGGGATACTAGGGTTCAAGTGGTTAATGCCACCCTAGGGGTCCCGGACCCCCTGTTGAAGACCCCTGTCCTATGGCTATACGTAGCAGTTATCCCAGGCATCCACTGGGGGGAGTTTTTTCACCGACACACCTTGGGTCTAAATTAAATCAAGAAATATTCTCTAAGGCAGGGGTCTTCAACAGGGGGTCCGGGACCCCTAGGGGGTCCTCAGAGTTACTACAGAGGGTCCTCCAAATCTTTGTGTGATAGACACTTTTTTTCCCCCTTTTTTATATTAACCACTTGAACCCAAGTGTCCATATTCTGAGAACTTTAGCCAAAAATAGCAGATCAACAAGCTCACAACGCCTCGCGCTGCGAGGCATTGTGAGCGTGTAGATCGGCTATTTTTGGCAAAGGTTTGGTGTAGAGGGGAAAAAGAGCACACCAGATGACAGAGTACAGCAACTTGCAATGGGCCTGGTGTACAAGATACACTACACCACTATGATACCCAAGTACCTGTCAAAATACTTTATAAACATTAAGGATGTCCATAATTACAACACCAGAGGCAGCGCCACAGATCACTTTCAACCCAGAGTCAAAACCAACAAAGGGTCAAACTCTTTTTTCTGCTATACCACCAAAATGTGGAAAGCCTTACCGAAGGTCATAAAGGAGTGTGGATCACTAGCATCCTTTAAAATTGCCCTGAAAAACCACTTACAGGCAGCAGCCGTTCGCAACTGGTAAAAAAAACTAACCTAGCCCAACCCTACCCTCCCCTGCCCCTTCTTTGTATATACTGTTTGTTTAGACTTACTGTCTTCTTTTTTGTTTTTATTTACATATCTACTGCATAGTACTTTGTTCTATTTGTCTGTCATTCAATGTTATATGAGATACTTCAATGGTTTCCAGTGGAAATAAGCTTAGTCTTTTCATGGATCTCCTTTTAGTAGACCTTGTACCAGTGAACTGTACCGTCATGAAACTGTACCTTTTCCTATGCAAACTTCTAATAAAGTCTTCAATCAATCAATCAATCAATCAAGTACAGAGTGAAAGGTCAAGTTTATTAGGTATTGACGGTTCAAGTGGTTGATTATCTGAAAACACAAATTTACATGAATTCAAAATATATTGATGTTTATGCTGTCAAACGATGAAACTACATGGAATCTATGAACAGGTTGTGGGGGTCCTTGCTTCATCTCTATCTCAACTAAGGGGCCCTTCGCCTGAAAATGTTGAAGACCCCTACTCTAAGGTTTTCCTCCAAAGGTGATTTGAGTTACTGTAGTTCCTGCCTTAAAACACACGTTAGTTGTACCTTTACACAACGTGAATCGCTCTGTCATTCTTCAGACTCCTTGTCATCTTCTTAAGCACAAACCAGAGTTATACCTTTTGCCTTATTTACATTTTGTCGTGGGTCGCTGCGTCGCGCACCACATATCAACCCAGTTTAGACAGATCGGCTATTTTCGCGAAAACTAAGCATAAATCTCCCTTTCTTCTTCTTCTTAGCACCCAGGGGTGAGCCGTCACCGTTGGGTGCTGCAGACATCACTGTGTGACTCTAACGCTTTCTGTGTGGGGATGAACTGGACGGACGGACGGACGGCAGAGCAGGCCAACACTGTGCCCAAAACCTAGACACCCTCTAGACCCCTGGAGCCTCGTACCGTCCCAACGAAACCCCCTCCCTCTCTCTCTCTCTCTCTCTCTCTCTCTCTCTCGTCACCATCTCTTCCCATTCCCCCCGACCCCCCCTTCCCCTTCCCACCCTTCCAGTGGCGTCAGTTCAGAAAAAGCTAAGGTATGGCAACATGACTGGTGTCGCGCGTGCAAGACACCAGTCATGTTGCCATACCTTAGCAACAAGGCATGATACATTCATTTTAAGAAGTACATTTTATTTTTTCCCCCGGGTTTCTACGGTTTCTTGGGCTGGATATGGCAGCCTGGAACGGTTGTTCAAGTGCAGCTAAACTTGGCATTGGTTAGTAAACGTGCCACAATTAACAATAATGCATTGCACCTGTGCAGCTGACCTGCGGAACCTGGGAATATAGCATTCTGTCAAGATGGGGAGAATATAATTATAATACCTTGTTAAAGTGACCATTATGTTAATTTGTAGTTATTTTACTGTAATTTAACAACATAATAACCAGCACAGATAGGGGAGGCTCTCTCCATTCCGACATGTCGCCACTCCGAAATTGACTTCTTATTGTCGGAGTGGCGACACTCCCATGGGCCTAAGGTTTAGGGTTAGGGTTAGAGATAGGGTTAGTGTCGGAATGGAGACATGTCGGAAAGGAGACATGTCGGAGTGGAGAGATGCACTCCACAGATAGACAAAGAGACATTCATGGATTTATATATAAAAGTAACTTTTATTTTCCCCCCTGGACCCAGGGTATGGCAGCTGCGTACCCCTGCCATACCCAATTGACGCCCCTGTACCCCTCCACACCCTTCCTCCTCACCCCTCCACCCAGCGGGGTGGTGGTGGTGGTGGTGGTGGTGGTGGTGGGCTATCCCTTCCCTTCCCTTCCCTTCCTTGCTGCCCCCATGCCTGCCATCTCACAGCATTCCGAGGGTCCTGTGCTGTGCTGAGCACACAGAGGCCTATTGTGTGGCTCTGTTCTGTCCAGTGGGAGATGGTTGGGAGGAAGCTAGCAGGCTCCTCTACTACACATACTAGGGCATTCACCAACTATTCAAATGTTCGAATATTCGAATATCAAAGTCACTATTCGACGTTGTTCACCGAAGTTGAACAACTATTCGAATACTTTGAGGTCGAATAATTCGAATACTAAAAATCACTATTCGTGAATGCCCTAACTATACTACATACCCTGTCTAAAACACTGGTTCACAAACATTTTTAGCTCCAGAGCCATAAGAGAGTTTGCCTGGGACACGAACTATAGTGAAAATAGCAGATCTACAAGCTCACAATGCGTCGCTTCGCGCCGCGAGACACAAATACACGAAACATGGAGAGAGAGTATTGGAAAGTGGCATGTAGCACATGGTCTGGCTAGCTAGGATCTAATCCAGGGGTCTTCAACGTTTTCAGGCCAAGGACCCCATAGTTGAGAGAGAGATGAAGCAGGGACCCCCACAACCTGGTCATAGATTCCATATAGTTTCATTGTTTGACAGCACAATCATCAGTGTATTTTGGATTCATGTCAATGTGTGTTTTCAGATATTTAACCACTTGAACTGTCAATACTTTAATAAACCTGACCTTTCACTCTGTACTTGGTCTGCTCCTTTTCCCCTCTACACCAAACCTCTTTGCCAAAAATAGCCGATCGACAAGCTCACAGCGCCTCGCAGCTTGTAGATCTGCTATTTTTGTCTAAAGTTCTCACCGAATATGGACACTAGGGTTCAAGTGGTTATTATAAAAAAGAAAGAAAAATAATCCTCCAAATCTTTGAGTGATAGTTCCTATCACTCAAAGATTTGGAGGACCCCCTGTAGTAACTCTGAGGACCCCCTAGGGGTCCCTGACCCCCTGTTGAAGACCCCTAATCTAATCTAATCTGACCTTGTGTTGGGGTGGTGGGGGTTGATCAGACCTTGTGGTCAGTGGGTGTTATTCCTTTTTTTAGTGTTTGTTAAGTTAAATGTATTGCTCTAGTGCACTTTGAGAGCAACATTAAAGGACAACTTTAGTTTTTTACAACAAGAGTTCATATTTTAGATTGTAATTATATAAAGAATATAAACGATGAGTGTTAAAAAAAATTCATTTACTTCTTTCTATTGTTTTAGAGATTCTTATTTCAGTGGTTGGGGGCATGCGTACAAGTGGCTAAATATGTCATTTTACACAGAATAAGCCCATTCCCAAGATACAACGCAACCTTTCATGGTCTGATGTGACTTATGGGGGCTAGAAGTGTTACTGTAAATAGCAATAAAGAAACTGCTGGCTTATTGTGTCTAAAAAGGTATATTTAGCCACTTGTACGCATACCCCCATGCGTACGCATGCCCCACATTTTAGCACGTTAAACACAATAAAAAAAATAGAACGAAGCAAATGAAAACATTTTACACTCACTTTTTCTTTTCTCTAATTACAATCTAAAATATGAACCCTTGTTGTAAAAAAAACAAAGTTGTCCTTTAAGAAGATAGATGTTAAGAAGAGTCCTGATCGATCCCTTAGTCTGAGACCGAGTCAAGACAGCGTAAAATCATGACAGAGTCAATGAAAATTAGGACTTGAGAGTTTTATATTGTAGACTGGGGCTCCAGAGATAGACACATGGGGGTCCTTGGTCAAATACACATAAACCGGGCGTCCTGTTTGAGAGTCACTATTATAAAGTACATGTTGTGATGCAGCAGATCATATTCTAACATCAAACATGGAGTCAGGATGTATTTTAGCTCCTCCACTTCCTCCTCGGTTGTTTCTCTTGGAGACGCGCCATGGGTCACATGGTCGGCTGATTTGCAAACTCTGTACATCAGGGGTCTTCAACGTTTTCAAGCCAAGGACTCCTTAGTTGAGAGAGAGATGAAGCAGGGACCCCTTAGTTGAGAGAGAGATGAAGCAGGGACCCCTTAGTTGAGAGAGAGATGAAGCAGGGACCCCTTAGTTGAGAGAGAGATGAAGCAGGGACCCCTTAGTTGAGAGAGAGATGAAGCAGGGAGACCCCTTAGTTGAGAGAGAGAGAGATGAAGCAGGGACCCCTTAGTTGAGAGAGAGATGAAGCAGGGACCCCTTAGTTGAGAGAGATGAAGCAGGGACCCCCACAACCTGTTCATAGATTCCATATTGTTTCATTGTTTGACAGCACAATCATCAGTGTATTTTGGATTCATGTCAATTGTACTTAGTCTGCTCTTTTTCCCCTCTACACCAAACCTATTTGCCGAAAATAGCCGATCTACAAGCTCACAACGCCTCGCAGCGCGAGGTTTTGTGAGCTTGTAGATCTGCTATTTTTGGCTAAAGTTCTCAGAATATGGACGTTAGGGTTGAAGTGGTTAATAAAGAAAAAAACAATTTTCTATCACCCAAAGATTTGGAGGACCCCCTGTAGTAACACTGAGGACCCCCTAGGGGTCCTGGACCCCCTGTTGAAGACCCCTGCTGTACACATAATCATAAGCTTCTGCTTCCTCCTTATGATCTCTGGTGAATGGCTCATAAATGGATCCCCAAATTAGTCTTCAATATAAATCCATTTAGACCTGCATCTGTGTCACTCTTAACCGTTAGTTTATGCTTTAACTAGTGAAAAATAGCAGATCTACAAGCTTGCAGCGTGGCACTCGGTGGCACCCTGAGTTGCACTGTAGGCCAGTGGTTTTCAAAGTGGGTGACGGGGCACCCTGGGGTGCCGTGACGGCAGTCCAGGGGTGCTGCGAGATCATTTGATAATATTTGGAATCTATTTGGACACTTCAAAAAGTACAAAGTTATTTTCATTCAGTTCTAACCAAAATGGATATTATCTCAACATTTTCCTCGCAACATAATCACCAAAATATCGTCACTGTCGGGCAGAAACCTCGTATCTCCAAGTTTCAAATGTGTACGTCTTTTGGTAAAGCAAAGCCCTGCTTCATCATACAAGACTGTCGCACAAAACTAGTGAAAACAGCCGATCTACAAGCATTTGTGTGCTTGTAGATCTGCTGTTTACACTAGTTTAGTACATTTTATAGATGATAAATACAAAACGAACACTTTTGGACATACAAGGTTTCCACCCGACAACGACGATATGCTGTAAATATAAGGTGCTGGGAGTGAAAATTATAATGTCTGACTGGATCGCTCCTTGAATGGATTAATTGGACAGATGACAGACCCTGGACGTAGCTCAGTCAGGTACACGTCTTCCATTAGAGGACACTGGCATGAGTGCCTCTTTAGCCCCAGTGGGGCTCGGTGAACATTGACAATATGAGTGCCTCTTGTAGCTCCGGTGTGGGCTTGGTGAATGTACTCTTTTTTTATTTTTATTTTATTATCTTTGTAATGTTTGTCTCTACCTGTGGGCCCTGAGCCTGTAATAAAGTTTATATATATAATGTAGGGGTGCCTCGGATTCAAAAATATTCATGGGGTGCCCTGAGACAAAACAGTTTGTGAACACCTGCTGTAGGCTACTTTGTGCCTTCTTTTTCAGTCTACACCAAATCTCTTCACAAACAAATCTGATGCTGGCATTCAAGTATAACTTTATCTTCAGTTTGTCCTAGGTTTTCTCGTGGCATATAGGGAAAAGTACTGCATTATATTTACATAGCGTAATATGACATAAATGCAAGGTGCTTTAAAAGAGTAGTTCACCCCCAAAATGATTTTTTTTCTATTGATTAGTCACGCCATGGAGACTAGAGTTCAATAATATATTTAGGTTTTTGTCACATTCCTAAGACAAAAATTTGATTTGAGTAAATTTACCCCCATTGATTCCGGATGGGGAACCGTTTCGAAACGGGTCCCCATCCGGAACGAATGGGGGTACATTTATTGTTATCACATTTTTGTCTTAGGAATAGCAGATATAGCAGATCTTGTTGCGAGGCGTTGTGAGCATGTAGATCTGCTATTTTCACAATTTCTGGCTCTGATATTTGACAAAATGGCCAATGTTTAATCTGTCATAATAGAGGTATTAAAAAGTCCTTAAATTGTCACTTTATAAATGTGCAGATACCCTCTATACACTTAAACTTTATGTTGTTTTTTTAACTGTTGAGTGAGAAAACAATGTTGCACGTTGAGTTAATCATCTGGGGACCCCCCAAAATAATTTGGGGACCCCAACCCACAGGTTGAGAACCACTGCCATAGGAGAGAGAACAGGTCAATCAAAAATAACAGTTATTCTGCATTCTCTAATTGTGTAGACTCCTGGTAAATTAGGTAATGCAGATATTAATGTATTTGAGAGTTAAAGATCTATAAGGGTCCATTTGGTTACCAACTCTCTACATCATTTAGCTGGGGACCACCTGGAACCCCCTCAAGGACCACGGGTGGTCCCCGGACCACTGGTTGAGAACCACTGTCATAGGATATCACATATAAGCTGAGGCATGGACCCCCCCCCCCCCCCCCCCCCACCCCATCCCACCCTGTGTGTAGAGTTAATTAACCCTGTGTGTGCTGGCTGGTATTGGTTCAGCTGGGTTGCTGCTGTAGTGTACATTCCTGGTGGTTTGTGAGGGGGAGGGGGGGGGGGGATCATCAGTGTTGGTTCAGCTCTAACAGAGACCCCTGCGCACACGTTTGACCAAAGACCAACTCATTGTTGTCTCTGACAGCAGATGTCCTGACCCTAAACCACCCTGACCCCAGCTAGCCCACGAGTAAGTTTTCATACAATTGTAGTGGAGTACAAAAGTACAATATTTGCCTCTGAGATGTAGTGGAGAAGAAGTAAAAGTATTAAAAACACTCCAGTAAATAAAAAGACCTCAAAAGTGTACATACTGTAAGTACAGTACGTATATCAGCAATTTGAACACACAAGATGTGTGTCAAAAATAAGGAACAAAATGTGTTCATGTTAATGTTGTGCATCATGCACATTATCAGCGCTTCTGTTGACTGTACGGCAAAAGCATTTGGAGATTCTGTGAGTCAAGCAAACATAACTTTCTTTTTTTTTCTTTTTTGTAGACTAGACCCATAGCTACTGTATGTTAATGTTAAGCTTCCCTGTATACAGTAGATAGATAGAAAGTGTCAGTGTCAAGCTGTGATGTCAGCCATGGTTACAATCAGTGCCAAAGAAAAGTGACAACAGCGTCAACAGTGCAATCAGTACAACAACCCTAACCCTGAAGAGTCATTAGAGCTCAGAGTCCTTAAAGGGATCCCTGGCTAATACGACAAATATGCCTTAATACATTATAATTGTCCTCTATAACTACAATGTAAAATTAAAAACACCTCAATTATTTTATTATTGAGTGAAAGATTAGCTATTTCTAGAAGAAATACAATATTTAAGGTGTTTTTAATTTTACTTTGTAGTTATAGAGGACAATTATAATGTATTAAAGGACCAGGTCACCTCTGGGACAACCAGATCTTATTTTATTGTTGTGTTGGACACGATCAACACAATCCTGAATAATCTTTTGTGTTCAATCTGTGTTTTTAGATATGTTAGTATTTCAGCATGCTACAACTGGTCATATGATGCATTTTGCATCATATGACCAGTTGTAGCATGCTGAAATCGGCTGAAATACTAAAATATCTAAACACACAGATTGAACAGAATGAACACAAAAAATAACTCAGGATTGTGTTGATCGTGTCCCACACAACAATAAAATAAGATCTGGTTGTCCCAGAGGTGAACTGGTCCTTTAAGGCATATTTGTCGTATTAGCCAGGGATCCCTTTAAGTACAACTATCTATTATTTAGTTATAAGATAGTTGACCTGGCAGAGTGACCAACGTGTGTCTCTTTGTAAATCGTAACGGCACAACGGACATGCCAAATATCATAGTATCATTTTATAGCTCTGCAGAGATGAAACTCAAATGTTTCATCAAAGTGTGTGCTGTGAGTCAAGTCCATTCCTCATACTACTTTGATAATATTTGGAATTTATCCATATCACTTCAGTTTAACAACTTAGACTTAGTAAAACAGACCTGAGTTGCACTGTCCTTGGTGCGTTCTTTTTTTATTTTTTTTTAATCAACACCAAATCTCTTCGGCTTAAATAACACATCTACAAGGGGAATGTTCCAGAATAGGGATGCTGTCGTTCAAGTATGTTACTGTACACATCAAGTATAAGTTATTTTCAATCTGGCCTATAATATAAACAGAGAGATACAGTAAGTTCTCCTCGTGACATTTTTAGGCGGAAAGAATTACTTCTAACCAGTCCTGTGCCCGGGGGTGTGCGATGAGGCATTGAATGTAGGAGTCTCAGAAGTAATGTTGGAGAACCCAGACCGCTGCCCGTTGGGCAGAACAGTCACCATCCATGTCCAGTTGTACCCGTTGTATCCGTCTGTGATGTCAGTTGGACTTTGTCACCATGGTGGTGACACTGTTTAGTATCAGTGATGTTTAGTTTAGTTTAGTTAGTTTATTAGCACATCATAGAAAACATGTAACATTATATACATGGGAACAAAATACAGTGCGAGGAAAGGAAGAAGCCATCAGGCTTATTTGGAATCCTTCCCTTATTGGAAGAGATAATAAAATTACAGATTTAAAAGTTCAATAACAATACGGTAAAATACCACAAAAGGGGCAGCTGTGCAATGAAGAGATAACACAGAAACTGCACAAAAGAACAAAAGAAAAGAGAAAAAGAAAAAAGAACATTAACTCTCCTACTGCCAGATTATTTATTTATTTATTGGGTCTGGTGCCATCAAAAAGCGGCTTACCTTTGCGACGTTATAGTAGATAGACAGACAGACATTTATTTATTTTTTTTTATTTTTTTTGGTTGTGCAATAGTGCACTTTGGTCTGCCAGGCAGCAGAGGGCGGCGTCATGCGAGAATGAATGTGAATTTGCCTGTTATGTGTTGAAGAAGAAGAAGACCAGTCACTGGCCACAGAGCCTTACAGCCAGAGGAAATCAACAAGGAAGTGAATTGTTCTCCGTTGATCTAACGCATAATGGATTTTTTACACCATCACCGCGGAAAATGTGTTTACAGTAGACGGCCGCGCGACCCCTCATCAGCTTACAGTCATCAGACGAACGAACCGAACGAGCGCCGTATTGGCGGAGAGGTCTTGCGAAATCGGGCGAACGTGAACGTTCAAAGCGTTGGGAGAGTTAAGAAAACACATCAGTGAACTAAATCATATTGACTACAGTTAGGAGGACGAAATAAGATATAGCTTTAGATGTTTTTTTGAATACTGGCAAGGATATTGATAACTTCAGTGAAGCATCTAGACAGTTCCACAAATGAGGGCCTCTAAATTTGATAAATGATTGATGTTTTGAAGAACGACAAAAAGGTAAATCAAAATCATCCCTTTGCCTTGTGGGGTAGGAGTGAATGTCAGAAGTTAACTGAAAAAAATTATGAAAAGAAGATGGAATGTCTTGTTTGCATTTTTTAAATTTAAACATAAACAAACAGGTTTGTAGAATATTTACTTTGTCAATAGGCAATAATGAATCTTTAATGAAGAGAGGAGCAGATGGCTCATATCTATTTGACTGAGAAATCATTCTCACAAACCTTTTTTGAATGATCAGAATTTGTGTTAAGAATGATGGACATGTTGCAGCCCAAACAATAATCTGCATGTCAGCATGCAGACAGACGGTCAGACGCCGGACAGCGGACGGACAGACATTCAGTAAATGAATAGTCAGATATGACATAAATGTAAGGTGCTATAAAGTGTCAATGTAATTCAGAGTGCTGTGGATGAAAATGTTATTTACAGGGGTGATCTCAGCCCAAAAAGTTTGAGAAAATATTTTTCTAAATATGTTGTTATGGCAGTCATCAAACATAACCACATTAGAATGATTCATAGAAACGCAAAGAATAATCTTGAACAATCTTGTTATTGTGGCACAAGAATGGTGTTTGGTGACCCCAACCGCTAACCTTCAATGAACAGTGCAACTATTGCAGGGATGTCAAACTCAAAAACACAGTGGGCCAACATTTTAAAAATGGTACAAGTTGAGGGCCGGAATGGTTCAGTGTTTATTCAAACGCGGGCTTGCGGTCACAGGCCCTCGATACATGCCAATGCACTAGCAGTGCATTGTGGGACTTGTAGTATTATGTGTAGCAGAGTGACTAACTGCCTCAGCCTGATGGTATCAAAAGTCTAATATCTCCCCCAGTCCATAGGGATATCCCTTTGGTCTGGTGGTTAAGATGTTTGACTTTCATGTGGGAGACCTTGGTTCGAATCCCAGGCATTGCATGTGCAATATACCAGTTGACCAGTTCTAATAGTAATTAAATATCATCCCGCGGGCCGAAGATAATTCATTCACAGGCCCCCGGGCCTTGAGTTTGACATAATGTGAAATATAGCCACTCTTAAAATCTCACAACTGACATCACATTTCCATGTGCTGTGAGCTTGTAGGTCTGATCTTCTGCTGTTTAGAAACAGCCCTCCCCATCAGGCCTGTCACAATTATTAGCTACATAATCATCAAATCACAATTATCTTACATGATCGCAATTATTTTGTCATAATCATCATAATCGTTGAAAGATGTTATCAAACATTTTATAAAATACTGGAAATGGCAGATCTACAAACTCACAACATGTCACGATGAGACACGGTGTGAGCTTGTAGATTGCTTTTTTAAAGTATGAATTTGGCAAATGTGTAATTTATTTTATATTTAGGTTATGTGTCATATCTGCCATGTGCAACTTCTTCTTCTGCTCTCCCTCTGCCACGCCTGGGGAGACAACGGACTGACCTCATGCTTCCTTCAATGCATGAGTAGTCCAGGTTGTTTCTTTTCACCTGACAGGGGGGATTTCCCCGGGATGGACGTAGCGCGTGGAAGGAACACGTTATTCCAACCAGTTCCTTTCCCCTCCACCAAGCGCCCCGGCTGGCCAGGGGGAGGCATTATTGAGACCAGGATTACTGCATGTTTTTGTGAGGGTATCAACCCTAGGAGACACAGGGAGAACATGCAAACTCCACACAGAAAGGCCCTTTCGCCAACCCCACCTAGGGTGTGGGCGCTGATGACGTGGAGGGAGAAATACGCCCCCAACGCCCACAGCGTCCCCCGGCGGGAATCAAACCCAGGACCTTCTAGCTGTGAGGCGAAGTGCTAACCACTGCGCCACCGTGCCCCCTGCCATGTGCAACTTCAAAGCCTACAAGCCAAACAGAAATGTAATTGTCAACGACAAAAACATGATTAAATCGTTAATCACAATGAATCGTCATGTAAAATGTCATAATCGTGACAACCGTCCCTACTCCCCATTCATGTCTGTTCTCTTCTGCCGAACAAAAACTGCTGACCAACCCAGAAGTGTTCTGGGCTCAGTTTGTTGCTTCTTGGAGTTGAGCAGGAAAAAAAGATCAGTTTGTTGCTTCTTGGAGTTGAGCAGGAAAAAAGGCTTCAAAAAGCTTCTTTCCTGAACGTGTGAAGGAATGAGGGAGCTCTGTGGAAGGTCGTGACCTCTGGAATGACTGTGGCTCGCCTCTCGCTGCATGACAAAGATCTGCTTTCATCTCTGGTCTCACCTGTCCTGCGCTTCTATTTTCTATTCTGTTCTATTCGACCATACAGACATCACACAGAGTAGCAAGACCACAATGTAGAAATACTAATTCAAAGTCAAATGTATTTAACATTTTTGCTTTAGTAACAAGTGAAACACATTAAAACAGACCTGAGTTGCACTGTACTTTGTCAGTGCATTCTTCGTCAGTCTACACTACCGTATACCAAATCTCATTCACCAAAAGTAGCAGCTCCACAAGCTCACAACGTGTCTAAGTATCTGTTTACAATAGACTTGGTGGTTTTAATAGTGTATTGATCTCCTGCTTCAAATGAAGTCCGTCTTACCATTTGAATTCTCTCCATTCAAGTCATTGGGAAAAAATATGTATGCCCATACATGGATATCCCTGATGTCATCGATACCAGTAAGACTCCCTAAATCGGGAGATAAACGACCGTCAGGTCGCATACACAAACTTTAGAAGGCAATGGTAGCCAATCAGGAGGGAATATGGGAAATGGGACAGATGCATTTTGATGACATGACTGTAGAGATACAGTGTACCACTTTGTGTGATTTTAGGGCAAAACATTTAGGAGCAGTGTCCAAAAATGTGTCTTGCAAGAATCGGCCTTATGGTGGCGCTAGAAGAGGGACATATGAGAAATGAGTGGGTGGAGGTTGTGGTTTGGCAGCCAAGGAGTGTTTGTGCAAAGTTTGGCATGGATCGGGGCAACGGTGGCGGAGATATGAGTAGGGGAAAAGTGTGGCGTGTGACGTGACGTGACGTGACGTGACAGACTGACAGACAGACAGCCGGTGGAGGTTTTGATAGTAACTGCGACCCGACGGTCGCAATTAAGCCTCAATAGACATACTGTAGGCCCAGTAGACTGGAGCTAACATGCAGTAGGATGTCATTGGTAGGCAGGTTTGTGATCGAGCGGTCCACAGCCCTCCTGTGAGGCACAGAGTGAATACAAGCATTGGACTGGAGATACCACAGTGGTTCTCAAACCCTTTCATGTCAAGGACCCCCATTTGAGATCCCCCTGGAACTCCCTCAAGGACCCTTGGGGGTCCCCAGAAACCACTTTAAGAAGTTATGGCCTATATTTCCAAATAATAATCTCATAATTCGCAAAAGTTTGGTGCCCAGCGGTTATTTGCCATACTTGTTTTACATCCATTTGAATTGCGTCGATGTACAAACCGGTGTCAGACCCCCATATTTGGTGCCCGGCGGCTATTTGCCCCCAGGCGATTATTTGTAAATATATGGTAGACATAAGTTATACCAGTGTTTCTCAACCTTTTTTCTGCATAGGCACACTTTTCATGTCCCAAGAATCCATGGGCACACCAACATAATACGGGGGTGTAAATATCGCCACTGTCGGGAAGAAATCTTGTATGTTCAAGTTTGCATATGTGTACGTTTCCTCGCAAAGTAAAGCCCTGCTTCATCATACAAGGCTGTCGTGAAAACAGCCGATCTATAAGCACACAACACCTCAGCGTTGTGTGCTTGTAGATCGGCTGTTTAAATCATTTTTTAAATGATAAATACAATAGGCCTACTGGCTTTCAAGCAGTTTCAAGGGGCACACTTGACCCTTCTCAGGGGCACACCAAAGGTCCCCAGGCACAGTGGTTGAGAAACACTGAGTTATACTATCTTTATAACGAGCATTAGTGAGCAGCAGTTGTATGAAGACAGGGTTGAAGACGGGTCATGTTGTCCTGTCATGTTTATTCTCCCAATGAACTGCTTCTCACAGCACTGTGTCGTCTTCCTAGCTTGTTCCTGTCTAAACACAGTAAACAGAGACACAGCTGCATCTGAGATGCCATAATAGCTCAGTCATATTTTAGTTACAGTATCTACTTAAGGATTTGAGTCAAATAAATCTACAGTTCATTTTGTCGGGCCTTGATGGCGTTGTAATGGCTGATTTTATTACATTTCCGATCTACAAGCTCACAGCTGTGTCTCCCTGCTATATGCTATTCTCAGAGGACACCATCCAGTGGCGTCAGTTCAGCCAAAGCTAGGGTATGGCAAAGTTTTTTACCCAGGTTTCTACGGTTTCTTGGGCTGGAAATGGCAGGCTGGTTCAAGTGCAGCTAAACTTGGCATGTTAGTAAACGTGCCACAAATTCCACAATTAACAATAATGAATTGCACCTGTGCAGCTGACCTGCAGAACCTGGGAATATACCATTTTGTCAAGATGGGGAGAATAAAAGTGTGGAGAATATCATTATAATACCTTGTTAAAGTGACCATTTTGTTAAATTTAGCATTTGTAGTTATTTTACTGTAATTTAACAACATAATAACCAACACAGATAGACAAAGAGACATTCAATTCATGGATTTATATTTAAAAGTAACTGGACCCAGGGTATGGCAGCTGCATACCCCTGCCATACCCAATTGACGCCCCTGACCCCATCACCATTACTGATTCCCCAGCGCGGCACGGCTGCAGCTCACCGCTCCAAGAGAGAGATTGGTCAAAGGCAGAGAACACATTTCAAATCACATCAAAGTGTCTGACTGATAGATAAATTATTATTAACACCCGGGTGTTTGGTGTTGTGCTCTGAAAAGGTGTCTTTCAGTTCTACTGGATCTCTTTGTTGACGAAATTGTCAACATATTTAGTCAACATCATAGCTTAGTTTTTATTTAATTTTTGTCAGTGAAAAAAGGGAGTCGACAAACATTTTTTGTCATCATTTTACTGTTATTTCTCTAACAGTTAATTTGTGGCCATCCTCATCCAACCATCACCACTACCTTCACTAGATGTCAGAGTTTGTCACATAATGCAGTGGTTGTCAAATTGGGGTGCAGGGGACCTCCGGGGGTCCTTGAGGGGGTTCCAGGGGGTCCCCAGCACCATGGGGAACAGTTCAGACTGTTTAAAGTCACAAAGGAAGCTGAAAAGCTTAAGCTCTGCTTAAGCTATTTATTCTTGTTCAGCTATTTCGAAAATAGCCGATCTACAAGCTCACAACCCCAGAGTTTGAGCACCGTCCCCATTGTTGATCCGTTCCATAATCCATCCCTGGTTCAATGGATATGCTAAACTACCTTCATTAGTCTCTCATTGTAGTTGCATCACTTTAAATCTTCCCTGGTATAAATGTTAATTGTTAGTTTATTGGTACATTGGTATAGTACATATATGATTTCAGTTGACTAAATCTACAGTTGATTTTGACATTTCTGCAGATTATTATTACAAAACATACATAAACCACTTCAGCCCTCCTATACACATTTGATACATTCGATTGAAAGTAGCCGATCTACAAGCTCACAATGTGTAGTATGGGCTTAATAGCCCATACTAACCACCCATTTCCCACTGTAAATACAGATTATTTCTTTTTCTTCTTTCTTTTCTTTTTCTTCTTCATGACTATTTAAATTAGTTTATTTTGCTATTGATGTTATCCTCTGCATAGTACTGTGTTCTATCTGTCTGTCTGTCTTTCAATGTTATATGAGATACATAAAGTATTGTGTTCTATCTGTCTGTCTTTCAATGTTATATGAGATACATAAAGTACTGAGTTCTATTCAATGTTGTATGAGATACATAAAGTATTGTGTTCTATCTGTCTGTCTTTCAATGTTATATGAGATACATAAAGCACTGTGTTCTATTCAATGTTATATGAGATACATAAAGTATTGTGTTCTATCTGTCTGTCTTTCAATGTTAGATGAGATACATAAAGTACTGTGTTCTATCTGTCTGTCTTTCAATGTTATATGAGATACATAAAGTACTGTGTTCTGTCTGTCTGTCTTTCAATGTTATATGAGATACATAAAGTACTGTGTTCTATCTGTCTGTCTTTCAATGTTATATGAGATACATAAAGTACTGTGTTCTGTCTGTCTGTCTTTCAATGTTATATGAGATACATAAAGTACTGTGTTCTATCCGTCTGTCTGTCAATGTTATATGAGATACATAAAGTACTGTGCTCTATCCGTCTGTCTGTCAATGTTATATGAGATACATAAAGTACTGTGTTCTGTCTGTCTTTCAATGTTATATGAGATACATAAAGTACTGTGTTCTGTCTGTCTTTCAATGTTATATGAGATACATAAAGTACTGTGTTCTGTCTGTCTTTCAATGTTATATGAGATACATAAAGTACTGTGCTCTATCCGTCTGTCTGTCAATGTTATATGAGATACATAAAGTACTGTGTTCTGTCTGTCTTTCAATGTTATATGAGATACATAAAGTACTGTATTCTATCTGTCTGTCTTTCAATGTTATATGAGATACATAAAGTACTGTGTTCTATCTGTCTGTCTTTCAATGTTATATGAGATACATAAAGTACTGTGTTCTATCTGTCTGTCTTTCAATGTTAGATGAGATACATAAAGTACTGTGTTCTATTCAATGTTATATGAGATACATAAAGTACTGTGTTCTATCTGTCTGTCTTTCAATGTTATATGAGATACATAAAGTACTGTGTTCTATCCGTCTGTCTGTCAATGTTATATGAGATACATAAAGTACTGTGTTCTATTCAATGTTATATGAGATACATAAAGTACTGTGTTCTATCTGTCTGTCTTTCAATGTTAGATGAGATACATAAAGTACTGTGTTCTATTCAATGTTATATGAGATACATAAAGTACTGTATTCTATCTGTCTGTCTTTCAATGTTATATGAGATACATAAAGTACTGTGTTCTATCTGTCTGTCTTTCAATGTTATATGAGATACATAAAGTACTGTGTTCTATCTGTCTGTCTTTCAATGTTAGATGAGATACATAAAGTACTGTGTTCTATTCAATGTTATATGAGATACATAAAGTACTGTGTTCTATCTGTCTGTCTTTCAATGTTATATGAGATACATAAAGTACTGTGTTCTATCTGTCTGTCTTTCAATGTTATATGAGATACATAAAGTACTGTGTTCTATCCGTCTGTCTGTCAATGTTATATGAGATACACAAAGGTTTCCTGTGAAATAAGCTGAAGAGCTTACTAGGATCTCCTTTTAGTAGACCTTGTACCAGTGAACTGTACCATCATGAAACTGTACTTTTTCCTATGCAAACTATCCTACTGATAAAGTCTTCAATCAATCAAACCACCACCACTGCTGCGTCTTTTTTTGGGTAAGCGAGGCCTTACAGGTCACGGGAGGAAGGGTCCTGGGACAGAACAGTGGGTGGGTGAAGGGTGGAGGGTGGGTGTTATGAGAGGAGGAGGAGGAGGGCCACAGGATGGGGATCAGGTTCGGGTTTCACCCTCCTCCGGTGGGGGGTCCGAAGGGGGCCGTCCTGCTTGCAGGTTCTGAATATACAGAAGGACCATAGGAGGCAGGCTGGACATAAAACCGCGCTGCTTTGCCCTGACGCGGTGGGTGCAGAGAGTGCTGGTCAGTTTGGGGGCCCCGCGTTTTAAAAGGATTCCGCTAAAAAGATTTCACTTGGACTGCATGGTTCTATCAAGACTCTGACACCGTCTGGGGAAGAAGGACCACCTCTCCACCTCCACCTCCACCTCCACCTCCCACTGCCTGCCACTGCAACAACAAACCAACTGCTAACTGAGCCTCACTCAGTTTGATTCCTGCACCCCAAGGCCCTGTGCATGTCTAACGTTTAGACATGTTCAGCTTTGTGGATTCAAGGACTGTCCTGCTACTCCTGGCCGGCCAGGTGCTTTTACTAGGAGTGGTCAGAAGTCAGGAGGAAGATGACCGTAAGTTCAACACACGCTAATAATAATTACTCTACGATTTTATTTTATCACTATCATCAAAAAAAAGGAAAAGGTCTGGTGGATTTGTTTCTTTTGTTTACCAGTTTAATTGTATTTGTTTAACCCTTCAGTAGAATAGCGGAACAATAGACAGACAGGCAGTGGCATTGGTGTAAAAATACAAAGGAAATGGATTTGCCTTGTCTTCTTTAATTGTTTTATTCTTACGAGGCAACATCATCTCCATTTAGGCAACATTATTATTGCCCACCCACTGCTGGGTCAATGTTTTGTTACGGTGGCCTCTTGTTAACTAAAGGCTACGGTATTATTATTTCATGCATTCAAAACAAAAACTAAAAAGATCTTAATGATTATAACGATAAGAAGGTACAGAGGGCAGGTTGTTGTTTGGGAGGACAGAACAGGGGGTCCCTGGTCCCTGAGAGGACAGCAGCAGGGGTCCCTGAGAGGACAGATCGGGGGTCCCTGGTGGTCCCCTGACAGCAGGGGTCAGGCTGTCAGGGTGCGTCTGTAAGGAATGGAGCACCAGGTCCTCAGGTGAACAAGCATCCTTTTGTTCACCTGCTGCTGCTGCTGCTGCTTCGTCTGGCTCTGCTTTCCTGCTGCTTGTTTTGAAACTTCTGTCCTTAATCTTAAGCCCACTGACGGTCTGTTAAAAAATAGCAGATCTACAAGCTCGCAGCGCGGCACTCGGTGCCGCGCTGTGAGCTTGTATATCTGCTATTTTTCACTGGTTAAAGCATTCAATAATTCTAGGCCTAAATGGGTTAAAGGACAAATCTTTATGGATTGTGTGGTGCAAGAAGAAACCAGAGAACGAGCCACTTTATAAAGCCTTTAGTTTATACGTAGTAGACGTCCCTCAGGGCTCTGTACAAGGCCCTCTCCTGTTTTGCCTCGACGGCGCTGAAAATATCTTCGGTGGCATTTAGCCACAATCTACTTTGATTGATTGAAGATTGATTGAATTTGATTGATTGATTGAAGACTTTATTAGAAGTTTGCATAGGAAAAGGTACAGTTTCATGACGGTACAGTTCACTGGTACAAGGTCTACTAAAAGGAGATCCATGAAAAGACTAAGCTTATTTCCACTGGAAACCATTGAAGTATCTCATATAACATTGAATGACAGACAAATAGAACACAGTACTATGCAGTAGATATGTAAAGAAAAACAAAATAGAAGACAGTAAGTCAAAACAAACAGTATATACAAAGAAGGGGCAGGGGAGGGTAGGGTTGAAGACTTTATTAGAAGAAGTTTGCATAGGAAAAGGTACAGTTTCATGGCGGTACAGTTCACTGGTACAAGGTCTACTAAAAGGAGATCCTTGAAAAGACTAAGCTCACACAACGTATGCTTGTATTTATTTCGTTGCCCCCGAACAGACAGGGGACGTTAGGGTTCATGTGGTTTGGCACCTTCATTTTGTCACATTTCCCTTCCTCTTTCTTGCACATTTCATCCTATCCTTCTTTTGGAAGCTATTTGAAATGAGGCTCTTTCAGTGTGTTAATTGATTAGGTCTCGGGGGTCTCTCTATGCTGAGGCAGAGTCACGGGTTGAGGCTCTCCTAGAGCTGGGCTTTCCTAACGCCAGGTGACAGCCAGGGGTCAGACGCTGCTTGACCTCTTAGACTAGCAGGCTCAAAGGGGAGCAGAGAGAGCAGCGGCCAGCCCAGGCACGTGCACACGTAGACACCAAAAGGGGGCTTGAGCCCCTGCCCTTTTATCAGTCTGTAAAAAAAGTGCCCTCTCCAGAACCATGAATGCAGTTTTTACTGCGGTGAAAGAAATGCAAATTAATGCTCTTTTTCCATGCCATACCTGAAGGCAGCATTCAAGAGAATTGCCTTGTCCAAACTCTCCTGAACTTGAATGCAGCATCTTATGTTGAACGAATTGCCCTCTCTGTGTAGAAATCCATGCCGTTTTACGCATTGGACGTATTGGATTGATTATGCTTAGTTCAGTGTGGTATCAAGCACCGAAAATAGCCGACCTCCAAGCTCTCAACGCGTCGCAGTTGTGAGCTTGGAGGTCGGCTATTTTCGATATTTTCACCACAAGGTCCTTTTAGAAATGTCAGCCCCTGCCCCTCTAACATTCTCTGCACGTCCCTGGGCAAGTCTATCATCAGCAGAGGAGGTTATACGGACGATGGACATAAAGATAGTCTATTTTAGAAAGAGGTTCACAGACCCTGGTTTGATGAAGCTGCACTTTGCAGGACATTATTCTACCCTTTTTTCCTGCATTATCAGCTCATTTTATGCCATCCCCATGCAGCATCCATTACAGCTTCTATCAACCGACGCATGATGACACCCCAAATGAAATTAAAAGTTGGGGAACAAGGGAAGAGAGAGAGCAAGGGAACTTTTTTGCAAAAAAAGGACCCAAAGCCCACTGCTGGCTCTGCTTCATGCCATGCTGAGCGCAGAGCGCAGCGCAGCACGCAGGTTTAAACGAGATCCTGTAACGCGTACGTGCTAAGAATCAATTTCACGTAAACGCTCAAAAAACAAATAGCGGCATTTAGGGAGTTTGGTTATAGCCTGTACACACACACACACACACACACACACACACACACACACACACACACACACACACACACACACACACACACACACACACACACACACACGCACAAGCTGGGCATTCTTAAACGTCCCCCGTATGTTTGAACTGGCTCTTGACACGGCCACGGCATCCCAGATGCCCGAGACCTTTTTTTTTCCCTCTTTTAGAAGCAGCTCCTTGTTGACTTTAGGCAGCAGCTTGTCAATTGTATGCTCCAGTCTCCTCCTCCTCCTGGGCTGTGAGAGAAGCTCATTCATGAAGCCCTGCTCCACACAGCACCACAGGGCCCTCAGGTTAAACACACACAGCCCTGGTGGAATACCTTCAATAGCCTTCTAACACTTTAACCCTCTGCAGCCTTGCCGGCCTCCCTGATGTCTGCGGGAGGAAAACATTTGGTGAAAATGGCAGATTTTAGAGCTGCAAGCTCAAAACCCGTCGCAAACCCAGGGCTATTTTCAGCTGAGCTGTTTAGTGTAGTGGTGGGGGGAAACAAGCAGGTGGCCTCGAAAAGACCCCAATGCGTGGGTTTTAAATGCATCTCTTGTTGGTGTGACGTTTTGCTCTGCTATAGAAGGGTCTGTATGTCAGTGGTTCTCAAAGTGGATTCCAGGTTCCTTTCTGTGGTTCGAAATTGACCCTTACAAGTCTGTAACTCTGACAGTGTACAAATGGAACCAAATGAACCCTGACGGGTTCATTTGGTTCCATTTGTACACTGTCAGAGTTAAAGGGACATTCCACTTTTAACAGGGAAACAGCTTATGGGCTTCCCTCCACACACACCCATTGTAACTTCAAACTCCATTTTAACCATGATAGATTCATTAAAAACATCCATTATTTTTTCTGTTGACTCATACTACCCTCCTAATAAGTGAGCAGGCCTGGGTGTTTTTAATGAATCTATCATGGTTAAAATGAAGTTTGAAGTTACAATGAGTGTGTGTGGGGAGAGGCCCTGGGCCTGGAGGGCCTGGTAAGATTTACATCAAATATCTAAATATTGAATCAAGAAAATTTAAAAACTGTTCAGGGTGTTCATAAAAGCCTGATTAGATGATAAAATTACCAACAGTTTTTTTGAAAGTGAAATATCCCTTTAAGGGGAGACTATGGAGAAACACTGCTGTATAGTGACCTGAAGTTCAACTCAATTCTTCAAATGTTTATTTGTGTTTGTTTCCTTAGCTTTATGAGCTGTAGTGCTTACACAGAACTGTATGGCTACTGCTAGAGCAGTTATTTTAGTTGCCAGGGAGGTCTCTTACAGCTGCTAGGGGGTTCAGTTCAATGTGAATTCAGACTCAACGACAAGCAGCCTACATGTCAACAAACAGCAACGTGACACATTATGCATTGATGGAAACACCAACACGTTGTTTTGCTCAGGAAGCAATGTGAATGATGGAGTGTTGTCTTTCTCAATCAATGCTTATATCGTCACTGTCGGGCAGAGACCTTGTATCTCCAAGTTTCAAATTTGTAATTTTCATCACACAAGGCCGTCGCACAAAAGTAGTGAAAACAGATGATCTACAAGCACACAACGCCTCGCGGTGCGAGGCGTTGTGTGCTTGTAGATCGGCTGTTTTCACTAGTTTAAATCATTTTAAAAATGATAAACACAAAACAAACAGTTATGGACATACAAGGTTTCCACCCGACAACGACGATATGTGTGTTGTTGGTTTGTATAATATGTGATATGATATTATGACATGTGATGATGTGATACTTACCTATTCATACAGGTGTATGTAACAGCAAAACCTGAATATCGTGGAAAGGTTAATGTGTGTATGAGAATTATGACACACCTTCATCCAAGAAAACACAATTTCACGTAAAAAAATAAATAGTTATTATTGGTATTGTTGACAATTATATATTTCACGTCATGAATCTAGAATAAAGACATATTTCGATCACATTACAGGGGGGGACAAAAATAACTTTTTCCGCGATATTCAAAACGTTTTGCCGATCACCTGTATGCATAATGCTTCATGCTGCCGTGTGCACTAGCTGTGCAGGCTTTGTTGGCAGAAAGATAACTTTTTTTTATCTTTCTCTCTCTCTCTCTCTCTCTCTTCCCATGTAACCTCACCTCACGTTCACCCCCCCTCCCCCCTCCCCTTCGTGTTCCCTCCCACTTTTTATAACTCCTCCCACTCCCCCCCCCCCGCCCTCCCCCAAACCTCCTCACCCTTCAATCTTCATAACAACCGTTCATGCGTTGTTTCGACAACCTTCTCATCCCAACCCATAATATCCAACATCCCCGCACTTTTGCTGCCTTTCTGCCCTTTCTTCCTGCCTTGTCTTGTCTTGTCTCGTCTGCCCCTGCTTGCCACATCGCCCCCTGGTGTTGGTCGTTCCCCCGCGACCTCCGCAGAGGATGATGCGGGCGGCTGCATCCAAGATGGCCAGAGCTACATGGACAAGGACGTGTGGAAGCCCGAGCCGTGTCGCATCTGCGTGTGCGACGGCGGCTCGGTGCTCTGCGACGAGATCATCTGCGAGGAGATGAGGGAGTGCGCCAACCCTGTGTTCCCGTCCGGGGAGTGCTGCCCCGTGTGCCCGGCGGACGCCACTGCGCCCATCGGTTGTGATTTATTTATTGACGCTCCCTCACATAATAAATAAATTACGATCTCTGACTCTGCACTTTGACGCTTTGGAATGATGGGGAACTAGTTGGTCTGAGGAGAGACAGGGCCTCGGTCTTTAATCTCCCTGAGGCCTGCAGTAAGAATCCTGGATGTTAATTCAGCTCTGAGAGGGTGCAAACAGTACCTTACCCCAGTGTTTCTCAACCTTTTTTCTGCATAGGCACAACTTTTCATGTCCCAAGAATCCATGGGCACACCAACATAATACGGAGGTGTAAATATCGTCACTGTCGGGAAGAAACCTTGTATCTCCAAGTTTCAAATTTGTACGTTTCTTCACAAAGTAAAGCCCTGCTTCATCATACAAGGCTTTCGCACAACAGTCGTGAAAACAGCAGATCTACAAGCACCAACGCCTCGTACCGTGAGGCATTGGTGCTTGTAGATCTGCTGTTTTCACTAGTTTAAATCATTTTTAAAATGATAAATACAATACTGGGTTTCAAGCAGTTTCAAGGGGCACACTTGACCCTTCTCAGGGGCACACCAAAGGTCCCCAGGCACAGTGGTTGAAAAACACTGCCTTACCCCTTATCCATAAACCATTTTGCCATTTCTTTACTATTTTGAAAGATATTTTAAAAATATGTCAAATAGCCGATCTACAACTTCACAACATGTCGATGTGGATCGGCGAGTTGAAGTATTTCTAAATGTTGTTCAGAATAGCACAGTATGGCTAATAATACGTTTAGGCATAACGGGTAAGGCTAGCTAGATACACTTAGGGCCCGATCTCTCTGAAAATGAACTTTGGGGGTGTGCAAAAAAGCAAATGGACCCTTTAATCATTTGGTTCCAGACCTTTTTTAGGTCCCATTTGTTCCCTCCCATAGTTAAGTAAACACTCAGGATTCGACTGTGTACATGTGTGTTTATTTAAAGACCTGAACTTTAAACCCATTCATTCCAAAGTTGCCCTTTTTCCCTGCCTGCTATAAATGCTTACAAACTGAAACAGGACTTAATTTATACAGATATTCATCTGGAAGACGTGATGAAATGTCATCACGGTTTTCACATGAAAATCATCTCGGCTCCGAAAAGTATAAATTAGGTTTATTCTTTACAGGTCTTTACAGGTCTCCACACTGTATCTGTATCTGTTTCATTTAAATCAGCGATGACCGAGATTAAAGCCTGTAATCTCTTTCTTAGATGGATCCTATAGTCTTGGACCATTTCTTTATTGATTCTGACATTTACGTATCTGTCATAATCAATGATATCTCTCTCAGCGTTGAGTCCAAGGCTAGATGGGTGCTACATCCTTAGCTTTGCATTGGTGAGGAACCGATTTCACTTGGTGAAATCAGTTCCTCATCGATGCAAAGCTACTGTATGGGTCAGAGTTGGGTGGATTTGTATATTGTTAGATTGGTAAATGTGAGCCCAAAGTCAATCCAACCATATGTTTAATGACTACATCTGACCACTCAGTTTGGTCAGCATGTCAGAATGCTTTTAGCCTCACGTCTACTCCTCCATGGCAGCTGGTCGCTAGGGTCCTTTAGGGGGGGGTCTAAATTGACCCTTACAAGTCTGTAACTCTGACAGTGTACAAATGGAACCAAATGGACCCGTAAGGGTCCATTTGGTTCCATTTGTACACTGTCAGAGTTAAGGGAGGACCTTGAAATGTAAAGGTTTGAGAAACACTGCCTTATTGTAGGATGGAGTACGCAGTAGGCTTGGGCCTTTTGAAGGACCTTCTGTACTATTATTACTGGGGTATTTTAGAAGCACCAGTTGCTCACGTGACAGGATGTCACAATACGACACTTCCTGTCCTGATACGGAAGTCTAGCTGTTAAGGACAACTCCGCCCAAAATCACTTCTAGGCTCATATTCCTACTTATATTGATCCATAATGACTGTCCATGGGATCTATTAGGCAGAAATGCTCCTGTTGTCCAGTTTCCCCAGCAGAACCCAGCAGCTCTCATAGCATAGAGTGGAGCCTATAAGCCTATCACTTCAAATCACACAAAAGTGACTTTCTTTTTCATGAATGTGTTACTATTTGTCATTACAAACACATCCCCATGTCATCGTTGTCCCACACAAGCCACCAAAATCTCATAAATCATGTCTTGGGGTGAGCATTCGGCCCAACTGCCAATCAAAGTGGCAAAACACATAAAAGCATAACATCTGTTTAGCAGAGGACAAACCAAGGCATGGATGTGTTTGTAATGACAACTAGTACCACATTCATGAAAAAGAAAATCACTTTTCAAGGCTTATAGGCTTATTGGGATCAAAATAAGTAGGAGAATGAGCCTAGAAGTGATTATTCTCATGATGTTTCTGGATCCCAAAAAGCTTTAGCTGAAGACTCTGATCCTTTTTATAAACGTCTTTCAATCTGGCATCCCAATATCGGTCATGTCATTATGTCAACATTGGTGAACATACATAGCAGATGTACAAGCTCACAGCGTGTCATGATGTGGCATGCTTTGAGCTTGTAGATTTGCTGCATGACACCATAGTACAACAAAGTATATGAAATAGAGTGATTAATTAAGCTGTCAAAGATGCAACATCTTTGCACAATTTATAATACACCTCATGTACATATCAGCTGCTACTCTATACTGCTTTTAATGCTTACAGTATTTGACCCCAAACGCTTTCTAATCTGCCCAGCCTGCCCATATTAAGGTTATATCTGTTTAACCTTGTCTTTCTCATGGCTTGGTCTGCGCTGGCTTTTTGCTTCAACCCACTAAATTGCAGAGCTTATCAAGTACATCCAGACGGGTTCTATTTTCTATAGGTTTGGGTTTGGTGACTGATCTCTGACTGATCTCTGAATGATCTCTGACTGATCTCTGAATGATCTCTGACGATCAGAAGGCCGTCCCTTTTCTGTAGTGAACATTGGGTGAAAACAGCCAAACAGCCAATCACCTCCTGTCACAGTGCGTGAGCTTGGCTCCCGGCTATTTTGGGCCAAGAGACTTGGTGTTGAGAAGTGAACCATGAACCGATTTTATACACGTCTTTATGGGTGAAGACTTTTCAAAATACTTTTCAAAAATAGCTGACCTAAAAGCGCAAAAAGTCTTTTTGATGTGACGCTTGTAGATCTGCTATTTTTTTGAAAATCTGTTTAAAATATGAAATCAGGCTTCAGTTGTTGTTATTACTAAGCATGAAAGCAGAAAGCTTTGCCTGAGGTTTTAGCTTTTTTTAACCTTGTTCTTTCTCTTCCATCTTGCATCCGTTCATCCTCATCATCAGAGACCATCGGTGCCAAGGTGAGACCATAATACACTCACTGTCCACTCACACACTGTCAGAAAATGAAACAAGATTACATGTTTTTAAACTAAAGCCATTGTTGTGCAAACACTTTTGTTCTGTAGCACTGAGATTTGTGTTTTTGTATTATTAGTATTATTATAATTGAATGATAATACCTGTGTGTTGTGGGGTATGAATGGATGTGTATGACTGTGGTGTATGGATGGATGTGTATGACTGTGGGGTATGAATGGATGTGTATGACTGTGGTGTATGGATGAATGTGTATGGCTGTGGTGTATGAATGTATTTCTGGAGGTTTGTACTGTACGTCTCTCATGCTGTGATCATGTTCTCATGTGTTTTGTACATCAGGGACAGAAAGGTGAGCCAGGAGAGATCGCAGATGTAAGTATGACTTCACTGTTCCTTTACACTGCAAACTTTTTAGTCCTATAGTCTTTTGAATAAAATCCTATTTTAGTCTTCTGAATAGTCTACCTTGGGTGACTGAATATCATGAGATTTTAGTCGACTAAATCTACAGTGGATTTTTGTCGGCTGAAATGTATTTTGGCAGGCTTTGGTGGATGGTTTTACACATCTTGGTTATATGCTGAAAATAGCAGATCTACAAGCTCACAACAAGTCGCACTGTGACACGTCTTGAGCTTGTGGATCTGCTATTTTCAGAGTGCAACACCCGAGTGCAACCAAACACCAAATCTCTTCTCCACTAGTCCCTCCCTAACATTTGTTGACAAAATTGTCATATAATATTTAGTCTTCGTTTTGGTTATTGCAACACGTGGTTCAGCTGTTTTCGGCAAGGTTATTTTAGAGGCGAAAAGGTAGCGGGCCGAGGGTAGGGCCTTGATGGACTCATATTCACTTTAAAAACTATAAAAACATTTATACCGTATTTGATACTTATACTACAGTACATTAAATCACGTTATGCCCCTGTTGTTTTATGCTGCACTATATCACATATTTAATTACTTTTTTATACCTATATATTTGCAGTTATATACAGTATATACAGTATAAAAATAGATTTAAAGCTATTGTAGCTGCAAAACTCCAACAACCAACCAATTCCCCTGTTCACGGATTAGAACCAATTTAATTTCTCATTCTTATTCCATTTCCATCTCTTCGTCCTTCGTCTTACAATCGTTCTGGATAATAGCAGATCTATACGCTTGCGACGTGTCACATCAGCAACGCACGGCAAGCTTATAGATCCGCTATTCTCTGATTTTTAAGTATAAATGGGCCTGGTTTCTGATAAGGGCTTAAAGTGTGCTGCGATGCTGCGAACGGGAAAGAAGCAAAACCCTTGCATTCCTCAGACATAATCAAGCCACACAAATCCTCTTAACACCCATTAGTTACTTTCTGCTAAGTCTCCACGGCCAGGGAACAAAGCCTGCGCTAATGGAGCCGACGTTTTGATCTAAATTTATCCTGTCAAATGACATCCGCGTCACGCTGCGTTTTCTACTAGAGACTTTTCACGGGAAGAAAAAATAAAATGCATGTCCTTGGAACAGGGGCGTCACAAGGGGGGGGGGGGGGGGGGGGGAGTGGGACTGAGTAACCTGGGCCCAACAGCTCACAGCATATGGCACCGACCGAGTGCTGAGCTTGTAGTTCTGCTGTTTTTGAAAAGTTGTGAAAATGTGCGCAGATCTTTGAATATATGTATTTCTTAAGCGAACATTTGTTACTCAAATTTTGCTTCTGGGGGGGTCCCTGGAACTAAATGTTTTGAGATGGGGGTCTGTGGTCAAATACATTTCATTTTGGGGATTCCTTCACATGAAAAAGTTTGAGCACAACTGACACAGAAACTGTGTTTCAAAAAACCCTAGAAGGATTCGAAATATTCAAAGACTTGCACAAATGTTCACGATTTAAACAAACATTGCAGATCTACAAGCTCGCAGTGCGGCACTCGGTGCACACGCTGTGAACTTGTATATCTGCTATTTTTCAATGGTTAAAGCACACAGTAATTGAAGTGAATCCTTGTGCCCAGGGCCCAGAATGTGGTGTGACCCCCCTGCCTTGGAATGAATGCTGTTCAAAACACAAATGAAATATGAATGTTGATTTGGTCTTCCTACATCAGCCTGCAAAACAACTGATCAAAGCCTTCTTCTTTCTTTTATTATTTAGGTTGTAGGACCAAGAGGACCAGCAGGCCCCATGGTGAGGATTAATCACAACTCTTTTTTTTTAATTTTCATGGATTTTTCTATTGTGATTATTATTGGATAGATATCCTATAATTTGCAACTGGATTATGGATGGGCGATATGGAAAAATACAATGTCACGATATGTTCCCAAGCTGTATCACGATACACAATCATATCACAGTTCTTTTTCATGTTGGTTTTGATGGTTATTTTTCAAGTTATTTAACAGTACAACCACCCTACAGTTCAAGGTAACACAAAGCTAAAAGAAAAAGGAGTAACAGACCATTTAGACCAGTGGTCCTCAAAGTGGGGTCCAGGGACTCTCTGGGTTCCTTTTGGGAGGTCTAAATTGATCCTTACAAGTATGTAACTCTGACAGTATACAAATGAAACCAAATGTACCCAGTACTGTCAGAGTTAAGGGGAGAGAAGTTCTAAATCAGAACTACTGATTTAGAAAAAAAATGCAGGTTTAAATTAATTCTGCAATGAATCTCTGTATTAGCAATTCAACAGGATCTTTTATAAGGCTCTCCCTCATTGTATTACGATATATACGATACCTCTGAAAAGGCATATCGTGGAGACATTGTATCGTCTCAACGATATTTATCACGCCCACTCCTAAACTGGATACATCGCACACAACTCATAACTGGCCTGTGTTTGTTGAAGTTGATGCATGTATTTTAAAGCTGCTATAGCAGAAAAAAGGCAATTGCTTATTTTTATGTTCTTATATCCAGACGGCTAACAATGCTGTGACACTTCTAGTGTCCGCAGTGACCGTCTGCCTCCAAAACTATTCTGTTATTTATGAGAACTTAAGCTCTGTCACTGGCAGCTCATTGGTGCATTAACCGGTCAAACCGGGACTAAAATGATTGACAGACAGGTCTAACCAATCCGAACAAGAGGTTAATCATCGCAGGCCTGCATTTTATCGACCAATGACAGAGCTTGGGTTTAACGCTCTGACATCACGCTCTGACATCACTGTGATGACAGGGGAACGACACTAGATTCCCTTTTATGCCCATATATGGAGATCTCAGATCCCTGAATGTTAAGCCCATATCTAACAGGACTTTCATATGCCCATATATGGAGGCCACATCGGCTACATACCACACTAACAGAATCCATATATGGCCAAGGCAACCCATATCTGTGTGGCTGGTTCTACAGACAGGGATCTCCATATAGGGGCATAAAAGGTACTGTATGTATGATGTCAGATGTCATAGGACTTTCACATAACTGAGTAGACCTAAGCTAAGTTTTGGCTTCTCACAGCATATCTCCATATACAGTACATGGATCTCCATATATGGTTAACTGGTCCGATATACATCACTGGCCAGATGGCAAAGTCATGGCGTGACCTCGCCCTAAGCCTGTCGCCCTTAGGTGTCTTACTGGTTGTTATGATTATTATCTGTCTGAGACAACATGCATTGTGTTGTTGTTTTGTTAGGGCCCCTCAGGAGAGCAGGGACCACGCGGAGAGGCCGGACCAAAGGGAGACAAGGTGAGGAACATTTTTAACAATTCAGGCGTTTTTCAGACGCCCTTAATCCAGAGCCATTTACAGTAAGCAAGGAAATGAATATCACATGCATAGAGTAGGGATGGGACGATATGAACATTTCATATCACGATTATTATGACAAAGGGAATCGCGATTTACAATATTATGGCGATAATCAAAATCCATTATCCTGGGGTGGAACATGTGCCCCAAAAAATAGCCGATCTACAAGCTCACAACGCGTTGCAAGGCGACGCGTTGTGAGCTTGTAGATCGGCTATTTTTGGGCAAAGTCATTTGATAGAGAGTGAAAAAAAGACTGTATCAAGTACGTATATTATAAGTACCGTTTACTAAAAGGTTAAAGTGGTACATGCAGCTCGGCAAATAAAAGGTGAATTGATCCCAGTGCATGACGGAGGACGATATCACGATAAATTAAATCTCCACAGTACAATTATCGTGAGTGTTTTTTATCACGATATACGATAATATTGCGTATCGTCCCATCCCTAATGCATAGAGATAGTAATCCATAGGATCGTAGGTAAACCAAGAGTCTATAAACAGTATAATATCAAAAAAAGTATTAATCTTTACATTGAAGCTTTACACACTACTGTAGGAACTATAGGATGCTAGGTCCATGTGTGAACCCGGCCTCAGGCCCCGGACACACACGTACTTTATGCTTTACCTGGGGGGGGGGGTAAAGCAGCATCCAATTCATTCCCTATGGAAGTTACATATTTTGAAGAGGCAAGCTTGCTCTAAGCTTTTCTTAAGGCTGTCCGAGCAGTTACCCAGGTTCTATGTTCCCCACTTCCCCACAAAAAGGTTATATGTTCCCCACTTCCCCACAAAAGGTTCTATGTTCCCCAGGTTCTATGTTCCCCACTTCCCCACAAAAGGTTCTATGTTCCCCAGGTTCTATGTTCCCCACCCACCCTCCCCACAAAAAGGTTCTATGTTCCCCGCTCAACAAAAAAAGGGTCTACTGCATGTTTCCCACCCCCCCAAAAAAAAAGAAGAAACATGTATATGTTCCCAACTCAAATGCAGGAAATGGTGGGACATCTGGGCACTAAGAACATGTGGGCAATCCTAATGTAGTTGCCTAATGTCTCCACCCCTAAGTGCCCACTCGTCCAAATGCCCACATGTCCCTATTGCCCACATGTCCAGGTGCCCACTCGTCCAGATGCCCAGTAAAACAGCATCTCTATGGATATACTGTATATCTACACAATATAAAATAAAGTGTCAATATAAGCCCTGTGACAAAGGTAACATAAGTTGTCACTCCAATATGGCTGCCATGCGTAGGACTTGTTGTTTTGGGAAACGCAGCCAAGCCAGATCCACCATGGAGGATTCAACATCTTTTAAACTAAACGTTATCCATTGGAATCAATGGGCTGCAGAATAGTCTGTCTTGCAATGTAAGTTCTGATAGCTATGAATAAATATTATATCTGTAAAGCTTCATCTTTAGGAAGATGAGAACGTACTAGGGCATTCACCAAATATTCGAATATTCGATTATCAAAGTCACTATTCAACGTTGTTCACCCAAGTAGAATATTCACTTATTTTTATTTTTTATTGTCTTCTCTTTAAAAAATATATAGTTTATGAAGCTTGGCTAGATAGGAAGTCATAAGAATGAGTTGTCAATGCCCCTGGTGGATGAATTTGTTAACGCTCTATACCAGGGGTTCTCAAACCTTTTAGGCCGTGACCCCCAAAATAAACATATTTGAACTGGGGACCCCCACCCTGACAAGCACATGGAATTGTAGGTATTACATTTAATGTGACTCGGTTCTGCAGATAAATATTGTGAAAATAGCAGATCTACATGCTCACTGCGAGGCGTTGTGAGCATGTAGATCTGCTATTTTCTATTTTCACAATGTTCTCCTCTTGCTTTCTTAATATTTGACAGTTTGGCCAGTCCTGTCGAATATTCGACTATTCGAATACTTTGAGGTTGAATAATTTGAATACTGAAAATCACTATTTGTGAATGCCCTAGTCACAGGGCTGCCCAAAATGTAGATGGTGATCTACCAGTAGATCACCAAGGGTGTGCAGGTAGACCACATGACATGCCTCTAAAAACATATAATTAAAATATAAAAAGAATATGTCAATATGACATCAAGAAGGGCCTGTCAGCTCCCTTCATGGCTTCTAAAGTAGGCAAACCTCCAATGCAATGCTTTGTTCAAGAGTCAGTAGCATTACAAGGAACCCCAAAACCTACCACTTCCATACAGAATGGGATGAAGACATTTCCCCCAGTATTTCCCATTTATTTCCTCCTTACAGTAAGTGTGTTTGTCTAAAATGTAACGCCAGTGCTGCTATTCCAAAGCCTCCCTCAGGCCCTCAGCTAAAACCTTTTGGATGGGTAGATCATGTTGAGCTAGTCATTTTAAAAGTAGATCTCACGTCAAAAACGTGTGGGCACCCCTACCCTAGAATGTAAACAAACAAATAAAAAAAACAAAAAAAACTATGTGACACAAAGCATCCTCAAATTCAGCCGGTTAGGTCTATTAGTTTAATATCGAAACACATCATATCAAATATACAAAGAAGTTGGACATCATTATTCAATGATGAAACAATAGATTCACCATCATCCATCACAGTGGGTCCCAAACCTTTTAGTTCAGGACCCAAAAGACAAATCTGATGTTCGCTCCACAATTTACAATTTACAATTTACAATTTAGGCATTTAGCAGACGCTCTTAATCCAGAGCGACTTACAATAAGCAAGGTAATACATCAACATTAATACAACAAATGCATAGAAATATCAATCTATACAGAAATAACATAGGTAGACCCAACATCTAGTCAGTAAAAAAAGCTTTAAATAAAAACCTAAAAAAAGCTATCTATCTTTCATGTATGGTCATTGGGGGTAGGCGGTGAGTGCTACGGTAAGTGCTATGGGCATGTTGTGAGCTTGTATATCTGTTATTTTTACTGCTCCTTAAACAGTTGTTATTTAGTGAATTGCTTTGATATTTCTTTTTACCTGAGGGCAGCATTCAAGAGAATTGCCTTGTCCAAACTCTGTGTGTAGAAATCCATGCTGTACGCCACATATCCAGTATTCAAATGATTATTAGTTTATCGTAGTATCAAGTACCGAAAATAGCAGACCTCCAAGCTCACAACGTGTCGCGTTGCAAGGCCTTGTGAGCTTGGAGGTCTGCTATTTTCAATATTTTCACCAAACGCCCTTTTCTAAATGTCAGCCCCTGCCTCTCTAACATTCTCTGCAGGTCCCTGATGTCATGCAAAAACAAAATCTAGAATTTGTCTCAGACAAGGGCAAATCTTTCCTCGGACCCATTTGTCCATGTAAGGACATATTGATGACCTCCTGACCTCTCCCTGTCTCTTTTCCCTAGGGAAATATCGGACCCCGAGGCAGAGATGGTGAGCCCGGCACCCCAGGGAACCCCGGCCCCCGCGGCCTCGCCGGACCCCCAGGAACCCCCGGACTTGGAGGGGTGAGTCAGTGAACCAGCAACCTACCAACGCATGGCTCATGGGCACTATAGGGGTTGCTACAGTTAACCTATTCAGACTGTACACTGAAACTCTTAAGCCGTAAATTAGCAGATCTGCAAGCACACTCATGCTCTAAGCTGAATTCACAACAGCTGCCAGGGAATCTATGTAGTCTCATTCAAGACGTGCTTGCAGATCTGCTATTTTTCAGCATAGGATGTGTCACACAGTGAAGTATAAAAACGAGACTTTAGGATTTAGAAGACATTCCCGGTCTGAATGGGTTAAATAAACGAATCAATTTAATTGATTATATATACAATATGAAAAAAATTGGCATGTCATTATGGGCAAAAACTTTAAAAAACGTCCAATTCCTCTCGAAAATAGGGAAAATAGCAAATTTCAATAGGAAACAATCAATAGTTTGAGCTCTATGCTGAATTCACACCAACAGCTGCCAGGGAATGTATGTAGCACAGACAGAGCTTTTTCATTGATTGATTGATTGAATACTTTATTAGTCATGCATGTAAACAGCAAGCAGGTGGTACAGTCAGACATCATGTAAACAGCAGGTGGTACAGTCAGACATCATGTAAACAGCAGGTGGTACAGTCAGACATCATGTAAACAGCAGGTGGTACAGTCAGACATCATGTAAACAGCAGGTGGTACAGTCAGACATCATGTAAACAGCAGGTGGTACAGTCAGACATCATGTAAACAGCAGGTGGTACAGTCAGACATCATGTAAACAGCAGGTGGTACAGTCAGACATCATGTAAACAGCAGGTGGTACAGTCAGACATCATGTAAACAGCAGGTGGTACAGTCAGACATCATGTAAACAGCAGGTGGTACAGTCAGACATCATGTAAACAGCAGGTGGTACAGTCAGACATCATGTAAACAGCAGGTGGTACAGTCAGACATCATGTAAACAGCAGGTGGTACAGTCAGACATCATGTAAACAGCAGGTGGTACAGTCAGACATCATGTAAACAGCAGGTGGTACAGTCAGACATCATGTAAACAGCAGGTGGTACAGTCAGACATCATGTAAACAGCAGGTGGTACAGTCAGACATCATGTAAACAGCAGGTGGTACAGTCAGACATCATGTAAACAGCAGGTGGTACAGTCAGACATCATGTAAACAGCAGGTGGTACAGTCAGACATCATGTAAACAGCAGGTGGTACAGTCAGACATCATGTAAACAGCAGGTGGTACAGTCAGACATCATGTAAACAGCAGGTGGTACAGTCAGACATCAAGGCTAAAAGCATAACAAAATAAGTTCCTGGGCGCTTGTTGTTTACATTGCAGTTTCTTAGTTCCATTGGCGAGGTACACATGCTCATCTCTGACAGCTTGACTTTGCACAAACACTCCTCATTTCTCGCATGGCCCTCTTCTAGCGCCACCATCAGGCCGATTCTTGCAAAACACATTTTTGGACACTGCTCCTACAGATTTTGCCCTAAAATAACGCAAAAAAAAAAAAAATATAACAATTATCTCCCGATTAGGGAGTCTTACTGGTCAATATTCTATGGACCACTTCCTTACGGGGTTCAGTTTCACCGCTGTTAAAGGACAACTTTGTTTTTTGACAACACAGATTCATATTTTAGATATAATAATTAGAGATAAGAAGATTGCTTTTAGCGATTTTAATGATTTTGATTTCATTGGTTTGGGGCATGCCTAGAAGTGGCTAAATAATGTCTTATTTAGACACAATAAGCCCATTCCCAGGATGCACCACAATCTTTCATGGGCAGATGTGACTTGGGTGTGATGGGGGCTATAGCAGTGTTACTGTAAATACTAATAACAAAATCACCGGCTTATTGTGTCTAAAAAGACATATTTAGCCACTTGTACGCATGCCTCCATCCCACTGAAATCAAAATCACCAAAACCGCTAAAACAATATAAAGCAGCGAATTAAAACATTTTTAACACTCATCTTTTCTTTTCTCTAATTACAATCTAAAATATGAACCCTTGTTGTCCTTTAAGAGTGCACGCCTACTTCAGAGCACGGCAGCTTCTGGTTGGCTGTCGCTCAGCGGCAAAGTTGAACTTTTCTCAACTCTGACGCTCCTCCTCCTGAAAGCAGCGGCCGATGCTGGCGTGAATTATTAGGCGCCAGTGTGCTATTTTATTATTACCCAAATTAATACAAATATTGTACTTTTACTCCACTATATTTTTTTGAAAACTTTAGTTACAAGTTACTTTGCAGATATAATTTATAATATTATAAAACACACATTAATCACTTTAGCCCTATTGTTTTGGCTATTGAAAATTGCGTTGCAAGGCGACGTGTTGTGCGCTTGTAGATCTGCTATTTTCAAACATTTTGTACTTTTACTTTTGCTACTTTAATACATTTTGATGCCAGTACTTTCCTACTTTTACTCAAGTACATTTTGAATTCCGGACTTTTACTTGTAAGGGTGCCCTCAGACCAAAATACCTATGAGAGTGGAATCCGCGTTCTGCCAATGCATTTCAATGATAAGGGAGCGTTTTTTGCAGAAATCCTCTGCTGGCATGAAACCGCTTCACTCTCATTGAAATGCATTGGCGGAACGCGGATTCCACTCTCATAGGTATTTTGGTGTGAGGGCACCCTAACAGAGTATTTCTGTATTGCAGTATTGATACTTTTACTTGAGTAATACAGTTGAGTACTTTTTCCACCACTGCTAAAGAGATGTCAAGAAAACCTATTCAGCCGACATGAATCCATTTGGTAGGTCCATTTGGTCCGCTGCCAAAATATCTAATAACTAGGAAATTGGATATTATGTTAAACATGAAAACAAGTCTAGGGTACCAAGCCGAGGGCCACAACATTGCAGGGGGTGACGGTGGCATTCCCGCTACTCCAGCGACAGTTCAGATATCGTTGTTGTTGGGTGAAAATCTTGTATGTCCAAAACCGTTCATTTTGCATTTATCATTTAAAAAAATATTTAAACTAGTGAAAACAGCCAATCTACAAGCACACAACGCCTCGCACCGCGAGGCATTGTGTGCTTGTAGATCTGCTGTTTTCACTACTTTTGTGCAACAGCCTTGTATGATGAAGCAGGGCTTTACTATTTGCAAAAGAACGTGCACATTTTGAGATACAGGTTTTCCACCCGACAATGACGATATACTAGTGTTGTTGCTACTCTTATACCACCATTACTACTGGGGTTGGTGGGGGCCAGACAGTAGCCCCCCGCGGGCCGCAAATGGCCCGCGGGCCGCCTATTGGGGAACCCTGGTATAGGCTGTTAATACGGGGGAAAAAGCTAGATCGTGGAGATAAGAGGTTTTTGCCCGACATTGGCGATAAATGGAGATACGAGGATCCCTGAAGGACTTGTATTTTGCATGCCATCATGTAGCGTATATATTATTATTATATTGGTGCAAACTGAACCATATCTGGCCAGTTTGTGAATCTGCTCTTCAGTGGTGGAAAAAGTACTCACATTCTTTACTTAAAGGGGCAGTTCACCCCCAGAATTACTTTCTTTTTCCTATTGATTACTCACGCCATGGAGACTTGAGTTCAATAATATGTTTTTTTGTATTTGTCGCATTCCTAAGACAAAAATGTGATTTATAGTAATTTTACCCCCATTGATTCTGGATGGAGACCCAGATACAAGGCCCTGGATGGGACACAAGCTCAGAGTCGGAATCAATGGGGGTAAAATGTACTTGACCCTTGACCCTAAATCTACCCCCATTGATTCTGACCCAAATGCATTTGGATCCCCATCCAGAATCAATGAGGGTAAATTTACTATAATACATTTGTTGTCTCAGGAGTGCAAAAAAATACAAAAAAATATTAGGGGGTAAATTTACTATAATCAATTTTTGTCTTAGGAATGAGAACTACTCCTTTAAGTAAAATATCAATACTGCAATGAGTGCAGAAATACTCTATTACAAGGACAAGTCCATTATTCCAAATGTACAAAAGTATTGGTATCAAAAGGTACTTAAAGTACCACAAGTAAAAGTACTCATTATGAAGAATGTCCCATTTAAAGTTTTCAAATATGAAAATAGCAGATCTACAAGCTCACAATGTGACACATGGCTTTTCAAATGGCCAAAGTTGCTATAGGGCCGAAGTGGTTGATGCATGTTTTGTAATAATAATCAAATTCTAACTAGTAACCAGAAACTAAAGTGTTCTAATAAATGTAGTGGAGTAAAAGTAGAATATTTGTCTCTGAGATGTAGAAATAAAAGTACACCACTGCTGAATCAGGGTGAAGATTATGACAAGCCCAGAATAGGGCTGCTAGTGCCACTAACTAGAGATTGAATACAAATGTAATAAAAACGTTGTGTTTATTTAAATTGAGTGTTGTTTTGTTTTCCTAGAACTTTGCTGCTCAGATGGCTGGTGGCTTTGATGAGAAGGCTGGAGGTGCTCAGATGGGAGTGATGCAAGGACCTATGGTACGTATTTATGTACACAGCAACCTCTCACATGTTTATTATTCTTTAAATATATATTAGAATGGAACCATGTCTGTTCTCTTGCACTCATAATTAAATGAACAGTGTCAGGGGAGTGTGTTTATCTCTGAAACATTACTTAATGTTTGGTAAATTTACACTTTTAGCTCGTCTGCAAGCGAGCACCAAAAATAATGCCATAAAAATAGATCATTTCAGGCCAGGGGTGAAAGTAGGTTAGCTGAGCAGAAGATGGAGAGAAACACTGCCACCTCGTGGACATAAATGATATTGTTCCTGCACTCCCATGATTACAGTACAGACAATATTTATCACTCATTGAAGTGTTGAATAAGGTTATATTTCTACATGATAACATTGAATAAGGTTATAGTTATATATGATAACACTGTCAGTGATGCTGACATCTAATAATAAACTATTTGTTCAATCTTTCTACTTTAGCATTTTCTTTACCTGTTTTTTCTTTCTTCTTTGGATTGATTTAATTATTTTTTAACAAGTTGCAAACAAGTGCAGCAAGTACAATTACACAATCAATGGCAAAAAGGATAACACACAAACGTTTGTTTCCTTTGTGGTCTTGTTATTTTTCATTAATGCTTACATCAGAGATATTCTCAGAAACCTAGTGGTATTTTAACTCTCTAGAGAATGGCTGTAGTCCTTCTGGTTCCTCGTTGCCAAATCTGAACTGGGAAAGACTGCTTTCAGCTTCGGTGCAACTGGTTCTTGGAACCTCTTGCAACAACATCTTGAATACTAGGAATTTACTTAAACGTTATTGTCTTTCTTTGTTGTTATTATGTTATTTATTTGTATAATCTCAGCATCATTGTATAAATGAGCGTCTCCCTCAATGATCTCTCTGATAATTTTTAAATAAAGGCTGAATTATATATATTTTTTTGTTAAAAAAAAGAAGAAGAAAAAAAAGTTCACATCAATAATACCTGTCCTCTATATTACAGTGTTACATAATAGATGATAACATTACTGATGCTGAATCAGAATATTAATAATAAACCATTTAGTTAAATGTACCTATTTGGAGTAATTTTAACCTCTTAGTATTTGGTAAAAAATGTATGGTTTAAAAATGGATAATAATATATAACATAATAATATGTGTTCTCTCTTCTCTTCCAGGGCCCCATGGGCCCCCGAGGGCCTCCCGGACCGTCAGGAGCTCCTGTAAGTACAATAACAGACACACACATCATATTATCACTTGTCGGACAGAAAAAAATATTGTTTCTCCACATTTCATATTTTTTGTGGTTTTCATAAATCAATGTCCTAGTTTATCATTCATTTGTTGTGTGCCGGAGTCATGATAAATTACCAAAAATGAATGCAGAGCTACAAGTTCACAACCTACAAGCTTGTAGATCTGCTATTTGTTTTGATATGTTTTGAAACATTTTGAACAATAAGTAACAGTTTCTGGACATAATCTGCTTTATGCCCCACTGAAGGCCATCCTGCAAATGTAATTCAATGACTGATTGAATACTTTATTAACATTTTACTAAAAGCGCAGATGGCACAGTTACAATAAGGCTAAAAGGATAACAGAAAAGTCCCAGAGGGCTTGTTTCCATTGCAATTCATCCACACACATAAAGATATACAATAACATACAAGAGGAAAACACACACATAATATTGTCGCTGTAATTGCATCATAAGCTGGCAAGGGATGGCCCAGGGCTCTGTTCATGGTCCCCTCCTTTTCCACCAGAAATAGCCGCTCTACAAGCTCACAAACCTGTGACATTGCGGTGCATTGTGGGCTTTTAGATCTGCGATTTGTTGTTCCTAGGGTTGGGTATCGTCGACGATACTTTTAATGGTATCGATTCACTGACTTCGATACTATCGGTATCGGTTCACGTAAAAACGAACGATACCTTGTTTCGATACTTTTGAGTGCACCCCTTGCCGGTCGCATCTGTAACAGTTGGGCTACTGAAAGTTTAATGACTGCTTTAGTAGGCTATACTCGTCACTGTGAAAATAGCAGAGAATAGCCTATAATGTTTATTATTATGATAATGATTCAACGTCTATACAATAGCCCATAGAAAAAGGCAAATAATAATTATAATAATAATAATAAATAAAAAGTATCGAAAATGGTATCGAAAAAGGTATCGTATCGATTCCCAGGTATCGAAAAAGGTATCGTATCGATTAAAAGGTGAACGATACCCATCTCTAGAACTTGTTCCCCACCCAGAATAGGGGTTCATGTGGTTAAAGATGCCTGTTAAACAAACGATTCATCTTTAAAGTGCATATACAGTATTATACATATGTATATATATATGTATATACAGTATAAAGTGCATATACAGTATTATACATAATGTATGTATCTACAGTATATTAGTGATATTAGACTCATTGAATGACTGGTAGAGAGGCTGAAACTGAAGGTCTCAGGTTTAATTCCTGGCCCCTGCAACGTGTGGAGCTGTCCCTGAGCAAGGCACTTAAAGGGCCACTTCACCTCTAGGACAACCAGATCTTGTTTTATTGTTGTTTGGGAAATGATCAACACAATCCTGAGTTATTTTTTGTGTTCAATCTGTGTTTTGAGATATTTTAGTATTTCAGCTGTGCTAGTGATGCATTTTCCATCATATGATGCATTTTGCATCACCATGCTGCATCATATGATGCAAAACGCATCACTAGCACAGCTGAAATACTAAAATATCTCAAAACACAGATTGAACACAAAAAATAACTGTGTTGATCGTTTCCCAAACAACAATAAAACAAGATCTGGTTGTCCCAGAGGTGAAGTGGCCCTTTAACCCCACAACCCCCCACCGATCGTACTACAACTACAGCATCACTCAAAAGTAGCAAACGTAGCAGATCTGCAAGCTCGAAACTCTGCACAAAATGACACGTTCTGAGAATGAGCTTGTAGATCTGCCACTTTAGCTGTTTTTGAATTTGAATCCATAATATGCCATAATATGAGGTTTACTTTTCACTCGACAGATTATTATCTGGTGAAAACAGGCAGCAGAACTCGTGCTGGGATTTTAACCTCAATAAGTCCAATGTCTCTCATCTGTTCTCTCTCTCTCTCTCTCTCTCTCTCTCTCTCTCTCTCTCTCTCTCTCTCCCTGTCTCACTGTCCTCTGTTGTCTCTCTCACAAAGGGCCCACAAGGTTTCCAAGGCAACCCCGGAGAGACTGGAGAGCCTGGTGCAGCTGTAAGTATCAGCAGCAGCTAAACATTGGAATGAATGAAATCTCTGGTGATTACAATAGCATGTATAAAGTGAGTGGCAAAGTGAGTTTAACTTCGTCTAACGTGGTTTAATGCAATCAGACAGGACTGTTCTGTTTGGATGTGTCCACAACGTCCCAATCAGATAGGACTGTTCTGTTTGGATGTGTCCACAACGTCCCAATCAGATAGGACTGTTCTGTTTGGATGTGTCCACAACGTCCCAATCAGATAGGACTGTTCTGTTTGGATGTGTCCACAACGTCCCAATCAGATAGGACTGTTCTGTTTGGATGTGTCCACAACGTCCCAATCAGATAGGACTGTTCTGTTTGGATGTATCCACAACGTCCCAATCGTGCATTGCGCAGAAGGAGTGCGGGCAGTTCCGGCGTCGCAGCCAAGTGTGATCTACAAGCTCACAACGGTTGCATCTGCGATGCGACGTGAGCTTGTATGTCAGGTGTTCTCCGGTTGTGTCCCACACATAATTCTACCGTAAATTCTCGCAGAAACAAGTGGATAAGCTGTCAAGGCCAGAAAGTAGTTTTTTGACCCTCAGTGTAGGCAGTCCCGCATAACTTCCGGGTATAATGAGTTTGTGTGTGCGTGTGTGTGTGTGTGTGTGTGTGTGTGTGTGTGCGTGTGTGTGTGTGTGTGTGTGTGTGTGTGTGTGTGTGTGTGTGTGTGTGTGTGTGTGTGTGTGTGTGCCTACGTCCGTATATTCACGCGTGCGTGCGTGTGGAACAAATGCACATCTCTGATGATAACGTATTGTCTTGTCTGTCATCACAGGGAGCTTTGGGACCTCGCGGACCAGTCGGACCATCTGGGAAACCAGGAAGTGATGTACGTATTTAATTAACCTGGAACCAGACAAATCCTCTGGGTCTGGGTGTGGCTCAGTTGTGAATCCATTTCCTCACCCAGAAGACTTGGGTGACCAATCAGGGCCCAGTATTGGTCTGGTCTAACCAATCGTGTCCAGGCAGAGCCCCTCCTTGGAAAAGAACCTCCTGAATAGAAGTACCAGACTCATGTCCACACAGTGATACAGTCTGGCTACATCAGTTTCATCTTCAAAACAGAAGCACAGATTATAGTGATGATGTCTCCCACTGTACAAACATATTATAGGCCATGATGACCTGCAATATAATAAATACTCTTTTCAAAATGTGCTTGAGTAAAAGTATGAAAGTATTGGCATCAAAATGTACTTAAAGTACCAAAAGTAAAAATACTTAATGTTTGAAAATGGTTTATCTATAAGCTCACAACGTTGTGAGCTTGTAGATCTGCTATTTTCAAATAGCCTGGGTATAAAATAGAGCTAAAGTGGTTCATGTATGTTTTATAATATAACATTTTATATCTGCAAAGTAACTATTGACTAATAAAGTTTTCAAATAATTGTAGTGGAGTAAAAGTACAATATTTGGATCAGAGATGTAGTGGAGTAGAAGTAAAAGTGTTGGAAATTGGAAATACTGAAGTAAAGTACAAATACCTCAAAATTGTGCTTAATTAAGTATAGTAGTTAAGTAAATCTACTTAGTTACTTTACACCACTGCATGTTAAGTCATTTATTGTATTTGATGATTGTACAGAGAGTACTTTTTGTACATGTGTACACTTAAGCCTCGATCAGAGTCTGCGGTGAGAAGCTATCCACCGCAAATGTTAGGTGGAAAGCTTTCCACCTCAAGTCAGAAAATAAGTGCAGGCCATCATAGTCCGTCACGGTGGAGTCCTATTCACCGTGACTGGTCTAGATCGACCAATCAGTGAACGGGGTGAAGAGCCATCTGTCTGATAGTAAAAACAGAGAGATGTGTCGGGACTCGCGGTGGAAAGCTCTTCACCGCGAGGAATGACGTAACGTTGTAGTTTCATGACTCAAAAAGACTACACCGCGGTGGATAGCCTTCCACCGCGGAGCCGACTCTGATCGAGGCTTAATCGCTGAGGACGAAAACACAATAACACCGAGGGTTTATTCCCTTGTGGTCCTCTGTTCATAAGAAAACCTCACACAACACAAAACAATAGAAAGTGCATCAAAAAGTAGAACAATACATTAAAAAAAAGATGCTATGCACCCAAATCCTAGTACATACTGTAATAGGATTCCCCATATACATTTCTTGAAACGCATGAACCTGAAAATAGGTAATATCTGCAGCAAAGCATTTGTAGAGCTATACATATTAATAACTTAAAATTAACCAAATTAGAACCTAAAATACTATATTGTTTTATAGACATTCAGAGATTGTGGAATAGTTGTCTGACCATACAAGACTAATTATCCATTATCTGTTAAATACTTAAATTCGATCAGTTAAACACTTAAAGGAGTAGTTCGCCCAAAATGACTTTTTTTCTATTGATTACTCATGCCATGGAAACTTTCAAGTTCAATAATGCTAGTAAATTGCAATAATAGTAAATTTACCCCCCATTAATTCCGGATGGGGACCCAAATGCATGGACCTGGATGGGACACAAGCTCAGAGTCAGAATCAATGGGGGTAAAATTTACCTGACCATTGACCCTAAATTTACCCCCCATTGATTCTGACCCAAATACATTTGGGTCCTCATCCAGAATCAATGAGGGTAAATTTACTATAATGCATTTGTTGTCTTAGGAGTGCAAATACAAAAATACAAAACAATATTATTGAACTCAAGTCTCCATGGCATGAGTAATCAATAGGAAAACAAGTCGTTTTGGGGGTGAACTACTCCTTTAAGCCCTAATTTATACCTCTATTATTTTATAGATTTTTTTGTATAATCAATTCAATTGATTAGTTTGATTAAATGTTGCGCCCCTAGATGACAGTTATTCCACCATAACCTGTCTCTCATGAATCACTTTTTATTTATTGAGGCCAAGCCCTGTGTTGCGTATGATTATATGTATGTATATGTACCAGCAGGGGGCACTGTCCCTCTTCCAACAACACATGAGGAGCAGGGTGATCCAGTGCAGTGTTTCTCAAAGTGGATTCCATGGACTCTGTGGGTTCCTTTAGGAGGGTCTAAATTGACCCATACAGGTCGTTAACTCTGACAGGGTACAAATGGAACCAAATGAACCTGTCATTGACTAACATCGTTTATGTCATTTCCGCATGAAGGTGAACTTGAACCTGTCCCACAACATGCTTGCTTATCGCTGATCCCTCAGTGGAGGTCTGGTTATTGATCATTAGTGTAATCATAATCAGGGTTCATTTGGTTCCATTTCTACACTGTCAGAGTTTTATTATATATATATATATATATATATTTTTTTTTTTTTCTTCTTTTTTTTCTGTCAGAGTTAAGGGGAGACCTTGAAAGTAAAGGATAATCCATTGTCCTTGTAGTACACTCTCTCTTTCAATGTTTTTATTAGATTTTTACACTTTTATTTAGTACACTCTCAGCATCCAGACTGACCTGCTGTCAATATCAAACAACAACATTAGATAAAAGTCCACACACTGGAAATAATGTTCCTTCTTACATGTATTGTGTTAACCACAATCAACAATAAACACGAGTAGCATTATTTCCAGTGTGAGTATACTTTCATCCTCATTTTGACAGTAGATGAGCATGCAGAAACACTGTCATCAAATGCCAATGAAATCATTGTTATTTTCTGTGTGTCTGTTCCAGGGAGAGGCTGGAAAACCTGGCAAGGCTGGAGAGCGCGGAGCGGCTGGGCCTCAGGTGAGATGATCATTCATTCTGCACTGGAACTGACATGATTCAAATCTGTCAGTTCAAAATGGACCTCATTTATATGGGCATTTTTTGTTTATTTTTACACATTATCTTCTCTGTTAATTCATGCTAATGTGTATTTTCAGAACATTTTACCTCAATACTTAGTAAGCTTGGCTGTGTACTTGGTCTGCTCTTTTTATCCCTCTACACCAAACCTCTTTGCTGAAAATATCAGATCTACAAGCTCACAATGCCTCACGCTGAGCTTGTAGATCTGCTATTTTCAGCTAATGTCCCCCTCAGAATAGGGATTCTGGGCTTCAAGTGGTTCATGTAAAATAAAAATAAAATAAAATAAAAACACAAAGATTTGGAGACCTCCCCTGCAGTAGCTCTGAGGACCCACTAGGGGTCCCAGACCCCCTGTTGAAGACCCCTGTACTAAAATATAGATGATAAATTGAGAGGAAGAAGATGACATCTCAACCAAAGGTTTAATCTCACATTGTCTTGTCTCCTCATCACAGGGAGCTCGTGGATTCCCCGGAACCCCTGGTCTTCCTGGCATCAAAGGACACAGAGTGAGTGACAGTTCCCATGCTGCTAGTAATTAGATGCTCATTAATTAGACGGTTAATGAGAGGTGCTTAACGAGCGTTTGTTTGGTCTCTGCAGGGTCACCCCGGTCTGGATGGAGCCAAGGGAGAGACTGGAGCTGCAGGAGCCAAGGTAGGAGCATTGATTGATTGATTGATTGATTATTGATTGATTGATTGATTGATTGATTGATTGATGTTTTGATTGACGAAAACTGATCACAGATCACAGTTTCCCAACCTCTGTGCCGCGGACCTTTGGTGTCCCTTTGAGATGCTTTGGTGGCACTGGGTGAAAAAGGGTTGCAAAATCGTGGGATAAAAATGTAAAAAAAATGAAAAAATGTTAATATAGTTTCAAACACTTTCCTAAAAGTAGTGGAAATAGCAGATCTACAAGCTCACAACGCATCGCATCGCGACACGTTGTCAGCTTGTAGATCTGCTGTTTCCACTATCAATGTTCTTTTTCAAGTATAATGTTGTCAAATATGTCAGTAATTTCTTTGTATATTTATCTGCCATGTGCAACTTCAAAGCCTAAAAGCCAAACAGGAATTGTCAACGACAGAAACACAATTAAATCGTTAATCGCAATTATTTGAGTGACAATTAATCGTCATGTAAAATGTCATAATCGTGACAGCCCTAGTTACAGTTATACAATAATGCTAAAAGGATAACACATTAAGGTCCTATGCTTGCAGCTGCGTCTCCAGAACATCCACTGTCTGTCTGTCTGTCTGTCTGTCTGTCTGTCTGTCTGTCTGTCTGTCTGTCTGTCTGTCTGTCTGTCTGTCATAGTTCTGATATCGATATGGAGATATCTGAGCTCCTGTTAATTTAAATGTATGATATCACCATAATGCTGCTGCCCACTGAATGACTTGTATTAAACTGATCTAAATCCCAAACTGTTCTCTTCTGTTAGGGAGAGGGTGGCAACGCTGGAGAGAACGGCGCTCCCGGACCCATGGTAAGTTAAGTTTGCAGCCATCTTGAGTGTACAACTTTACACGTGCAATTTAGGCAGAAAACACTCTTATCTTAAGTGTGGAATCACATGCAATGGCATGACGTCAACAAACAATGTGAAGTAAACAGTCACATAAGTACAGACACAGAGCAAAGGACATCACGTAGTTCTTCAAAGAAGCTAGGATACCAGGTGGTACACAGTGAACCTAGCATCTGTCTTCTGTCTAGACCAGGGGTCTTCAACGTTTTCAGGCCAAGGACCCCTTAGCTGAGAGAGAGAGAGAGAGATGAAGCAGGGACCCCACTACACATAGTATAAAAGCAGATCTTCATAGATTTCATAGATAGATTCATAGACTTGTTTGACAGTATTGTGCGGCCCCCCTGTAGTAACTCTGGGGACACCCTAGGGGTCCCGGACCTCCTGTTGAAGACCCTTGGTCTAAAACAACATGCTATTACATTCTGTATATTAGATACTATAGGAACAATGAACCTACTGTAGCATCTGTCAACAACAACATGCTATCTGCAGTACAGTACATAACATTGTTTGAATTCGTGGTCAAGCTAAACAGATCTAGATTATGCAAGTAACCGACAAAATATCAGGATGTCGGTAGCATAAGCTAGCTTCTGTCAAAAAAAAAACCTGGCCAAGGAGTCAAGGACGTGATGACCCCAGGCAGTGTTTGAATCCATGACAATCCACAGGAAAGGCGTGTGCTCAAACTGCTACACTAGGGCGGCCATAACAAATATAGAGTATGTTTTTCTATATTCTGTCCTGTCGTATAAGGGACTGATAGTGAGCTGTGTGTTTTATTTTAGGGTCCCCGTGGTCTTCCTGGTGAGAGGGGTCGTCCCGGAGCCGCTGGATCTGCTGTGAGTATCGTTGTGATGTCATCATATCTGCCTCATGGTTTCTGCATGTTTCACTTCATAGATAGATAATCCATCATCATACTGTTATACTGTGTAGGCTGAGCCAGGCTCTGTTCACTATTACTATAGTCTATCATAGATAATCCATCGTCATACTGTTATACTTCACTGTAATATAGTCTCAGAGGAGGCTACAGCTGGTATATCCTGATTGTCACCTGATCAGTATGTGGAGAAATTGCATTTAAAATACAACACAGTAATAAATGTACACTCATGCAGTGTATATTCTTTACAGGGTGACATTGTACTTTTAAGTACATTACTTGTTATTTTACATTACAGTAGTAATGTGGTTTTGTAGAGGGTGACATTGTACAGTATTGTTACTTTACAGTAGTAATGTGGTGTATGTTTTTGTACAGGGTGCTCGTGGTAATGATGGTCTGCCCGGTCCCGCTGGTCCCCCAGTGAGTATTCTACTTCCCACATGTTACACCTGGTTGTATGCTGAACAATAACCGATCTACAAGCTCTTGACTTTTATTTCTACTGGATCTCTTCTCCACTAGTCCCTCTCTAACGTTTTACTGTAGTTCAATAAATGTAGTCTTAGTTTTAGTCATCATAACTTAGTTTTTATTTCGTTTTCGTCAGTGTTTTTTCACGAAGAGTCGAGGAACATTTTTCGTCATAGTTTTAGTTGATGAAATGAAGTGAAAGTAGGGAATGATAAAATGTGATAAAATGTGAATCCTAACCCGGAACCATGTGTTTTCTCCAGGGACCCGTTGGCCCCGCCGGAGCCCCCGGTTTCCCCGGATCCCCAGGAGCCAAGGTTTGTAAAATAATACTCCCCGTTTAATTTCTCTTTTATTTTCACTGAACATTTATTCATGATTAAATATACATTATGCTTAGGCTATCATTGGAGATAGAATGTGACCAGGGCTGTTGTTACAATGTAAGATTAAGATTCCTTCTATTTTTCACAAACATTGCTGTATGCGAGATTTGTTCTCCACATTTGACCCATCTCTTGGAGCGGTGAGCCGCAGCCACGCAGCACTCAGGAAATCAGTAGTGTTGTGTTTGTTGTTTCATTCAGTTTGACACTATGATGTCTCTCTGTATGGAAATGTTACGATGAAGGTGTTTAGCAGACGTTCTTATGCAGAATGACTTAATGTGTGTGAAATCAGGATAAGCAAAGCAAGCATGAACTATTGTCAACAAACAAGGTAAATAGTCACATAAATAGAGTGCAGTGCAGTGTCTCAAAGAACTGCAAACAATGAACACACAGCATGTGTCTAAACAAGAGGTCATATAAATCACATTCTGTCATTACAGGTCAATAAAACTAAAGCAAAACAGATAAAAAGCAATCTAAGTATCAAAAACATGTGAACAAGTAATCAACATAACTGCATAACACTAATTAATATCTATTAAAAAAGGAAACCAGAAAGAATATTAAAAATCACATGATATCACTTATGCTACCTTAGGCCATTAGTGACCACTTACTATAAATTATGGAAGTGTGAAGGTTCTAAACTATTTGTTATGATGTTAAAATAATCAATCTATACTATAATTTTGCGAATGTCTGAGTGAGTGTCTGTCTGTCTGTCTGTCTGAAACAGCGTTTCTCCTCAGTGGCTGGAGCAATTGATCTGAAATCGCATCACCATTAGCATATGAACACACCTGACATAACTGTGAAGCCCGTTTGTCACTTTCACAAATCATATGCTGTATATTAGCATTTTTATGGTGTATCTACTATCTATTCTGCATCTAGCATGAGGCACATCTATTCTGCATCTAGCATGAGGTAAAATGTTTAACCAGCTCTGTGTGTGTGTGTGTGTGTGTGTGTGTGTGTGTGTGTGCGCGTTTGTGTGTGTGTGTGTGTGTGTGTGTGTGTGTGTGTGTGTGCAGGCAGGCGGGTGTGTGTGCAGGCGGGTGGGCGGGTGGGCGGGCGGGCTGGGGGGGGGGGGGGCACAGTATCTCTGTAGCCATTAAACGAAACGGGTTTCTTACATTGATGCTCCTACATCATGCAAGCACCAGTTAAAGTTACTTTCCATCCCTCATATACTGTGTGCACAGTGCACATCCCATAACCCACACACTGCACATCATTTTGGAGCTCTTATCTTTGAACGGGTAAGGGCTAGTTATTATTGAATGATCGATATATACTGTAGTATTGTATCTGCAACAGCTAAGTTTTACCATACACCAGTTCTACTATAAACTATATATATAATAACTGGAAATAACAATTTATGATTCAGATCACTTAGACTCACTTTTTTGTTGTTGCTAATAAACTTTTAAACTGCCAGTGCCTGCTCTGCAAGCTAACAACAGGTAGCTGGTTAATGGAGTGATACCTTACAGTTGTACAGTAAAACATATTTACAGTGTATCTGCACCACGGTTTGACTTGTAAAACAAAAACAAAACAAATGGTAAATGGTGCATTTATATATGCGCTTTACATAGATTGTGCATTACATTCACCCATTCACTCACACATTCATACACCGATGGCAGAGGAAACCATGCAAGGCACCAACCTGCTCACCGGGAGCAGCTAGGGGTTAGATAGATAGATAGATAGATAGATAGATAGATAGATAGATAGATAGATACCTTGAGTCTTGCTCAAGGACTCTTCAACATTAAAGGCCCTTTTCCACTGGCAGCGATAACGATGACGATAGCCATAAAATATCACAGTGATAATTATGCCTTCACATTGATGTCCGATAAAGTTATCGGACATCAATGTGAAGAGGTGCCAATTAACAGCCGCTCGCGCAGAGCGCACCTCGAGCTGTTTGTCAGAGACCCAGTTCCATATCACTGTGATCTTAACCACATCGTTGTTGATCCTAACGATGTAGTTGTCGTCTATCGTTGTCTTTATCAGTGTTGGGTGGATGCTGCCGATCCACTTCAATTGAGAACCCACTTTTTTAAATCGTTATCGTCATCGTTATCGCTGCCGGTGGAAAAGAGCCTTAACTCTGGAGGAGCCTGGGATCGAACTGGGAACCTGACGGTTCTCATCCGGCCACTCTATCCCACTGCTGCACCAAATTGAATGTTTTCTTACCCATTTAAGCCCAACATGCTTTGTCAAAATGGTTAAACAATTTTAATTGTTAATTTTAAGTGTTATTTCCCCACCCATCCCCATCAGCACTCAGAGAACGCCTCTTGTCCAATCAAAGTACTCGACCAGAGCTAATTGAACTAATTGACCCAAAACAAATCGTACAATGACGATGTAGGCATTAAGCAGATCTATCCAGAGGGATTTATAATATGAGATTAGAGTGGGCAGAGTAAACATGAAGTAGAGCTCAACAAACAACAAGCTAAACAGTCGCATAGTGTAGAGAACAATGAACAATCAAAGACACTCTGAGATAGCAGGTAAACAATGAACTTAGCATCTGTCTAAACAACATGTTATCTAAATAACGTTCTGTACATTAAACTATAGGATAGCAGGTGAACAATGAACCTATAGCATCTTATTACAACAACATACTAAATCTAAATAACATTAATGGTCAAGAAAAAATGTAAATCTAAAGTAAATAGTAAGACGCCTCAGGGTGACATGCGACCTCGAGGTCAACAGTGCCTCAACAGTGCCTGTTGAGATTGGCAGAACATGCCCATATATCGGCATTACCAAATATTGTCATTCCCAGATATGCTTTTAATATTGATGACATCGGGACAGGTATCTCCATATATGGGCATAGAAGGGACAAGGACTTAATTAATTTGCAAGTGTGATCTGGGAATGCCCATATATGGGCATGTTCTGACATCACATTGTCAACTATATATGGGCATAAAATATATGAGCATAAAAGGGACATGAAGCCCAGAGCGTGATGTCAGAGCAGCAAACCCATTCTGTTAAGAGTGGTTCCCCTGACGTCACAGTGACATCAGAGCATGATGTCAGAGTGATGTCACAGTGACAAGGGAACCAATAGACTGTAAAAATGTGTAGTGACTGACTGAAGGACTGACACAGACGGAGACAAGCTGCGACATTTCTCATGGTATACTGTGACCTTCGGTCGCAACAACTAAACACAAGAACAGGTGATATGGTGACCAGATATGTCCACATGGTAAACTTTAATCTAACCAAAAGAAAGTGGCAAAGAAGGGATGCAAAGCCAGAGGAGTTCTACAGTATGATAATAATAACCTATAAACTAATCAATAAACGTATGTCCCATCAGGGAGAGGCTGGACCCACTGGCGCCCGCGGATCTGAAGGAGCACAAGGACCCCGTGGAGAGGCTGGTACCCCCGGATCCCCCGGCCCCGCAGGAGCCTCTGTAAGAATCTCATTGTGATCAACTATCTTATGTTGATATTTAGTGTTGTAGTTAAGTTTCTATCTCATTGAAACACTCATTATGATCATCTATCTTATGTTGATATTTAGTGTTGTAGTCCAGTCCACCTAAAGTCTGAGTGTGGGAGAGGGTCGAGACCAAGTCCAGATTGAGACCATATAGAAAATAAATATTAATAAAATAATCCTCATGGGTTTCTCAGGACATCATTTAACATCTTGAAAAGTTTATAGTTCCTGCTATAATTAGCATAAGATTGACACACAGACTATGGGTTTACTTACTGAACCATCATCTAGTAATTCATTCATGAAAAGCGCCAGACAGCTGTCTTATATATCTTATAATGTTAGTGTGAATAGGCTCCTCATAATGTGCGTATAATACAATTATTTCACTGCATCGTCTTGACTCTTGACTGGAGTGGACTCGGTTGGGGAAGAGTCCCTTAGTCCGAGACAGAGTCAAATCATGGGTTAGGGTTAGGGTTAGGGTTAGAGAGTCAATGTAAATTCAGACTCGAGACCTGACTGGACGAGTCATTGACTGGAGTACTACATTAGATCAACTAGACTTTGTATTGTGCTGATTGTGTGTCTCATTGTAGGGCAACCCCGGTACTGATGGAATCCCTGGAGCTAAAGGTTCTGCTGTGAGTATTCTCAGCATGCACACACCCGCGCACACACGTGCGCGCACACACGCAAATAATCCAATAAATCTTGTGATGTTACTCCCTGTATTGTTGCTATACCTGATGTATTGTAAGTTTAACCACCTTGAACCCTCTACTCTGTCTGTCTCCCCCTGTAGGGCGCTTCTGGTATTGCCGGTGCCCCTGGATTCCCTGGCCCCCGCGGACCACCCGGACCTCAGGGAGCCACCGGCCCCCTGGGACCCAAGGGACAGTCTGTAAGTCACCTTATGGGTGTCATATGATTACCGTATGGGTGTCATATGACCGCTGTGAAGTCACCTTATGGGTGTCATATGACCACCGTGGCATACAACCACTACTTCCTCTGTGATGTTTGCATTACAGGTTGTTACATTGGTACCAACAACAGAGATATCATAATAATTATTCATTTTAATCTTAAACTTATCTAGGGAGACCCTGGTATTCCTGGATTCAAAGGAGAGGCTGGACCCAAGGGAGAGCTGGTGAGTTTGAAGCTTAAGTCTTAATTCATTGATTATATGGAAACAAATGCCCTAAAAAAGCATTATAAAGACCTGTTCTAACTTAGATAAATGTACTTGTGAACTTTAAAATGAATGTACACATAATCCTCTTTCATGTTGTGCTCCTCTAGGGCGTGGCCGGTCCCCAAGGTGCCCCTGGACCTGCCGGCGAGGAGGGCAAGAGAGGAGCGAGAGGAGAGCCCGGCGCCGCAGGACCCCTAGGACCCCCCGGAGAGAGAGTACGACTGAATCTGAACCATCTGAATCCCATAACATCATAACCAGGGGTCATCACCATGTTGGCTTGTGGTGGAAATGTTTTGTCAAAATGAAAATGTTTGCCACCGACATAAAAAATGAGTGGACAATAATATGACCAGAAACACATAAAGAGACAGCCCTAAATGACCATAACAGCTCTGTAACCCTGAGAGTTTGATTGATTGGTTGAATAATTTTTATTAGGAATTTGCAATAGAAAAAAAGGTACAGTTTCATGACAGTACAAATCACTGGTACAAGGTCAACCAAAAGTAGATCCTAGAAAGCCGAGGCTTATTTCCACAGGAACCACACTTTAAGTATCTCATATAACATTGAAAGACAGACGGATAGAACATAGTACTTTATCTAGGATAATATCAGTTTCAAAAGCATAACATCAAATACAAAGGCAGAAAGAGAGAAAAAAAAGTGTACAAATGGAGCCAAATTGATCCTTAAGAGTCCATTTGGGTCCATTTGTACACTCTCTCAGAGTTATGGTGGTTCTTGCAAATAAAACGTTTGAGAACCACTAGTACTAATTGGACTCATAATGTGCCCGTAGTGTTGTATTAAATAAGTGTCATGCTGTACATGTTCTGAAGAAAACGTAATATTCAGAAATTGTATGAAATAAGAACATCATAATGGTGGGTAAACACTAAAACTAAATCTATAATTTGCCACAGACACATTTGTCTGTGTATGAAGCACCAACATACTGATGACCCCTGATCGTACCGTATTACGGTGGTTAAGTGATGAGGGCTGGCTGGAGGTTTGTCTGACTGTGGACATGTGTTTGTTTCTACAGGGAGCTCCTGGTAACCGTGGTTTCCCTGGTCAGGATGGTCTTGCTGGTGCTAAGGTGGGTTTTTCTGATCAAGTTTATAGTTTTCTTTTAATGGAATATAAAGTCAATTCATCTCATGATCTGTCACGTTGTCTCTGTTGGGGGTAAACCTCGTATTATGTCCAAAATGGCTTAGAATTCGAAAGCATAAAACGTCGCAGATCTACAAGCTCGAAATGTGTCGCTTAGCAGATCTGCAACTTTTTATGCTTTTTTGTGATGCTGTAGTTTGGAAAAGCATAAAAGTTAAAAATAACACAATAAAAAATAACATCAATACAAAGTTAAGAGATTCCTGCTCAACAGCAACACTATAGTGTAAGTGACAGAACATCATTTAGCAGGTGTTGTTGAACAGAAAAACTCTGTTCTCATGCATAGTAACCAATGGTAGAAGTCTGGTCCTGACACTCCTCTCCTCTAGACGCCGCTGTACTATAGCTAGTTTGCCTTCCAGTGATTCATTTCAATATAAATTATATCACAATTATATCTCAATTTATTTTGCAATGTATCGCAATATTTATGGCATCGCAATATATCATGATACAATCGTATCGTGACCCAAGTATCGTGATAAGTATTGTATTGTGAAGATCTTACCAATACCCATCCCAAAAGGACATGCAGTGACTGTTTTCCTGGTCTTTTTTAGGGAGCCCCCGGTGACCGAGGTGTCCCTGGTGCTACTGGGCCTAAGGGTGCTGGAGGAGACCCTGGACGTACCGGAGAGGCTGGTCTCCCCGGAGCCAGAGTGAGTAGAACGTCTTTATTACCCTGCTACTCATCTTCACCTGAAACCAATCCTTCATCTCTTCATTACTAATGCCTCCATGTGAAAGACAGAGGCCCTGCTAGTTATCACTCTGTCCACAGTCTGTCCACAACTGTATTCTTCTTCTTGTGAGCTCTCTGCAGTCTGCATGTCACAGTTACAAGTAGAATTTACAATGTAGTGACTTCCAAGTGTGCAATGCAGAGAGCACGGAACCAAAGTTAACCAATCTACAGTGTGTAAATAGTCACATAAGCATTGGTGGAAACAGTAGGCCTACTCAATGTTTTACTTGAATAAAAGTTTCAATACTGCAATGTGGAAATAGTCTCTTACAAGTAAAAGTCTGGAATTCTAAGTTTACTTGAGTAAAAGTACAAAAGTATTGGTATCAAAATGTACTCAAAGTACCAAAAGTAGAATCTCCCATTTCACAAGTTTATATATGTTTATACAAATCCTTTGAAAATAGCAGATCTACAATCTCACAACAAGTGCATTGCGGCGCATTGTGAGCTTGTAGATCGGCTATTTTCAAATGGCCTACTGTAAATGTATAAGGCTCAAGTGGTTCATGTAGTATGTTTTTAAATGATAATCAATCTACAAAGTAACTTGTAACTAAAGTTTTCAAATAAATGTAGTGGAGTAAAAGTACAATATTTGCTTCTGAGATGTAGCGGAGTAGAAGTAAAAGTATTGGAAATTGGAAATACTCAAGTAAAGTACAAATACCTTGAAATTTTACTTTTAAGTACAGTACCTAAGTAAAGTTAGTAAAGTTACCTTCCACTACTGCACGTAAGTGGAGTGGAAGAGATATGAGAGAACAAGCTATAGTACTTCATATTATCAGCCCCTGAATGTAACCAGTATAATAATAGTCCTGCTATGACAGATACTGCCTAGCTGTTTGAGGGTAAGGGTACAGTGGTTTGTGCATTGATCTAATAATCCTCTAAACAACACATGTTTTTCTTCCAGGGTCTCACTGGTCGTCCCGGAGATGCTGGTCCTCAAGGCAAAGTTGGACCTGGTGTAAGTACCTCCAAAACCTATAAACCTATGAACCTCTAAACCTCTAAACCTATAAACCCAACCCCCCTTCCTCCTTTCATGGTCAGGAACAAATGCAACGTTTCAATCTTAGTGTAATGTAGTATGAAGATGTCCTCTCAGAAAGCAATGATTGAGGACACCATTCCACTCAAATAGAATTGTATATTAAAATAACACTTTATAATGTAGACACACATGAGGAACAGAACAGTAGCATTCAACACAACACACAGTCCAGCCAATGTGAGTGGCAAAGTGAGTTTAACGCCATTTAATGCAATCAGGTAGGACTTTTCTGTGTGGATGTATGGGCTGTCAAGGCCAGAAAGTAGTTTTTTGCCACTCAGTAGGTGTTCGGTGTTCCCTCTATACATAGAATCTCCAGAATATAGCCAGTTTTCCTTACTTGATGCTGAGAAGGCCAAGTGGACGAATCCTACCAAATCAATGTTTTCCCATCTCAAAGTTCCATTGTATCTCCTTCCACGTGACATCATTGTGAATGTAGCAACAGCACAAAAGAACAGTTACACATGCAGTATCTACATGCACACCTGCATGGAAATACAGTAGTTTTTTGCCACTCAGTAGGTGTTCGGTGTTCCCTCTATACATAGAATCTCCAGAATATAGCCAGTTTTCCTTACTTGATGCTGAGAAGGCCAAGTGGACGAATCCTACCAAATCAATGTTTTCCCATCTCAAAGTTCCATTGTATCTCCTTCCACGTGACATCATTGTGAATGTAGCAACAGCACAAAAGAACAGTTACACATGCAGTATCTACATGCACACCTGCATGGAAATACAGTAAGCTGTTTAGATAAAAGTACTAATGTGCATTTTAGGCACAAATCACACATAAAACATAACATTCTTTCCCATTCACAAGGGAGTAAGACACCTTCATATCTTTATGCCAGACATCTCAGCACTCATAACAGCAATCATAATCGTATGGGAGAAAGCAAGTTTCTTCTTCAAACACTGTTTGAACTGATCAAAGACCAGTTGCGGTCAAAATATGTCTGCTTTGCCATGTTTGAATAAAGGTTTCTTATTTAATGGTAACTTTTTCCTACTGTTAATCTTGAGTACCCGAATCCTTTCTCTAATTTTCTTTAGTTTATCCTTTTTTTTTATCCAGGAGCACTAATACTTTAAAAACTATCAATGAAGAAGGAGGGAACTGGACTGGAGCAAGTATAAAATAACGGGGTGCAGGCATATAACGTGACAACGTTTCAATGTCAGTAGATCTTCATCATGAAGATGTATTGATATTGAAACATCATGTTATTTGCCTTCATCCAATGGTCTGAGTTTTGTTCATTCTTACCAGCCCCACTCCTGATGCTCCGGAGCAGCCTGAGTTTGGCTTGAGGCTCAGTGGAACCCCGTTGTTCCTGAATCCTGACTTGTCACTTTGATCTTTGTTGAATACCCGTTTTATTGTATTTTATTGTAAATGTTATTGTTTCCTATTCGATTCCTCTAAGGGATGTAAGGTTGATTTAGCACCCTGTCTGTAGGGATGGGGCCATAATCATTATCGTTTATCGTGATAAAAAACACTCCCAATAATCGTATCGCGGAGGTTTAAATGTATCGTGAAATTATGCTCCGTCACGCACTGGGATCAATTCACCTTTTATTTGCCAAGCTGCATATCTGGTACCACTTAAACCCTCTAAGGGACATGGAAATAACATACTTTTTTTTCACTCTCTACCAAATCTCTTTGCCAAAAAATAGCCGTTCTACAAGCTCCCGACGCGTCGTGAGCTTGTAGATCTACTATTTCTTGGCAAACGTTCCGCCCCAGGATAATGGATGTAGGGGATATTTTTATTATCGCGATAATATCGTAAATCGCAATGTGTTTGCTCACAATAATCGTGACATGACATGTTCATATGGTCCCATCCTTACCTGTCTGGACCACATGTTCATATGGTCACATGTTCATATGGTCCCATCCTTACCTGTCTGGACCACATGTTCATATGGTCCCATCCTTACCTGTCTGGACCACATGTTCATATGGTCCCATCCTTACCTGTCTGGACCACATGTTCATATGGTCCCATCCTTACCTGTCTGGACCACATGTTCATATGGTCACATGTTCATATGGTCCCATCCTTACCTGTCTACTCTGGACCACATGTTCATATGGTCACATGTTCATATGGTCACATGTTCATATGGTCACATGTTCATATGGTCCCATCCTTACCTGTCTGGACCACATGTTCATATGGTCACATGTTCATATGGTCACATGTTCATATGGTCACATGTTCATATGGGCACATGTTCATATGGTCCCATCCTTACCTGTCTGCCTTGTGTTTAGGGTGCTGCCGGTGAGGACGGTCGCCCTGGACCCCCAGGACCCCAGGGTGCTCGCGGTCAGCCTGGAGTGATGGGATTCCCCGGACCAAAGGGAGCCAACGTAAGTTTCTGTTCAGGTTACTATGGCCACGTTAGTCGATAACGGGGAAAAAAACTGCAAAATGTTGTTGCGATCTTATTGTATACATCGGCGTCAGCATTGAACATGATGTAATGTGCATGCCATGTCGCTAGGTGGCGGTGACGCACAGATACTCGCACAGATAGCCGTTCTACTTCCCTAGTGTTTACGTTCACACGTGGCTGCACGTGGTTTGCTTCACATCACATTTGTCGTTTCCTTCGTTTTTCCTGTTCACATGGAGACGCGTTGTTGTGACCATGCAGCTCAACTATTTTTTGGCCGAATGTTCTTCATGTGGTTAAAGATTGTTAGAAGATCGTAATAAACGGTTTAATCTTTTTGTTGAGTGTCTAATGTGATCGTATTCCTCTTCGACAGGGTGATGCTGGAAAACCAGGAGAGAAGGGTCTTCTGGGTCGTACTGGTCTGAGAGTAAGTACACTTTTATACATGTTGTCATAGTAAGTACACTTTTATACATGTACTGGTCTGAGAGCAAGTACACTTTTATACATGTACTGGTCTGAGAGCAAGTACACTTTTATACATGTTGTCATGTAAGTACACTTTTATACATGTACTGGTCTGAGAGTAAGTACACTTTTATACATGTTGTCATGTAAGTACACTTTTATACATGTACTGGTCTGAGAGTAAGTACACTTTTATACATGTTGTCATGTAAGTACACTTTTATACATGTACTGGTCTGAGAGTAAGTACACTTTTATACATGTTGTCATGTAAGTACACTTTTATACATGTACTGGTCTGAGAGTAAGTACACTTTTATACATGTGAACCAAATACATGCATGTCAATGTATTTATTGTGGGTGGGAGTTTACATCCTGATGTTTATATAAATATGAATTATAATATAGCTTATCATGGGTGGTAGTGTACAGTACATCCTAATGTTAATGTAAATATGAATTATAATATCATTTATCATGGGTGGTAGTGTACTGTACATCCTAATGTTAATGTAAATATGAATTATAATATCATTTATCATGGGTGGTAGTGTACTGTACATCCTAATGTTAATGTAAATATGAATTATAATATCATTTATCATGGGTGGTAGTGTACTGTACATCCTAATGTTAATGTAAATATGAATTATAATATCATTTATCATGGGTGGTAGTGTACTGTACATCCTAATGTTAATGTAAATATGAATTATAATATCATTTATCATGGGTGGTAGTGTACTGTACATCCTAATGTTAATGTAAATATGAATTATAATATCATTTATCATGGGTGGTAGTGTACTGTACATCCCAATGTTAACGGTCTCCTTCTCTCTGAACAGGGCTTGGCTGGAAAGGATGGTGAGACCGGCGCTACTGGACCTCATGGACCCGCTGTGAGTATTCTGATATTCAAACTTTTAGAAATACTAGATCTACTATTTATAATAGCAGATCTACTATTTATAATAGCAGATCTACTATTTATAATAGTAGATCTACTATTTATAATAACAGATCTACTATTTATAATAGCAGATCTACTATTTCTAATTGTAGATCTGCTATTTATAATAGTAGATCTACTATTTATAATAGTAGATCTGCTATTTATAATAGTAGATCTACTATTATAAACGGTAGACAGAGTATTTCCAGTGTGTGACACCGCGTGCAAGAACACCCTTTTCAGAGTGAACCATGACCACCTTTCTTTCCCCTAGTTGAGGCTCATTCATACTCCAAGGTGAGGTGAGTAGCTACTCACTTGTAGGTGACTTGCTACTCACTGCGGTGAATGTTATAGTTTGACTACACCACAAAACTACTGGGTTGCTACTCACCTAAAACTGGAGTATGAATGTTAAGTTAGTTAGTTACCTTATTGACACAATTGTATATAAAATTGGGTCCAAACAATGATCTAAAACCCATGATTAAAAACCATTTCAAGTTACTATTCAATACACAACACATCCAGCCCCCTACAATAGCTGCCTGCGACACTACCTGGGTATGATGCTAATATGTTACATAGAGTGTCATCTACAACAGTGTTCTTATTGTGTGATGCTAATTATGTTGTTACAGTAGTTCATCTACAGTGTTCTACCTGGGTGTGATGCTAATATGATGTTACAGTAGCCCTTCAGAGTGTCATCTACGGTGTTCTCATCATGTTCTTCTGTGTTCTCTGTCCTACAGGGACCTGCTGGAGAGAGAGGAGAGCAGGGACAACCTGGACCATCTGGGTTCCAGGTGAGGAACCATCTCTCTGGAGATCATTTAGTCAGACGTTGTTGTGGAGATGTTTGCACGTTTTGTCAAAAACAGCAGCCTCTGAGCAGGAGTCACTTTTAGTCCCGAGTCGGTCTAGATGTGCGAAGAACGCCCTGTGAAATATAAGGAAACATTTATTAGGCAATTTATGTAATAATCTTGACAGCAGTGACAAACAGTGTTGTTTTTGACAGCACATGTTGGTTTAGTTTTAGTCATAGTCTTTAGAATAAAATGTCTTTTAGTTTTAGTCATAATTTAGTCTCCGAACAGTTTTAGTTTTAGTCTAATTTTAGTCAACTAAATATCGTAAGATGTATTTTGGCTGGCCTTGATGGCATTGTAATGACTGATTTTACTCTTGGTTGCATGCTGAAAATAGCTGATCTACAAGCTCACAACGCTGCGACGCGTTGTGAGCTTGTAGATCTGCAATTTTCGGCGCGCAACACCTGAGAGCAACCAAACATAAAATGACTCTCTTCTCCACTAGTCCCTCCCCAACGTTTTAGTCTAGTTTTTATTTTGTTGATGAAATTGTCAATATATTTAGTTTTTATTTTATTTATATTTAGTTTAGTTTTTATTTCGTTTTTATTTAGTTTTCGTCAGTGAAAAAAACACAGTCGACAAACATTTTTCGTCATAGTTTTAGTCGACGAAATCAACACTGGTGACAAAGACTACATGCAAGCATGTGCTGTGTGGGGAATGTGGACCCATTCTGATACCCAGTACCACCTGAGGATAATTGCACCAAGTCCAACACAGACCTGAGCATCATTTGAGATTTATTTTACCCGGTCCGTACGCGAATGAAAATAAAAGCCTGGATACAGAGCCTACCCCGTCCGACACTATAAAGCTTGAAGGGCCTAGACCAGTGGTTCTCAACCAGTGGTCTGGGGACCACCAGTGGTCCTTGAGGGTTTTCCAGGTGGTTCCCAGCTAAATGATGTGGAGTTGGTAACCAAGTGGACCATTATGGATCTTTAACTATTGAGAGAGAGATGAAACCAAATGGTTTCATTTTACAGTGCTTCGTTTCAATTGGCTGTTAGAGTTGGGCGTGGCTCATTCAAGATGGATGAATTTTTGGTCCTCAGTACTCACGGGTCCATTGACTTCAGAGGCACTGTACCTGAGACCCTACTATGGTTCTGACTTGTACCCGAGGGACAAGTATTTTATTCTTTTTACTCGCTCTGGTCTCGGGTTTTTGGTGTTCTGGCTGCACCCGTGATGCTCTCCAATTGGCACGACGGTTAAATTGGGAGAGCATCGACCAAAACAAATCAAGTCACTAGAATCCAAATGAAGTCAAGTCTCTGGTAACCATGGTTACAACCAAGTTGTAACCATGTCAGACATTAAGGACATCTTGAGATGGACCCTAACCCTGCCCGGGGTTAAGAGGATGACCTTTTGCTGTTGTTTTGCAGGGTCTGCCTGGACCTGCCGGACCCCCAGGAGAGGGAGGAAAGCCTGGTGACATGGTGAGAGTCTGCTCATCTCCTCTTAGCTTTCACACTCAAATTTACAAAATTATCAAATGCATGTTTGCCATAAAAAATGTTAATTGTAATGGTTTTAATATTTTAATCTCTCTATGCAGGGTGTTCCTGGAGAGGGTGGAGCTGCTGGTGCAACAGGACCCAGAGTGAGTGTTTATCTTTGTCTTTATAACGGCCACAGAATGACCCAAAACAATGACCCAAAACCATGACCCAAAACCATGACCCATCTGTCTTTACAAGACCACATAATGACCATAAACAATAACCCAAAACCTTGACCCAAAACAATGACCCAAAACCATGACCCATGTTCAGGAGGGTTGTCTTTACAACAGCACAGAATGACCGTAGAGCCCACATCACATGGTACCGTATCTCCTGCTCATTGTCCAGTGTGTTTCCTAACAGGGTGAGCGTGGTTTCCCTGGTGAGAGAGGTGGTGCCGGACCCCAGGGTCTTCAGGGACCTCGTGGGCTTCCAGGAACGCCAGGAACCGACGGACCCAAGGTCAGTGTGAACAGAACACGTGAATCCTCCAGCCTTGTCTGAACCATGAGATGTGTTTTTGTCTGTTAAATATCAACCATGTCTGCCTGTGTATGTATGTACTGTATAAGTTCACCACACTCAGACCAGCAGCCAAATCAGATGTGTATGTTTATCCTGTCCAGATTGGAATCAGGCAGGTTTTATCAACTGAACAGCATACAAACACATTTAAAGGCGAATTTCGGCCAAAAGGGCAATCATACCTTTAAAAGGTCTGCTGGAGAGTCCATTTGTTCCACTACATTACTGTTCGAGCAAGATAAATACGCGGATTAACAATTTATCCGATCGCTCCTTTCTGAAGCCCTGGTCGGGCAGTAGGACAAATGGACGCAAAATGGAATATATTTCATCTTTTGAAAAAAGATGAACAATCTTTTGGGCGACCAAATAACTACTTTTAGACTTAAGATTGCCTTTTTGGCCGAAATTCTCCTTTAATAACAGTGTGAACAGTCTGTACTAAAGATCATATTTAAGAAACAAATCCCACCGAGGCCGTTCAGTGTCTCATCTCAGTAATAACATAACAATACAAAGCCATGCTGATCCAGAACCATCTTCCTCCTCTCTCACCCATGCAGGGAGCGATCGGACCAGCCGGCTCTCAGGGAGCCCAGGGACCACCCGGTCTGCAGGGCATGCCAGGAGAGAGGGGCGCTGGTGGCATCCCCGGTGCCAAGGGAGACAGGGTGAGTGGCCTCATTTTACAGTTAACGCAGCAGATATACAAGCTCACAGCGCGGTACCAAGTGCCACGCTGTGAGCTTGTAGATCTGCTTGATACATCAATAATATGTGTGCAAGTCTTTGAATATATTGACCCGATTGGCCGATTCTAATCGTCTTCTAAATTAACGGTTTTCATGTCAAGGACTGGCTAAGTTATTAGAATTGCCAAAACATATAATAATAACAATATTGCAGTTAATTAATCCAAGTGACCTTGTTATATACCTAGTTACTATCTATGAACGTGATTTGTTTTGGACAGAGATAGACTTTACTAAGCCTATAATGTATACCCCATAGTGTGAGGTTGTCACATGCTGAGTTACTTGCTAACTGTGTCAACCAACATAGTGATAATGATGATGATGACTTCCTCTCTGTCTAACAGGGTGACAACGGAGAGAAGGGACCCGAGGGTGCTCCTGGAAAGGACGGCGGCAGAGTGAGTAGTAAACCACTTAAACCTTTATACAGCCTACTGAACATTTTTGGAGCCAGGAGGGAGAAGAGTCCGGGACCGAGAAGGGCGAAGAGTCTAGTGTTGTCCAGGGTGTTTTAGGGAAGGGAGAAGAGTCTAGTGTTGTCTAGGGTGTTTTAGGGAAGGGAGAAGAGTCTAGTGTTGTCTAGGGTGTTTTAGAGAAGAGAGAAGAGTCTAGTGTTGTCTAGGGTGTTTTAGGGAAGGGAGAAGAGTCTAGTGTTGTCCAGGGTGTTTTAGGGAAGGGAGAAGAGTCTAGTGTTGTCTAGGGTGTTTTAGAGAAGAGAGAAGAGTCTAGTGTTGTCTAGGGTGTTTTAGGGAAGGGAGAAGAGTCTAGTGTTGTCCAGGGTGTTTTAGGGAAGGGAGAAGAGTCTAGTGTTGTCTAGGGTGTTTTAGGGAAGGGAGAAGAGTCTAGTGTTGTCTAGGGTGTTTTAGAGAAGAGAGAAGAGTCTAGTGTTGTCTAGGGTGTTTTAGGGAAGGGAGAAGAGTCTAGGGTGTTTTAGAGAGAAGAGTCTAGCGTTGTCCAGGGTGTTTTAGAGAAGGGAGAAGAGTCTAGGGTGTTTTAGAGAGAAGAGTCTAGCGTTGTCCAGGGTGTTTTAGAGAAGGTTCAGACAGCTTCCCTGTGTGATCTTGATGCTTCAATGCCAGATGACCTGACCACTCACTACTTGTCCTTCTATCTTCTCTCCTGTCCATCCATGTTCCTGTGATGTCCTCAGGGTTTGACCGGTCCCATTGGTCCTCCCGGACCTGCTGGTCCCAACGGTGCCAAGGTGAGAACATTCTGACCACGTTTTATCAGCTATAATCACATTCATCTGCGGTATCGTTTGATCAACGTTGAATGAAGCTGGTGTTTAATGTGAGTTTATCTCCTTCCCTTCCCAGGGTGAGACTGGATCTTCAGGACCAACCGGTGCTGCTGGTGCTCGTGGTGCCCCTGTAAGTCATTTATTCATCCCTTCTCATCTACTAGATCAGGGGTTTTCAAAGTGGGTGACGGGGCACCCTGGGGTGCCGTGACGGCATTCCAGGGGTGCCGTGAGATCATTTGATAATACTTTGAATTTATTTGGACACTTGAAAAAATATTTAGTATCCTTTTAAACTTGAAGTACAAAGTTATTTTCAATCAGTTCTAAGCAAAATGGCTATTATCTCAACGTTTTCCTCGTAACATAATCACTAAAATATCCTCACTGTCAGGCAGAAACCTCTGTCGCACAAAACTAGTGAAAACAGACGATCTACAAGCACACAACGTCTCGCATCGCGAGGCGTTGTGTGCTTGTAGATCTGCTGTTCTCACTAGTTTTAGTACATGTTATAGATGATAAATACAAAACGAATGGTTTTGGACATACAAGGTTTCCACCCGACAATGACGATATGCTATAAATATAAGGTGCTGGGAGTGAAAATTATAATGTAGGGGTGCCTCGGATAAAAAAAAATATTCATGGGGTACCCTGAGACAAAAAAGTTTGGGAATCCCTGTACTAGATCATAGGGGTGTAACAATATAGTAACTGAATCAAAAAAATCGTTTTTAATTTGCAATGATCTACTATGTCGTTTGCAAAAGCAAAATATCTTACAGTTTTGGCTTTGTATCATATCATATCATTTTAAAATGCGGTAATCATATTGAATCGTTTTGCAAAGCAAATAATTGATTACCGGTATATGGAAACTAAGTATTTGTGCCTTGTATTTGGCATTTTAAGAGGGAAAATGAAAAAAGAGGGTTTTAATTACTTTTCCATTTCATATAGCTACTCTTGGTCTATCGATAAATGTGTGTAATCTCTGTGTTCATGTCAAGGTGGGTTTGTCCATATGTGTTGAAATATAATGTCCATGTATTTGCTAGAGGATCACAGCATTTACTTCCATAATAATAGATTTTTTACACGTTTTACACAGATTTAATTTCTTTGCTAAATAGTTACTATATCGATTTTAAATCATTGAATCGAATCGTATCGTATCTCCATGAATGAAGCAATATCATCCATGTATCGTTAACCATGTATCGTGATGCGTATCATATCGCTGTTAACATGTATCGTTACACCCCTGATCATCATCTGTAGTGAATGTATTTGAATGATGTTGTTGTCGTTTAGAAAGGAATTGTCAAAGGAAGGCCGCTCTCTTTTGAAACACACAAGCAACACTTCAGAACAGTGTTGTTTGCCCTCATGGGTTTTTGACAAAACCCCACTAAAAGCAGAGGAAGCAACCTTTGTTTGCACACTCAGTGACATCTATTCCCTTCCCATGTTCACATACATACAGTATACTATGGTGTGACGTCACTGTAGCTAAAGGAATAGCATAACACTGTATATTAACTAAATGAATAGCATAACACTGTATAGTAACTAAAGGAATAGCATAACACTGTATATTAACTAAAGGAATAGCATAACACTGTATAGTAACTAAAGGAATAGCATAACACTGTATATAACCAAAGGAATAGCATAGCACTGTATAAAGGAATAGCATAACGAGCTAACATAATAGCATGACAATCTATGGGGTGACATCATGATCATACCCGGACGCCTACTGATTGGCAAAAAACTACTTTCTGGCTTTGACAGCCCATATATTGTATCCAAATAGAAAAGTCTGTTGCATTGAACAATGTAAACTCCCCTTGCCAGCCACTCACTTTGCCACTCGATTTGCCACTCATTTTACTGTAAAGGGCCGTCCACACCTAGAATGATAACTACTGTAGTTGTTATCGTTCTTTTTTGTTTGTTTGATTTTTGGCCCTCTTGCTTGTTGAACTTGAGTGTGTCCATCGCTCATTGTTCGTCAAATCCCTCTGAAGATGATCCTCACCACTAGATCTACTACTCTTGATAATTTTTGCTAAAGTAACAGTTTTGGACGTGTGAGGTTTCCACCCGATATCTTAAACTGTACACTTCATTGCTCGGAGTCCCCCAGGGGTCTGTACTAGGCCCCCCCTTTTTTTCCTCTCTACACTTACAGTATATATTTGCTGAAAGTAGACGATCTGCAAGCTAACAACGACAGAATGTACGCCCAACGCCCCCAGAATATGGCTTAACTCATTGCGGGGGTCATGTTGTTGTTCATTATTTCATATTTGGATCGATAAGCTCTAACTAACTATCTTCTGTTGCTGTGATAGGGCGACCGCGGTGAGAACGGACCCCCCGGACCTGCTGGCTTCGCTGGACCCCCTGTGAGTATAAATATGTGACGGACACACGGTCACATACGTTAAATATTCACACGATCATTCTTCAATGGTCCTTCTCTCTATATGTACTGTAACATGTACCGTGTGTGTGTGTGTGTGTGTGTGTGTGTAGGGTGCAGATGGGCAGCCCGGAGCCAAGGGAGAGCTTGGAGAGGGAGGACAGAAGGGTGACAGTGGAGCCCCTGGCCCCCAGGGACCTTCAGGGGCCCCCGGACCTGTGGTGGGTTCCAATGATGTTTAATATACAAGATAGGGCATCCTGGTTGGAGCAACATGGCCTACAAATAGCCTCCTAAGTGGGCCCCGACGTCTGAAGGCAAATCTTGCGAACGTCCTGTTTACACCGGTGGCAGTGGAAACCATGCAAGGCACCAACCTGCTCGCCGGGAGCAACTAGGGGTTCAGAGTCTTGCTCAAGGACCTAGGATCAAACTGGGAACCCTTCAGGAACCCTCCGTGTTCTAAGACGGCAACTCTACCCCTGAGCCACTGCCGCCCGCCCCCAGCCTTAGACAGAAGCGTCCACTGAGACAGGAAACTACTCCAATACATTTAAAGTTATTTACAATACATTATAAAACAAGAAACCGTGTAATGGTTAAACTAAATCTGAAACGTGAGAACAACTTTCTAAAAGGTTTCCCAAGTGACAGTCAGTGACGCATGTAACTGGTGTTAAATGGACACAAATATGTTAATTATTATTAACGTGATGTTGTTGTTTTTCAGGGACCTACTGGTGTGTCTGGAATCAAAGGAGCGCGTGGAGCTCAGGGCGCTCCTGTAAGTACAGTAACCGCTGTTTCATTACCTGGTCATGTCTACACATGGAATGGATGTTAACCCTGTGCTGTTATATTAATACCGATGTTGTGTACCAGAAAAAAGCCCATCTGCAAACTTGTGTCGTGATGCGATGCGACGTATTGTGAGCTTGTAGATCAGCTAATGCTCTACAGACAGATTGTTCATTAGTCTTTTTATTTGTTGATGTGAAGATGCGGTACTCTAGTTGGTATAATTTGTACTCTAGTTGGTATAATTTGTACTCTAGTTGGTATAAATTGTAGGGGAGAGCGGGGTAAACTGAGACACTTTTTCCATTTGCTCCCCTCTAGGCGAACTAAAAGATATATCAATAAAAAATTACACATTTCCCAGTAATTTGGGATGTTTCCTAACAATGGAAGATATCAGAACATATTCAAGACAAAAGGCAGAGAAAATATGATTGTTTTAAAAAAAGTGGTCTTGTGTCTCAGTTTACCCCAGGACCGGGGTAAACTGAGACAGACCAGAGAAATCAACGGGGTAAAGTGATCCACTCACTTTTTTCACTTTAAAACTACCATAAAAACACAAATACCCGGTTAACCGGATTAAATATGTGCAATACAAAAATGTACATAGCAGACATTATTTTAATAGGCTTTGTCCTGTCATTTCCACCCATGTGTCAAATAATGTGACACATGGGCAGAAGGAAAAAACTAAAAACGCTATAAAAAATTGATAGAAGGGTTTACCAAACTTTCCTCAGTTGATCCTTATGTAATTTTTCCTGTAGAATCTATTTCTGCAAAGTATATTATTGTATTGTGCATAACTAATGAAATAATTAGCATATTTAGTCAAATGTAGTCAAATATGCTAATTATCTCATTAATTATGCACAATACAAAGAAATATATATCAAAAATGGATTCTACAGGGGAAAATACATAAGAATCAACTGAGACTAGTTTGGTACACCCTTTAATCAGGTTTTTACAGCTTTCTCCCTGTCTTTCATGTTGGGATAATGTGAGATAGTGTCTCACTTTACCCCGAAGCAATTGTCTCACTTTACCCCACAGCCACATTTTGGGAAAAGGGATATTTTTTATCAATTCAGGGTAATCTTCAGCTAGCATCTATCACATGGATTTATAAGTTGGTAGTTCATCAACATGTATGATATAAAATGTTCTCCCTGCATCAATTTGCTTTGACACAACAGCTGATTTTGTTGACAGCAAGAAAATTTACTTTTACATGCAAAAAACACCTTTTTGTGAAAAAAGCATGTTTTCTACAGCACTATCAGGTCTCTCTTTTCATGACAAGTGGGAAATTCAAGGGGCTTGAAAATATAATGGTCACATGACCAAAAATGTGTTCCATTGCAAAGATAAATGGAGCGTCTCAGTTTACCCGGTGTCTCAGTTTACCCCGCTCTCCCCTACTCTAGTTGGTATAATTTGTACTCTAGTTGGTATAATCTGTACTCTAGTGGTATAAATTGTACTCTAGTTGGTATAAATTGTACTCTAGTTGGTATCATTTGTACTCTAGTTGGTATAATCTGGACCTTCGTGTGATTGACAGGGTGCTACTGGTTTCCCTGGTGCTGCTGGACGAGTTGGAACTCCTGGTCCCAACGTGAGTGACACCTCTGAATGTCCTGTTCATTTCATTCTTTCACTCTTCATATCTCCTCAGAATTAATGTAGATAACTAATGTCTCTCTCTCTCTCTCTCTCTCTCTGTGTCCCAGGGTAACCCCGGTGCCGCTGGCCCTTCCGGTCCCTCTGGTAAAGACGGTCCTAAGGGGGTCCGCGGTGACGCCGGAGCCCATGGCAGAGCAGGAGACGCTGGGCTGAGAGGACCCGCTGGAGCCTCTGGAGAGAAGGGAGAGCCCGGAGAGGACGGTCCCCCTGTGAGTCACCCTGACTGACTGTCACCTCTGTTACTCTGTTACTGTCACCTCTGTAACTCTGTTACTGTCACCTCTGTAACTCTGTCACTGTCACCTCTGTAACTCTGTTAGAGTCACCTCCTGTTTCTGTTTCAGCATTGACGACCTTGCAGGCCTATGCAGATTTTAAAACGTAATTTAGAAAGTGTGTTATTAGACAGATTCCAGGATCATTTGTAGACCCGATATGTTTTTGATCATGTTTAGGCTGATGGTTTACCTATGATCCCAGATTACAATCTTTATGCATGTGATAATCCGGGGGATTTGAATAAGTTTACATCCTGAAAACTCATCCTGACATTAATTAAATGTGTGTGTGTCTACAGGGTCCCGATGGTCCCGGAGGTCCTATGGGTCTGGCTGGATCTCGTGGTATCGTTGGTCTGCCTGGTCAGCGTGGAGAGAGAGGATTCCCTGGACTCCCTGGACCTTCTGTAAGTCTCTGCTTTACCCCAAGGACCCCCAAAATAATCATATTTGAACTGGGGAACACCCACCCTGACAAGCACTAGGAGTTGACTCATTCATATCATATTTAATATATATTATAGTAAGCAGGGATCTACTAGATCTGAGTGTGTATTATGTTGTGTGTTTTAGGGAGAGCCTGGTAAGCAGGGATCGACTGGATCTGCTGGAGACCGCGGAGCCCCCGGACCCGTCGGACCCCCTGGACTGACTGGACCCGCTGGAGAGCCTGGTCGAGAGGTCAGTAAACAACTACAACTACATAAATACACTAGAAACATCTTGCAAAATAAGTTCAGCAGGACAATAAGACCGAAAAACAACAGTACATCACACGTTTATTTTGTCAGATGAGTTGAGTAGAGGAGCCAGAAACCGTACTCTAAATAAAAAGTATTGCTATACTTCAAAGATAATTATGACTCGAGTAGAAGTAAAAGAAGTGAGAAATCAGCTCAAGTACTGAGTATCTTCACATGATCTGGTATAATGTCTAAAATAGCGTATGATGACGAATCCTGTAGCATGCGGTGTTGACCTGGCATTTCATCAACTGTGTGTGTGTGTGTGTGTGTGTGCGCTGTGCGTGTGTGTGTGTGTGTGTGTGTGTGTGTGTGTGTGTGTGTGTGTGTGTGTGTGTGTGTGTGTGTGTGTGTGTGTGTGTGTGTGTGTGTGTGCGTGTGTGTGTGTTACAGGGTAATGCAGGAGCAGATGGTCCTCCAGGCAGGGACGGCTCTACAGGAGTCAAGGTGAGAGACGACACACTGTGTTCATTAAACTGACCCCAGATCAGTGATATCCACCTTACTGTACTGTACTGTACTGTACTGTACTGTACTGTACTGTACTGTACTGTACTGTACTGTACACCAAACTGACCCCAGTTCAGTGATATCCACCTTACTGTACTGTACTGTACTGTACTGTACTGTACTGTACTGTACACCAAACTGACCCCAGTTCAGTGATATTTACCGTACTGTACTGTACTGTACTGTACTGTACTGTACTGTACTGTACACCAAACTGATCCCAGTTCAGTGATATCCACCTTACTGTACTGTACTGTACTGTACTGTACTGTACTGTACACCAAACTGACCCCAGTTCAGTGATATCCACCTCACTGTACTGTACTGTACTGTACTGTACTGTACTGTACTGTACACCAAACTGATCCCAGTTCAGTGATATTTACCGTACTGTACTGTACTGTACTGTACTGTACTGTACACCAAACTGATCCCAGTTCAGTGATATTTACCGTACTGTACTGTACTGTACTGTACTGTACAGTACACCAAACTGACCCCAGATCAGTGATATTCACCTTACTGTACTGTACTGTACTGTACTCCAAACTGATCCCAGTTCAGTGATATCCACCTTACTGTACTGTACTCTACTGTACTGTACTGTACTCTACTGTACTGTACTGTACTGTACTGTACTGTACTGTACTGTACTGTACACCAAACTGATCCCAGTTCAGTGATATTTACCTTACTGTACTGTACTGTACTCCAAACTGATCCCAGTTCAGTGATATTTACCTTACTGTACTGTACTGTACTGTACTGTACTGTACTCCAAACTGATCCCAGTTCAGTGATATCCACCTTACTGTACTGTACTGTACTGTACTGTACTGTACTCCAAACTGATCCCAGTTCAGTGATATCCACCTTACTGTACTGTACTGTACTGTACTGTACTGTACTGTACACCAAACTGACCCCAGATCAGTGATATTCACCTTACTATACTGTACTGTACTGTACTGTACTGTACACCAAACTGATCCCAGTTCAGTGATATCCACCTTACTATACTGTACTGTACTGTACTGTACTGTACTGTACTCCAAACTGATCCCAGTTCAGTGATATCCACCTTACTGTACTGTACTGTACTGTACTGTACTGTACTGTACTGTACTGTACTCCAAACTGATCCCAGTTCAGTGATATCCACCTTACTATACTGTACTGTACTGTACTGTACTGTACTGTACTGTACACCAAACTGATCCCAGTTCAGCCAGTTTACACAAACTGATCTAGGGCTGTCACGATTATGACATTTTACGTGACGATTAATTGTCGATAATTACATTTCTGTTTGGCTTGTAGGCTTTATAAGTTGCACATGGCAGATATGATACATAACCTAAATATACCCAAAAAATTAAGGACATATTTGACAACTTTACATTTTAAAAAGAACATTGATAGTGGAAATAGCTGATCTACAAGCTCACAACACGTCACATCGCAACACATTGTGAGCTTGTAGATCTGCTATTTTCAATATTTTTTTACTTTTAAATATATGAACATTTTTCAACATGGGAACGATTATGACGATTATGACAAATATGTAATAATTGTTACAGCCCTAAACTGATCCCAGTCCATCCCAGGCTGATATTTGTCTCACTGACTGCCATCGGCATGTCAGCCAATAGGCTGACATTCACCAGTGGCAGCAGCCCATCTATCTATCTATCTGTCATGAAGCATATATTTTGCGCTGGTTACACTGACACTATAGTTGTGTTGGTTCTCTGACTGCTGCCTGCTGAGCTGAAGAATTCTGAACAGTTATTTCTCATAATGAAGATTTATTTATTTGTTTGGCACAAAACTGGGAATAGTAACAAAAAAACATATGAACAGATATCACTATCAACTATCTGCCCAAATTGTTATTTTGAGCATTGGTATCTGACCCGCATGTCCATATGAGTCCATATGGGAGCATCCCTAATATTCTGTTGAAACATCATCATAGCTTGCATGACGTTCCCATAAACCTCAGACTAGGGATGGGGGATTGTTGATTTTTAATCGATCCTACTTATCCTTATCCGGTTCCTTATCGATCACTCTGTCGATGCTTTTCTTTTGTTGGTATTTGTTGGCAAATCGGTGCTAATCTGGAGACACTGAATCCCTTCCATTTAATGTCCACAGACAATCAAAGGTAGAGCACGTTGGCTTCAAGACATTGAAGCAACATGACAACAGTCAAGCCATTCAATTCATGTTCCATGTGTTTACCGGTAGTCTGCAAGCAATTCAACAGCCTTATCAGAGATTGTTTTTGCGCCAGTGATCTGATTTCAAGGACATCTCATCTTTTCTCCCGCTGGAATCGAGATGATCGATGATCATGCGAGCATTGATGACAGAAGCCCAAACCTCATTGATTTCCATATTGTCAATAACCTGGGGATGTATTGAATGATAGAAGTGGTTCTCTAACTAACCTTTGTCCCGTGTCTTCTCTTCAGGGAGAGCGTGGAAACACCGGACCCGCCGGAGCGCCCGGAGCTCCAGGTTCCCCCGGAGCCCCCGGCCCCGTCGGACCCCTGGGCAAGCAGGGAGACAGAGGAGATGGTGTAAGTACTCTACCACCACACCACACCACACCACACCACACCACACCACACCACACCACACCACACCACACCATGCTACACCACACCAAGCAGGGAGACAGAGGAGATGGTGTAAGTAGTACCACACACCATGCTACAACCAGATTCATCTAAAAGAAATGGAGATATATTCTAAATGTTGTATGGCATACAGCTCATGAATATCAAAAATCCCTATCACAAAATATTTCATGGCCAACACAAGTATAATTGATTAATTAAAAGTGATTAATGGAGAGATCAAACGGTTGTGTTTCAGGGCGCTCAAGGACCCGCAGGACCCGCCGGACCAGCTGGAGCGAGAGGCATGGCTGTGAGTATTAACGGCAAACAATGAAACTGTTTTAACAGCCAGGATGAGTGCTGTTTTACTGTATAACACAGTGTTTCTCAACCACTGTGCCTGGGGACCTTTGGTGTGCCCCTGAGAAGGGTCAAGTGTGCCCCTTGAAACTGCTTGAAAGCCAGTATTGTATTTATCATTTTAAAAATGATTTAAACTAGTGAAAACAGCCGATCTACAAGCACACAACGCCTCGCACCGCGAGGCGTTGTGTGCTTGTAGATCTGCTGTTTTCACTACCGTTGTGCGACAGCCTTGTATGATGAAGCAGGGCTTTACTTTACGAAGAAACGTGCACATTTGAAACTTAGAGATACAAGGTTTCTTCCCAATATTTACACCCCCGTATTATGTTGGTGTGCCCATGGATTCTTGGGGCATGAAAAGTGTGCCCATGCAGAAAAAAAGATTGAGAAACACTGGTATAACAGACCAACATCAGTGTTGTTATACTGTGTAGCTCACCAGCACTACAACACTACAGTACATTTCTATGCAGAGCTGCATGGCTGTGAACCATCTCGGGTGTATATTTGTGTCCAGGGACCCCAAGGACCGCGTGGAGACAAGGGAGAGGCCGGCGAGGCAGGCGAGAGGGGACAGAAGGGTCACCGTGGTTTCACTGGACTGCAGGGTCTTCCCGGACCCCCGGTAAGTCATGCATTTCTGCAGCGTGAGGTTGTCTCTGCGGCAGCGTGCCGTCATACTGTTATCTGTAGCGTCATACTGTTATCTGTAGCGTCATACTGTTATCTGTAGCGTCATACTGTTATCTGTAGCGTTTCTGCCGTCCTGACGCCTGGTCTTTGTGCCCTCAGGGTCCCGCTGGTGACGCCGGTGCTGCCGGACCCGCCGGACCTTCCGGAGCCAAGGTGAGTTCCCAGGATTCAGCTCAGTCTTGTAGCAGTCGTCTAGTGTCCTGCTCCGGGATTCAAACTTTCACGCGGGAGACGCGGGTTCGAATCCCGGGTGTTACACTAGTAATACTGAGGTACGGCTAGTAAACCACAACCACAAAAACTGTGACAATACACATACAGTAGAACCACAGTGGAACAACATTAAAAACCTAAAGAAATACAAAAGTAAACACCAGCCAGACAATGTTCTGTGTTAATCAATTGAGTAGCTGAGACGAATAACAGTCCATATTTATTATTATTATTATTTTTAATATAGATATTTTTTGATTTACCAAACTGTTAACCACAAACTAGTCATTTTTAACATGTTAGATTGTTAATGCCCTCCCCCCTCATTTTGTTCAATTGTCTGTTTTAATGTTATCTGCTCCCTTTGTCTGCTGAATATTGCTTGTATGGACACACGCACACTGTTGTTCCACAAACTGTTGGAGATATACTGTTTTTCCACTTTCCATAAGTATTACGTCTTATAATTCCGAATATATATGAGTTAAGTTAAATAAATCTAATTCAACAAAATGATGGGGGAGTGCATTAAGAATTTAACAGATTAAAAACTTCTAGTTTGTGGTTTACAGTCTGGTAAATAAAACAAATATCTACGGTACTATTATAATCTATTGGTATATTCATAATGTTAAAATATGGACTTATTAGACTGTTTTTCGTCTCAGGTACTCAAATTATCAATCAACCGATCAATCAACAGTTGACAGTAAAAGGCAGGCTATCAGCACTACAACTATAAATATATCCTTCATCACAGTTGGTATTATTATAGTTAGAACTCATTTTAGACCCAGGCTTTTCTTGCCCTGGTTGATATTCACAGAGTGACAGGAAACATGGAGAGAGAGAGAGAGAGAGTCAGGGAGTGAGAGAGAGAGAGAGAGAGAGAGAGAGAGAGTGAGAGTCAGGGAGTGACACGAAGCAAAGGTGTGCCAGGAAAAATACCTGAAGATGAAAGCTTTAATTAATGATCCACCTGTCAGTGTGATGAGATGGACATCTGTAATTACCTTCCATGACCACAGAAGAAGACAGACATACAGTAGACATACAGTATGTCTAGACATACTGTATGACTAGACATACTGTATGACTAGACATATGAAGCTATCTCAGGCTGCTCGGCGGCGTACATCATCATCCTCATAATGAAAATGATGGATTATAATATCATCGCTGTATTAATAGTCCTGCATGGTGAGCTGGTGAGGTCGTAGAGCCTTCGTCTTACTGTCCCGCCCAACACTCCCTGAAGACAGGGAGGTGGTGGTGGGCAGGGACTTTACCACTGTGCCACCCCTGAGCTATTGACACTATTTTCAATACTATATTAACATGTTGTGTTGCTGTGTGCAGGGACCCCCTGGACCCCTGGGACCTGCAGGTAAAGACGGTTCTAACGGAACCCCCGGACCCGTCGGACCCCCCGGACCTCGTGGACGCTCTGGAGAGTCTGGACCCGCTGTGAGTGGCATGCATCACACATACATATCCTTATACCTGAGTGATACATCCTGTTGAGACACTGTTTCTGTTTTTAATGAACATGTATAGATAATGTGTCCCGATGCAACACGCTCTAATGCTTAATCTATGCTCTATATAGGGTGTCACGCACCGGAAATAGAAGATCTACAAGCTCACAATGTGTCACATCTGCAACGCATTGTGAGCTTGTAGATCTGCTATTTTTGAGCGATGCTGCTCGAAGGGGCTAAGCTGCAACATCTGACTTTGTCTGATTCCCCAACAATCTCTGGTCTCCAAAAGCATAGCCTACATCACGCCTAGATATGGCCTACATCTAGATATGGCCTAGATATGGCCTACATCTGGCCTAGATATGGCCTAGATATGGCCTACATCTGGCCTAGATATGGCCTAGATATGGCCTACATCTGGCCTAGATATGGCCTAGATATGGCCTACATCTAGATATGGCCTACATCTGGCCTAGATATGGTCTAGATATGGCCTACATCACGCCTAGATATGGCCTACATCTAGATATGGCCTACATCTAGATATGGTCTAGATATGGCCTACATCTGGCCTAGATATGGCCTACATCTTGGCACAAAGTGCTCAAAGTGTGTTGTACACCCAGGGTCACTATTGGCCAAGCTTCGCAGGATGTGCTGTGATTGGCTAGCGGGACACTTATTGAAACTACGGTAACTCATAAATAGCACCGCTCACTTCACACCAGGTGTGATTTTTAGTTATTATCCATGCATTTAATCAATACTTTATTGAAATCTCCTAAAATTACATTAAAAAAGAATAATAATATCGTAATATATTGAATCGTGACCCCTGTTTCGTATCACCAGATTCTTGCCCCTAACTAACCCAGACCCCATCATGTCCCCTCCCTGTCCCCTCTCCCAACCTCCTAGGGTCCTCCCGGTAACGCCGGACCCCCAGGACCCCCCGGACCCCCTGGCCCCGGCATCGACATGTCCGCCTTCGCCGGCCTGTCGCAGACAGAGAAGTCTCCGGACCCCCTGCGCTACATGCGGGCGGACGAGGCGTCCAGCTCGCTGAGGCAGCACGACGTGGAGGTGGACTCCACGCTCAAGTCCATCAACAACCAGATCGAGAACCTGCGCAGCCCCGACGGCTCCCAGAAGAACCCGGCGCGCACCTGCAGAGACCTGAAGCTCTGCCACCCGGCATGGAAGAGCGGTGAGTCCAGCTGGGAGATTGAGGATGTTTTTTTTATGGAGAATAGAGAGATGTTTAGAAGATGAAGGAGAGCACAAACATCCTCCATGTCAAAGACCTCTAAATTGAAACTTTTTTATGATGCCGTACATTTGAAAGGATTTGATGCCAGGAACTCCTATAAGAGAAGATCTCAGTGGTCAGGTTAGAAGTACAGACTTCTACAACTTTATCGCGACCGTAGGTCGCATTTACTTATGAAAACCTGCAGCTCATGTGCGTCAGTCAGTCAGTCAGTCAGTCACGCCTCATGTCACGCTCCATTTATTACCAAGAGAGAATTAATTTGCATGTAAAAAATATAGAAATATGTTCACCTATTGAGGTTGAAATTGGTATAATAATGCAGATTGGTCAACTAAACTGATGAGTGAGTTTGTTTATTTATGATATACAGTATTTTCCGGACTATAAGGCGCACCGGACTATAAGGCGCACTGTCAATGAATGGTCTATTTTCAAACTGTTTTCATATATAAGGTGCACCGGACTATAAGGCGCACTTAATAGATGCTACTGTTGCGTTATGCATCCAACAGATGGAGCTGTGCTAAAGGGAATGTCAATGTCAATGAATGATCCATGTATAAGGCGCACTGGACTATAAGGCGCACTGTCGTTTCTTGAGAAAATTAAAGGCTTTTAAGTGCGCCTTATAGTCCGGAAAATACGGTATCTGTTTAAATTTCATAATCTGTATTTTGTGAACAAAACAAAAAAAAGATGTGAATCTGGCTCTAGAGGAGAGATAGATGGGGTCTGAAGGAAAGGGGAACTCATCCTGAACTCATCCTCTTCTTGTGTTGTGTTGTGCAGGAGACTACTGGGTGGATCCCAACATGGGCAGCACGGCCGACGCCATCAAGGTGTTCTGCAACATGGAGACGGGAGAGACGTGCGTCTACCCCAGCATCAGCACCGTGCCACGCAAGAACTGGTGGAGCAGCAAGAGCAAGGAGCGCAAGCACGTCTGGTTCGGAGAGACCATGAACGGAGGCTTCCACGTAGGTTTAACCTCCATGACACCACCGTCTGTACAGTATTAGTAAGAGAGACCGTCTGTACAGTATTAGTAAGAGAGACCGTCTGTACAGTATTAGTAAGAGAGACCGTCTGTACAGTAGTAGTAAGAGAGACCATCTGTACAGTATTAGTAAGAGAGACCATCTGTACAGTATTAGTAAGAGAGACCGTCTGTACAGCATTAGTAAGAGAGACCGTCTGTACAGCATTATTAAGAGAGACCGTCTGTACAGTATTAGTGAGAGAGACCATGAACGGAGGCTTCCACGTAGGTTTAACCTCCATGACACCACCGTCTGTATCTCCTCTCTGCTGTTCTGAAACCATCTGTCCTTTCACTGTGTGGATTTCTGACATTGAAGATTAAGAATCAATGAGACCATCTAGTCTGAATATGACTTGGTATCAGTGTTCATTTTGACAGCATGCAGTAGTTAAGTTGTAGTCTTTTGAATACATTTTCATTGGGTTTTAATATTTTAGTCATCTGAAAAGTTCTAGTTTTAGTCTATTTCTTTTTTACTAACTCGTGCCGCGCTGTGATCTTGTATATCTGCAATTTTTCAATAGTTAAAGCATAAAATAATGATACACAATAATGTGTACCAGTTCTAACCCCTCCATCTTGGCCCTTCTCTCTCTGTCGCCCCCTACAGTTCAGCTACGCCCAGGAGGGTGCGGCGGCGCAGGCGGCCAGCGTGCAGCTGACCTTCCTGAGGCTGCTGTCCACCGAGGCGTCCCAGAACCTCACCTACCACTGTAAGAACAGCGTGGCCTACATGGAGCACGGCACGGGCAACCTGAAGAAGGCCCTGCTGCTGCAAGGCTCCAACGACGTCAGCATCCGCGCCGAGGGCAACAGCCGCTTCACGTACGGCGTGTTGGAGGACGGGTGCAAGGTGAGGACCGCTCCGCCACGGGGCCAACACACGGAACATAACATAACATACAGTGGCTCACTAGTGATTTGGTCAGCCAAGGGGGCCAGGGGGGACTAGAGGTACCTACCACTGACTTTGCAGAGGCGTGTGGCTTAAGCCTAGAGGGGAGTGTTTCAGATTAAAATGTTCCAACCCATTGTAATATAGGAGGTGGACTGTAGATGGCATAGCAGAGCAATTTGTAATCGGTGTTGGGCAAGTTGCTTATTATTAAAGGGGCATGAACACCCCAGGCTGATTTTGTAGTTTGTTTTCCCTTTCAGGTTTAAAAACTTCAGCAGATTAAAGGGGCATGAGACCCCAAACTGATTGATTTTGTAGATTGTTATCTAGTTCATGTTTAAAAAAAAAAGCTGATTAAAAACATCGTAGACTAGTAAGCAACTAGTAAACTGCAACAAAATCAGCCTAGGGTGTGATGTCCCTTTAAGCCGATAAATGAACACTGTCAAAAACAAATTGTATTGTGTTAATTGTAACTCAAGGTTAGTTGCATTAATGGTTTGTATTACTGTTTTTGGTCATTGTAATAAGTAACACTATATTAGTCACTGAGGAACGTAATATTACAGTAGGCCTAATATCGTTTCATTGATTGATTGAAGACTTTATTAGAAGTTTGCATAGTAAAAGGTACAGTTTCATGACGGTACAGTTCACTGGTACAAGGTCAACTAAAAGGAGATCATAGAAAAGACTAAGCTTATTTCCATAGGAAACCATTGAAGTATCTCATATAACATTGAATGACAGACGGATAGAACACAGTACTATGCAGTAGATATAGTAAAAAAAAAAAAAGTAAATAAAAAAGTTAAAAAAAAAATATATATATACAGTAGGTAAATAGGTAAATACAAAGAAGGGCCAGGGGAGGGTAAGGCTGGGGTAGGTTTGTTTTTACCAGTTGCGGATGGCTGCCGCCTGTAAGTGGTTTTTCAGGGCGATTTTAAAGGATGCTAGGGAACCACACTCCTATAAGGCCTTCGGTAGGGCGTTCCACATTTTGGTGTATAGCAGTAGAACGAGTTTGACCCTTTGTTTGAGTTGACTTTGGGTTGAACAGGGTCTCTAGGATGTAGGATTTAGAAGACATTTGTAGAATCTGCCTCCGGTCTTAAATCGTTGTCTGAGTGTAACAGCGTTCCTCTCGCTCTCCTCCGTCCAACAGAAACACACGGGCCAGTGGGGCAAGACCGTCTTCGAGTACAAGACCCAGAAGACGTCCCGCCTGCCCATCGTAGACGTGGCTCCCATGGACATCGGCGGAGCGGATCAGGAGTTCGGCGTGGACGTAGGAGCCGTCTGCTTCCTGTAGACCACAACAAACAGGAGTTCGGTGTGGACGTAGGAGCCGTCTGCTTCCTGTAGACCACAACAAAACAAACCTTGGGAAATATCCATCCACCAAGTGACCATCCACAAAACCAGAAACAACTAAAATACCAAAAAACTTCAACTATGAAACATTTCCACACACACTTACTTCCACCGAGACATGGAAATTGTAAGAAAAAAGAAAAGAAAAGAAAATTGATACACAAAAGAAGAAGAAGTGCTGTTCCAAGTTTTTTTTTTGTACAACCCTTGGATGTCCAGCACTGAAAGGGCACCGGCAATATTCCTTTTATTTTTTTGTAAACGACACAAGCAAGCATTCCCTGTCTGTCTGTCCGTCCGTCTGTCTGTCTGTCGACGCACCGACCCCCTCCCCTCCCCAACCCGCACGATGCGTCATGGTCCCCCCATCGTTACCGTAGAGACAGAGCCAGGAGGAAACAGGAGAGGGACCGTCCGTCCGACCGACCGACCGACTGATCGAGTGAAACACAAAGTGACGGAGAAATGACTCAATCATCCTCACTTATTTATTGTCTTATAAAACCTTGAACCGGGGTGGTGGGGGCGGTGGTGTCGAGATGGGACTGAGGTGGGGTTTTCTTTTTTTCTCCTCCCACTACAGAAGCAAGCCACACCCTCTTCTCGTCGCAGTCCTTATGCGCTGTCCTCCTGTCCCGCTATCTCGCTCCTTCTGTCCCGCTGTAGACCCAAAAAAAAGAATAACTAATAAACAAAGATATTTTTCCAGTTCTGCTTTCCCCGGACTTTTATCCATCACGTCTTTTATTCACGGGAGCGGGAGGAAAATAACTTTGTATTATAAATCCTTTGGTTCTATTGTTGTAAAAGTCTGTGTTTTATAAAGACAAACCAGAAGGGGGTTTTATATATATTCTGTGTACATACATAACAACACTTTCTAGTGAGGTTTCATTTGGGATGTATATGTTTCATTTTTCATTTACCCCCCCCCCCCCCCCCCCAACCCCTTGACCGCCCCATTTAGATGTTGTTTTTACCCAGTTTATGATCAAAATAAAGACCCCTTTCTCGACAAATTCAAAGGGGAGAATTAGTTTTGCTTTTATTGTAGTCATCTTCGATTGTTTAAAAGCTACCTCACGCTGAAAAAAAAACAACAACCCCAAAGACCTTTTAAAAATTCCAAGCTGAGCGGACGATCTTAACTTGGGGTCGCTCTGATCTTCACAAAGGTGCTATGACTTCTACAATCCATTGTTCCCCAAACCCCCCCCCCCCCCCCCCCCACAACCCCTTACCCGACTCCCACTAACCTCACCCCACACACACACACACACACACACACACACCCCACCCTGACGGGACGGCCACATCATTAAGGGGAGGAAGGGGCTGTGTAAAGCGTTGGCACCCCCCCTGGGGAGGGTCTTTTGGCCCCCCTAAAACCTTGAACCATGGGACTCCAATAAGGAAAGCCACTCAAAAACCAAAACAATCAGGGTGGGTTGTCTCTGTGTGTGTGTGTGTGTGTGTGTGTGTGTGCGTGTGCGTGTGAGGGTGTGTATATTTTTTTTATTTTTGTTTTTATTATTAATTTTATTATCTTTTTTTTTGTTCGTTTTGTTTTTTGTTTCGTTTTTGTTACACTTTTAAATTGATGTAAATTGGAAATAAAAAGGAGAAAAACCAAGTAACAAATGCTTTTTTTTTTTTTTTTTTTAATTGAGCTTTTGAATAAAAACAGAACTGGCGTAGGGAGGACGCGTTTGTTTCTATTATTTTTTACTTTGTTCTTTTGTTTTTTGTGATATCTGTTTTTTTTTTCTTGAGAGCTCAGTTAATCTTGTACGTGTGTGCACAGTGTTTGTGCGTGTGTGGCCTGCGTGTGTTTGTGTTCGTGTGTGTGTGAGTGTGAGAGAGCTTGCGTGTGTGTGTGTGTGCGTGCGTGTGCCTGCGTGTGTGCGTGTGTGTGTGCGTGTTTGAGAGACTGTGCAATGCCAGTGTGTATTTTCATGAGACTCAACAAGTGAAAGTAGTGTAAATACTGCAGCGGTTTCAGGGTGGGGGTGCAGTGCTTTCATGGCCCCTGTTTTGTTTGAACTATAATAGGCATAAATAAAGGAAAGACACATGACAACGGAGAGTGGAATTGTCAAGTATTTTGTACTGTAAATGACTCAGTAAGCGGCCCCAGCATCAGTATTAAACAGTTTTTTTTCCATGCATGATCAATTTTTAAGTTTGGGTAACTTGGGTTTTGATTACAATTCAATGTATGTAAAGACAGGACCTTCTGTTGTGATTTACTGCACATGTTAGGAATGCACCGGGAATAAAAACAAAAACCAATCCATTAACTATAATAGCATTATAGGCTTTTCATTGATTGATTGATTGAAGAATGTATTAAGAGTTTGTATAGGAAAAGGTACAGTTTCATGACAGTACAGTTCACTGGTCCAAATGTCAACTAAAAGGATGGGCCCAAGAAAGCCTATGGCTTGTTTCAATTGAGATTGATTGATTGAAGAGTTTATTAGCAGTTTGCTATAGAAAAAAAAGCACAAATCACTGGTACAAGGTCAACTAAAAGGAGATCCTAGAAAGCCTTACGGCTTATTTACACAGGAACCACACTTTGTGTATCTCGTATAGCATTGAAAGACAGACGGATAGAACATAGTACTTTATCTAGGATAACATAAATTTCAAAAGCAGAAAACGCATAAAATCAAATACAAAGGCAGAAAAAAAGGGGGGGGGAGCATGGGGGGCTTAGTCTATTTACAAGTCACGAGTAGCAGCCGACCTGAAGGTGACTTTGCATACCGATTTTGAAGGAGGCTAGGGATTTGCTCTCCTTTAAGGCTTGTGGGAGGGCGTTCCACATGTTGGTGGTATAGCTGGAGAACGAGTTAGAGCCTTGTTTAGTGTTAAATCTACGTTGAACGTGATTGGTGGATCCTTTTTTTTAAAACAAATATAACATTGAATGACAGACAGAACACAGTACTATGATAGATATTTAACTCATATAACATTGAATGACAGACAGATAGAACACAGTACTATGATATATATTTAACTCATAACATTGAATGACAGACAGATAGAACACAGTACTATGATAGATATTTAACTCATATAACATTGTATGACAGACAGACAGAACACAGTACTATGATAGATATTTAACTCATATAATATTGAATGACAGACAGACAGAACACAGTACTATGATAGATATTTAACTCATATAACATTGAATGACAGACAGATAGGACACAGTACTATGATAGACATTTAACTCATATAACATTGAATGACAGACAGACAGAACACAGTACTATGATAGATATTTAACTCATATAACATTGAATGACAGACAGACAGAACACAGTACTATGATAGATATTTAACTCATATAACATTGAATGACAGACAGAACACAGTACTATGATAGATATTTAGCTCATATAACATTGAATGACAGACAGACAGAACACAGTACTATGATAGATATTTAACTCATATAACATAGAAAGATCAGGGTTTTCATTGACCAGTTTCAAGTAGCATAATGCTTTGATTAGGGTTGAGTGTAAAACGGACTCCAAATGCAACAATACAGAATTGAACACAGCACATGAATAGATGACTTTGCTTCCGTATTTTGAAAAACAACTTGGATATCAGAACTCATTTCCACATGTCCACCAGGGATCTTGGTCCGTCATCAAACTAAACTCACCACTAAAAGAAAGGAAACTTGACTTCGGTCCATTTTATCTCCCCTTTAATAATACAAATTTGTGTTTTATATCATCTTTATCGTTGATTCGACAAAGGTGAACACCAAAATAACTATTGCAGGCCTGCCAGGCCATTTTGACAATTTTTGGAGGGGCGCTACCTACACATTTGGCCGTGTTGCTCATTCCACAAATGCCAGATCCTTACAAACTGTACCTCGTTGTAAAGGTGACAAATCAACGATAACAATGATCTCAAACACAATACCATTTGGCATAATTTAAGGGGAGACATAATGGACTGAACTTTGGCAAATATTGGGTCGGCGCTACCCACACGTTTGGCTGTGGTGTTCATTCCAGGAATGCCAGATGCTTACAAGCTGTACCTTGTTGTAAAGTTGACAAATCAACGATAAAAATGATATAAAACACAATACCATTTGGGTTTATTAAAGGGGAGATATAATCGACCAAAGTTAGATTTCCGAACTTTTTGTGGCAGGTTTTATAAACAAACGTTGGAACCAATTTGGTCTTTAAATTTAACACATGAATTGATTGATTGATTGAAGAATTTATTTGAAGGTTGCATTGGAAAAAAGTCAGTTTCATGACAGTACAAATCACTACACCAAGGGTCTTCAACAGGGGGTCCGGGACCCCTTAGGTCGTCCTCAGAGTTACTAAAAGGGGTCCTCCGAATCTTCCGATCCTTTAATAACAACTTGAACCCTAGAGTCCATATTCTGAGAACTGTATCCAGAAATAGCAGATCTACAAGCTCACAACGCCTCGACCTTGTAGATCAGCTATTTTCGGCAAAGAGGTTTGGTGTAGAGGGGGAAAAGAGCAGACTAAGTACACTGTAAAAGGAAAATTTCATTAGGTAATGACGGTTCAAGTGGTTAAATATCTGAAAACACAAATTGACATGAATCCAAAATACACTGATGATTGTGCTGTCAAAATGATTAAACTATATGGAATCTATGAACAGGTTGTGGGGGTCCCTGCTTCATCTCTCTCTCAACTAAGGGGTCCTTGGCCTGGAACCGTTGAAGACCCCTGCACTACACGGTCAACTAAAAGGAGATCCTAGGCCTAAGCTTTTCGGCTTATTTCCACAGGAACAACGGTGTGTATCTCATCTCAAGACAGACGGACAACACACAATACTTTGCATAGGATATCATCAATAACAAGAGCGGATAAGCAGAAAAAGAACAGAAAAGGAAAATATTTACAGTGGAAGAGAGCTTGGAGCTACAGGTTTGGAGTAGCAGCCGTCTGTAGTTGAGTCTTCTTTTCACATAGATTTTTTGATTGAAGACTTTATTGTCAGTTTGCATAGGAAAAGGTACAGTTTCATGACGGTACAGTTCACTGGTACAAGGTCTACTAAAAGGAGATCCAAGAAAAGACTAAGCTTATTTCCACAGGAAACCACTATCCAGTATCTCATATAACATTGAATGACAGATGAATAGAACACAGTACTATGCAGTAGATCATCTGTGGCACTGCCTCTGGTGTTGTAGATGTAGGTAATTGTAATTGTAGACGTCCTTAACGTTTATAAAGTATTTTGCCAGGTACATGGGTATCTTAGTGGTGTAGTGTATCTTGTACACCAGGCCCATTGCAAGTTGCTGTACTCTGTCATCTACTCTGAGCCACTCCACTCTTAACTGGTGAGTAGCAGTGACAAGGGAGAGATCCCCCGGTTGGACGTAGCGTGTGGAAAGGAACACGTTATTCCAACCAGTTCCTTTCCCCTCCATCAGGCGCCCCGGCTGGCCAGGGGGAGGCAGTATAGAGACCAGGATTACTGCATATTTTTGTGAGGGTACCTACCCTAGGGGACACGGGAAGAACATGCAAACTCCACACAGAAAGGCCCATTTGCCAACCCCACCTAGGGTGTGGGCGCTGAAGACACGGGGGAGAGAACGCGGCCCCAGCGCCCACAGCGTCCTCTGGCGGGAATCGAACCCAGGACCTTCTAGCTGTGAGGCGACAGCGCTAAAGGCGAGCCTCCTTAATGATCTGATCCATAATGATCAACCTGAACAGAGCCAGGAGAACATCAATGTTCTGAACCATTTAATGATCAACCTGAACAGAGCAGGAGAACATCAATGTTCTGAACCATTTAATGATCTGATCCATACTGATCAACCTGACGAGAGCAGGAGAACATCAATGTTCTGAACCATTTAATGATCTGATCCATACTGATCAACCTGAAGAGAGCAGGAGAACATCAATGTTCTGAACCATTTAATGATCTGATCCATACTGATCAACCTGAACAGAGCCAGGAGAACATCAATGTTCTGATCCATTTAATGATCTGATCCATACTGATCAACCTGAACAGAGCAGGAGAACATCAATGTTCTGAACCATTTAATGATCTGATCCATACTGATCAACCTGTCCTGAACAGAGCCAGGAGAACATCAATGTTCTGATCCATTTAATGATCTGATCCATATTGATCAACCTGAACAGAGCAGGAGAACATCAATGTTCTGAACCATTTAATGATCTGATCCATACTGATCAACCTGGACAGAGCAGGAGAACATCAATGTTCTGAACCATTTAATGATCTGATCCATACTGATCAACCTGAACAGAGCAGGAGAACATCAATGTTCTGAACCATTTAATGATCTGATCCATACTGATCAACCTGAACAGAGCCAGGAGAACATCAAGGTTCTGAACCATTTCTGTGTTGTTTTAGTCATAGTTCTTTGAATTAGTTTTAGTAACATTTTAGACAGATGATTTAGTCGACTAAAATGTACGTTGGACTGGCCTTGATGGGTTTATCACTGCATAGATATTATCTGGAATTAGTCTGTATGGAACCTACATTTCTATACTTATTTAATATAAATATGTGTATGGAATCTACTATGCCTAAGTTTCTACATATTTATGGAGAGTTACTGTACAGGAAATGTAAAATAACAATAATCTGTGTTCCAATGGATCCAAGGTAGTTAGCAGTATTTATTATTTATTCATAATCTCTTATTAATACTTTTCATTGGTTACATATTTATGTTGTGTAATGCAGTGGCAAAGCTGCCTGCAGTTACACATACACTCCACCATGTGGCGTGGCCAGAGGCAAATAAAAGCCTGCAGTTCAGCCCACTGTGTGGCACTGTCACTTTAAGAGGTCCACCTGTGTGGGGGTCAAGGGTCACACAGTAGAGTCTGGGAAGTCTTGAATGAAAAGCATAGAGTTATGATGAAAGCAAACAACCTGTGATGTGAAGGATTCACTGGAACAAAATAGCAGGAGATTCTCTGCAGAGATCATGTTAGTAAAGATGCTGTACTGTCATGGTGATGTGGAGGATTCTATGAAGAGATCATGTTGGTAAAGATGCTGTACTGTCATGGTGATGTGGAGGATTCTATGAAGAGATCATCAAGGTAAAATATGCTATACTTTCATTGTACATTTTCAGATACACTTGGAAGCACATTCTTGATGCAGTCTAGGGCAGGGGTCTTCAACAGGGAGTCCATGACCCCTAGGGGGTCCTCAGAGTTACTACAGGGGGTCCTCCAAATCATTGTGTGATAGAAACCTTTTTCTCAGTTTATTTTATATTAACCACTTGAACCCTAGTTTTCTGAGAACTTTAGCCAAAAATAGCAGATCTCACAAGCTCACAACGCCTCGCGCTGCGAGGTGTTGTGAGCTTGTAGATCTGCTATTTTTGGCAAATAGGTTTGGTGTAGAGGGGAAAAAGAGCAGACTAAGTACAGAGTGAAAGATCATGTTTATTAAGTATTGACGGTTCAAGTGGTTAAATATCTGAAAACACAAATTGACATGAACCCAAAATACACTGATGATTGTGCTGTCAAACAATGAAACTATATGGAATCTATGAACAGGTTGTGGGGGTCCCTGCTTCATCTCTCTCTCAACTAAGGGGTCCTTGGCCTGAAAACTTTGAAGACCCCTGATGTAGAGCATAGCAGTGGTCATGGTTTACTGGAGCCACTAAACAATCTCCCATTCATTTTCCCCATAGACTTTTAAAAAACATATTTATAACAATGATGTTAAGCCTTGAATCAAGACATCCAGGATGCCAGTGAATCATGACCATAAAACCTTTGATGCTCTATATTTTGAGGGTTGGGTAAACAAGAGAGGTGGAAGCGGTGAACTAGTAGCCTAGTTATTTACACTTGTTTAGGGGTGGGAGTGGGAATGTGAATGTAGTTCTGTTTCAACATATTAGTGTAATGTAAGGGAATGGCAGGTTTGATGTTTTACTGATAATTAATCTTTTGTTTCTCAGTGGAAAGAGGACCAGAGTGTGTTCAGTCATCCTACATGGTGAGTTTTAAACTTAACTCACATTTAATGTCATTTACTTTTGTTTTATTGTAAGTTTCCAGTGGTGTCAGTTCAGCCAAAGCTAAGGTATGGTAAAATAAATGCAAGTTCCTCCCTTATCTTTCCATGCCATACCTGAAGGCAGCGTTCAAGAGAATCACCTTCGTCCGAACTCTCCTGAACTTGAATGTGTGACGACCGGGATTCAAACCCGGGTCTCCCGTGTCAATGTCTAATAACCTATAACCACTAGACCACAGGGATATCCCTATGCACTGGGGGAGATACTAGACTTATGAGGCCTTCAGGCCGAGGCAGTGAGTGATTAATATCCTCTCAACTTTAAGCCACACACTGTGGATCAGCTGATCATTCTAATGTACGCACAGTTTATTACTAAGTCATTATTTTGTTACAGTAAAGTTTATTATTTTCACTTCCTTCCTAATGTTGTCAAACATGATCCCTATGACCCCATCTATAAATATGTTTAAGATTTGTGTTATTTTAAAACAGCAGATACATTTGCTGTGTGTGTGTGTGTGTGTGTGTGTGTGTGTGTGTGTGTGTGTGTGTGTGTGTGTGTGTGTGTGTGTGTGTGTGTGTGTGTGTGTGTGTGTGTGTGTGTGTGTGTGTGTGTGTGTGTGTGTGTGTGTGTGTGTGTGTGTGTGTGTGTGAACATCTCTCTTTCTCTTTCTCTCTCTCTCTCTCTCTCTCTCTCTCTCTCTCTCTCTCTCAGTGGCAAAAAACTAAACAAAATAAAATATTAGAGTAAACAAGTGTTTAAACAACTTGAAATACAGTAGAATAGGATCTAATCTAACTGAAAATGATTGTCTGTTCATTTATGTCCGTGGGAAAAGTAGCTCACTTTTAGCCAACATGGCAACCCAGTGTATGCCCCACCTTCCGACCTTTCACCCCTCACACAAAAAGAATCGAGACCAAAAGACAAAGGGTACGGTCACACAGTCGGCTCTTCGGCTCGTAACCCCCATTCACTCCCATGTTAAGGGAAAATACGGACATGACGTATTACGCGCCACCGGGGACGCGTCGGAGGCGTTTCCGGCCATGAGCTGGGGGTTCATGGTTCAGCACTGCTCTACCATCACCCGGCAGTGATGCTCACTATCCAATGGGACAGAACGTCCTGTGGAGCTGGTTTTTACCTTGTAGTTTTCTTTCAGTCACCCAGCTCTCCAAATACAGAGGGAATGTATGGAAAATAACTCAAAACAAACGGCCAGACACATGCATGAGTGTTTCAATACATGTAAACATCCTTATTGTTGTTGAATTGCCAGACCAATTTCCACTCTTTCTCCCCATTGAATAGCTAATGTGAGCATATTAGGAAGAACAGCAGAATGATATACAAATATATATTTTCATTAACTCTGTCTCCAGTTACACACAATCACCCACATGTCTTTGCCTGCTTTGTTTATATACATCTTTACAAAAAATAGACAATCTACAAGCTCACAACGCAACGCAGAGCGACACGTTGTGAGCTTGTAGATTGGCTATTTTTGCTTATTCCCCCCCAGAATATGCATAGCTGGGGTTCATATTTTGGTTTGATTGAAGAATTTATTAGAAGGTTGCATAGGAAACAGTACAGTTCATGACAGTAGGCCTACAAATCACTGGTACAAGGCCAACTAAAAGGATATCATTGTAAGCTTTCAGGCTAATTTACACAGGAGCCACTTGTACTTGTACTCATATAACATTGAAAGAGACGAAAAGAACAGAAGTAACAAAAGGGGACAAAACTAAAATAACAGGGGAAAAATAAATAATAGTAATACATTGAAATAGGAGACATTTACAAAGGAAAGGGTCTATAGTTTCAGGTTGTGCACTAATGTTTATATTTGCTGGATAGGCCTACTGTGGAATTCATATTATTATTGTTATTGCACATGCATGTTTATGGGCGTTGATATAAGTGCTCATCTGAGTCATCACACTCATCCACATTCCTGCTACCTGGCCGATCGATTTTCACACCTTTCTCCCATAGAAATGCAAATGTTGGCACCCCATTGAATAGAGAAACATTAACGCCCATGATTATTGTTCTCATGTTGAGTACTGTAGGGTGGGCAATATATTCCTTGATCTGTCCTTCTGCAAATCGCTCTAGTCAAAAGAACTACACGTCCTTCTGACCAGCGCCATGTTGACTCTCCCATAATGCAGCTCGGGGTTCACAGGAACAGCCGAGGATGATAGGATATGGAATTACACCAGGCGCGAGTACGAGCCTGTCAGGAGCCGAAGAGCCGACTGTCTGACCGTAGCCAAAGTGAGGACGAGGAGACAGTTTTGAGAGAGAGAAGAAGAAGAAAAATGAACTTTAACTCTCAAACTAGAAAAACTAATTCAAAATAATTGAAAAATAATTTGTATTAGCACAAGACAAGTATAGCAAGTATTTTGTTCTAGTTTAAAACATTTTGCTTGATTTCTTTTTAAACTTTGCAAGGAATGGATTACAATTGGAGGGGAGAGGCCCAAATGCATTCCACCAAAACTGTGGGAGGGAAAAAAAAGTTTATTAAGGAAAGGAAAGTGGAATAAAGTCAGACAAGTAGTATAGTCTAACTAAACTAAAAATGACCAGTTGTTCTTTTTGCAAGATGGTGGTACTACTACTACTACTACTACTACTACTAATAATAATAATAATAATAATTAGCTCAATGTAGGCCTAGCTTAGTAAAACACAACCGGTGCGGAGAGCACTTGTTTTCTTGTACATCCTCTTACATATGTAGACATGATCACCGGTTGTGATGTGAGTAGGAAACCACTGTGACCACAATCTCTTCCTTTCTGTCTCTCTGTGTCTCTCCGCCTACCTCTCCATTCTAACTAACCAGGAAATACAAACCATTTCATTGTCAGGTTTAAACTGTGTTCGACTACAAAACGTTAAAGTAACTCTCCAGTCCGGGACCATAACTTGGCACTGAATGACTGTGTAGTGTATGTACTGTACAGTATAAGATGATGCTACATTTGCATGTCCCACAGACACATCAAACGTGTGTGTGTGTGTGTGTGTGTGTGTGTGTGTGTGTGTGTGTGTGTGTGTGTGTGTGTGTGTGTGTGTGTGTGTGTGTGTGTGTGTGTGTGTGTGTGTGTGTGTGTGTGTGTGTGTGTGTGTGTGTGTGTGTGTGTGTGTGTGTGTGTGTGTGTGTGTGTGCGTGCGTGCACGTGCATGGTTAAAACACTCTGCATCTGTCTAGACACCTTATTTGTAAAGTTATACAGTATCTCTTACTTGGTGGAAATGTGATATTGTAATGGCAGGACTGATTCTCACACCAACAAGGTGTGGCAACTTTAAGATTAGTTTCAATGAGATCCTTGACCCTCAAAACATGGGTCTAGACACCTTATTTGTTCATTTTAGTGCAATATTGGCTAAGACATAGTGACAGTTGACTTTTCAATAATGGCGGCACTAATTAGCATAAAAATGGTAGATGAGACATCTTGACAACTTTTTAACATAGCTCATCATGTTCAGCATATTATTTCCAATAAGGAAACATTGATTAGAAATATATATCTGGAGGTTGCATGATACTTATAGGGCTTCTGGAAAGCTACTAACTAAATATCCAATTTTCTCTGATTTGAGGTATAGTGCAGAAATATGGCTACAGATTGAGTAATTCTCAAGATAGAAAGGTCATCTTGGGCTTAAATTGAAGCTTAGGCATAGGGGAAGTCTTCTAAAGACAAGGCAGTGATATTCACCATAAAGTGCTGGAAATTAATCATCCTTGTTGTTTGTCAATCGGACAGTATATTTGTGTGTGTTTCTGGGGATGATGCTGTTCATATTTACAAATACAAAATCCTATTCTCTTACTTACCCCTATGTGTCAGGATACTCCATGCCCAATTTCAGACTTCCATGTCTATTTATGTAATTTTAGTGAATTAATATTTGGCTTTACCCAATTTCACCAGAGAAATATACAAAAGGGGGGTTTTGGGGTAGTAGGGACATTTTTACAACTTTTTAACATAGCTAATCATTTTCAGCACAACTTTTCCAATAAGGAAACACTGGTTAGAAATGTATTTCCGGGGGGTGCATGAGAAGGCCCTCAATCTACTAGACTAGTTATGAAGAGAGACACACATGGGGGAATTTTGGTTGAAATGGAAAAACAACAAATGCAGAAGTAACTTGTCACTCAGGAGACAGCAGTTACGAGGAATAATCAGGGGTTATATAATGAGATTATCATTAATCAAGCCTTATAATTTGTGATCATGGTCATATAAATGTCTTATAATAACAATTAGCACGTTATCATTTACATTATAACTTTTTGTAGAATCATGCATGTATTCAGTTATTAAGGTATCTTTGTGGTGTTAATATGGTCACTTCTTCATTTGACATCTGTTTCCTGTCTGGAAACGGAGCCAGCTCTTTCTCTGTACCACACGCTTGCCGATGTTGAAATGTTTCACGTCCTGTCTAACAGAGAGGAGAAGGGTGGTGGCGAGCCGACAGTATCAAACAATGTAAAAGATCAACTAACAGTGTTATGATGATACTAGAATGGTTAAAAAGATTGTGATCATGTAAACTGTATGGAATGATCTCTATGATCCTTCGCCAGACTTTTGCCAAGTTTTCCAACTAATGCCAGCATTAACCAACGTAAATCATTCAACATTATAAAATCCTGCATCTGGGTTCATTAGGCTGGAGAAAAAATACAAGCTCAAGCTCTCTCTCCTCGCTAGAGAGAGAGAGCATCTGCAATAGCTGACCAAGCCTTCACTTAACCAAGTTCACCATTCTGTGGATTCTACAATGATACAAACCAGTAAGACTCCCTAATCGGGAGATAAGCGACCGTCAGGTCGCAGCGTGATTTTAGGGCAAAATGTGTAGGAGCAGTGTCCAAAAATGTGTTTTAAAAAATCGCCTGAAGGTGGCTCTAAATGGGACAGATCCATGTTGATGACATGAGTGTAGACATACTGTGTACCGATTTGCGTGATTTTAGGGCAAAATCTGTAGGTGCAGTGTCCAAGAATGTGTTTAAAAATCGGCCTGATGGTGGCGCTATATGGGACAGATCAATGTTGATGGCATGAGTGTAGACATATTGTGTACATAGTTGCGTGATTTTAGGGCAAAATCTGTAGGAGCAGTGTCCAGAAATGTGTTTGAAAAAATCAGCCTGATGGTGGTGCTATAGGGACAGATCCATGTTGATGACATGATTGTAGACATACTGTGTAACGATTTGCATGATTTTAGGGCAAAATCTGTAGGAGCAGTGTCCAAAAATGTGTTTGAAAAAATGGGCCTGATGGTGGCGCTATATGGGACAGATTCATGTTGACGGCTCTCTTGGCGCCACCGAGGCGGAGGCGTGGGTACCGGCCCCGGCTCTCCCGGTCGCTCCTAGCCCGAGTTACGGCATTTTATGTGTGCTGCAGTGGCGGGGTCCTCCACTAGGGCGACCACTTTTGCATCCATTCTGGAGCACCAGGAGTTGGTGGTCCCCGGGAATTCCCTGTGAACAGCCCCGTTAGGTTGGTCATTTGGTATTTTTTGCACATTTTGGCGGCGGCGGAAGGGGGTCCCTGGAGGGGTGGAGGTTGTGGATTGGCAGGCAAGGAGTGTGTGTGTGCAAAGTTTGACATGGATTGGGGTAACGGTAACGGTGGCGGAGATATGAGTTGGGGGAAAAGTGTGACGTGACGGACAGACTGACTGACAGCCAGCCGGTGGAGGTTTTGGTAGTAACTGCGACCTGACGGTCGCAATAAAATAATAGAGAAAAGGAATTAAGCCTACAGCCTAAAATAGCCCACACATCTGTCTCAGACATGACAAATAAATAAAACCAGCTGAATAAATTAGCCAGCTAAACTGCAACACTTACCAGTCAAGTTAATATGTAGGCCTATTCCTTCTAATCTATAGGAAGAATTTGATGTGTTTCTTGATGGATGCATGCCAGTTTCAGTGAAGGCTCTGTCGGCATTATCACTAGAGCCAATACTAAACTCACGACATGGAATTTGGAAAACAAAAGGCAGCATCAGTAATCACTGAATATTCCAGTAACTCTCGTTCTCTAAGCCAGCTAGCTCCTGTTAAAAGAGCGTTTTTAGACTTTTTACTGTAAATGATACGAGTGGAGTAGGATGTTAGCCCCACCTGGGCTGGCTTTTCTGTCCCTAAATCAACCGGTGGGCACCCAGGGCCGGCTCTGGTCCATAGCGTTACGGCATAGCTATGGACCAGAGCTAACCCAGGGCCAGCAGGGTAGTGGGCTCACCCAGGGCCAGCAGGGTAGTGGGCTCATCGTGCCCAAGGTGGATGGCTCTTCTGCGGCTGATCGAGGCAGATCTTCAGTTTTCTTCATTGCTGCTACTTGCCTCCGCACAGGACGGGTAGCCACCGTGTTTTCTTTATTTTTCTACTAAAACACTTTCTAATGTCCATCTTTATCTGGGAAATGGTTGGTGTCGGGTTTTCTTTTGCGCACTTTTTACATTTTCTGCGGAAGAGGAACATATTTAACTGGGTCAAATCATTACACAGCTCTGCCTCTGTCCATGCCATGGTGCTTAAATACCAATGCTGCTACCACTGCACACATAACAAGGTTTACGGTTGTGTAGACTAAATGTATATGAGATGTCTGTCTGTCTGTCTGTCTGTCTGTCCATCCATCCATCCATCCATCCATCCATCCATCCATCTTCAACCGCTTATCCGGAATCGGGTCGGAGGAGTAACAGTTCCAACTGAGATTTCCAGATTTCCTTATCCTGAGCAACTTCCTCCACTCCCTCAGGGAGTTTACCGAGGCGTTCCCAAGCCAGTTTGGAGATTGTGATGCCCCACACATTAATGCCTCATTCACACTACAGATATATAGTTGAACGTTTTGCTTGGTATTTGTAATCTCAATGGAAACCAGCTTTAAAGATACAGGAGATGGCGCTCAAGACAAAGCTTTGAAAGCTTTAAAGCTGGTTTCCATTGAGATTACATTGAATTACCAAGCTAAACGTTCAACTATATATCTGTAGTGTGAATGAGGCATTAGTCTGAGTCATTAGGGCTCGTTGCCTGCTAACTGTCTTCCTGAGCAGGGTTGGGCCTCATTGGCTCATTGGGCTAATGGCTCATTGGAGAGCACCTGGGCCCGGTGCCTCCAGGAGTCTACAAAAGCCCTGTCCATGCCAGTCTGAAGGATAGATCCAGAGGAGGCAGACGTCTCCACCAGCTTTTGCTCCATGCCCCTGTTCTGTTATGTTTAGTTAGTTCTAGCTTTACTTTCCATCCAACACCCTGCACTACACCATGTTCCACACATCCACATTTACACCACTGATTACTGACTCCACACTTCATAGGATCCTTTTAGCCTTGGTTTCTGTTGTTGACAACCTTATTTAGTTTCTGTCCTAGGCATCAATATTTGTTATACTTTTGCCACGTCTCCTCTCCCCAATCTTTTGTTATGACCTGAGCCAGTCATGACAAGATATAATCCCTCCATCTGGTCTTTGTTCTGCCACGGGGTCTCCAGATGTATTTTCAGTAAATAAACTTGCGTCTACATTAGATAATCTGCCCATTTAGGCCTAAGTCCGATTTGAAAATGACCCACTGTTTTTCTGGAAAACTTATTAATCAGCCTCTTTAGCAGCTATAAACAACATTCTAAAACTATTTGATAGCGTACACAGTTGGCTTTCATAGAAAACAAATCTGAAAACGTAAAATATTTTTCCAAAAATTACTGTACTACATACTGTACATACACAAACACAAGCAGTGACGTGCGTGCTGACGTTCGTGCGTGTCATGAAAAATCACCCGGATGAAGTTAGCTTCAAGCTAGCATAGGCTATCATGTATGTTAGAAGCCCGATTTTCTGCGATTTAGCCGTAAATAAACCTTTTCCGCTTCCATAAGAGCACAGTTCAGAGAAAATTAGCTTCAAAGATGTGAGAATGTATTGGATTCGGCGCGATTCGGCGGCGTGACTTCTTGCGGGCCGATGTAAACAGATCGCGGCCGGCGGCCTGGATGAAAATTTAGACTCAGGCTTCAGTGAGGCCTCCGATTATTTAATTTATTTTATATAAAAAGCCGAACTTCTTCGGGATCGGCACCCCGTGAAACGTCGCGCCGCCGACAGCATAGATTCAGTAAAAATTGGGGAGGCTGTAAATTTGGCATCTGGCCATTGTCAATGGAATAAATCGTCGGAGCACGTAGCTCGGCTCCTTGGAAAGCGTAGGACGAGCCAGGACCACCCACGTTTCTACAAGCAGCTCAGGGTAAGTTAAATAGCAAAAAAAATATTGTCTCTTGCCGAAAAAAGCTGAACTAGTTCGGGATCGGCACTAGACGAGTTAAAAGCTATTGGCGATGCACTCAAAAAGCTTATAGAAGCAAAGGTTTTGCACACGTGTCCCTTGGGTCATCCTAAGACATACGCAGGGGTAGGGCTGTCACCATTATGACATTTTACGATTTAATTGTTTTTGTCGTTGACAATTACATTTATGTTTGTCTTTTAGGTTTTGAAGTTGCACATGGCAGATATGACACATAACCTAAATATACAAAGAAATGACTGACATATTTCACAAGTAACAAGTAGGTCGGAGTGGCTTATTGTCGGTATCAGCCGGTAACACGCGGGAGTCTGTCCCTGTTACAATGCGCTAGACCCCTGGGAGATGGACTGCTGAGGTGGAGCGCCACACCTACCATCAGCTCCCAGTACTTGCCGCACGACTTGCCAAGCTGTGCTACTCATGCGCTGAGTTGGCGGTGCCCGGAATCGAACCCATGACCTTGCGGTACAAAGGCGAGAGCTCTACCGAGCTCATATTTGACAATATTTGACGACTTTATACTTAAAAAAGAACACTGATAGTGGAAATAGCCGATCTACAAGCTCACAACGCACTGCGATGCGACACGTTGTGAGCTTGTAGATCAGTATCACTTCCTGCTTGTGAGCAGGAAGTGAGGTATTGTGTCTCGATCAAGGGGCAAGTTCTGCCGATTTAAAATGACTCCAATACGGAAGTAAAACTTCCTATGATTGGCCGCTAGTTGCGCTGTTTTCCCCCTCGGCCGATAGCAAAAAGAATTGTTCACCATTGGATCCCATTCATTTTCCCCTTTCGTGTTCTAACCTTAATTAACATTTTCATGAATACTTTATGGTTCCTATCGCTAGTTATCGCTAGCCTTTCAATCACCATCATATGCGTTTTGTCGAAATTTGGTCCAATGTATTTTAAAATAAATTATAAAGTTGCAGGGTGGGGGCGGGGCCGACTTCTGATGAAACTGATCTGCGGCCAGCCTGCATGCACTGATGCACAATTCGGTTACCCAGAGCAGAGCAGATCTAACAACTCGTCGTAATGCGACGCACTGTTAGCTAGATCGGTTTATTTTGTACAACGGCGTGTAAACATTTTTACAAAATAAATCTATTATACAAACCCAGGTTACAATGTACATTTAGCAGACGCTTAATCCAGAGCTATTAAAATGAGTGAGGACATAAATAAACACACATATATTCTCTATAATTATATAAATGTTAAAACATCGTTTTTGTTAATTCGCCTACAATGTATTTACTCTTATAGGCATATCAGCCACAAATACACGACTTGGTATTTATTTATTATGAAGGCTACCTACTGCCCGATTGTGTAACAAGCCTATATATAATGCCACCAAAACAATGCGTCTTTATTTGTTTTTTCTCGTCTTGATTTGTGCAAGTATGGCATGCCATTAAGCTAATAGCCCTACATAAACATATCGACACCAGACAACATATTAGTGGCCACTTACAGCCAAAATAGCCTATGTTCTAAGCCAAGGGAAGCCTATATTATTTTATAAACTCCTCTTTAACATTGGCATATAGCATTCTTGATAATTTGTCAATCATATGCCTACCACAGACTTACTTTATAGGCCTACTTCAGACCATTTATCAAATATTTCATGTAACATTTTGGAAACTGAAAACAGCACTTTTTATATGAAGTTGCATGTCCTGCTATCCTGTATAATTCTTGCCATACCTCATATACCTGTTGTTGGAGCCAGGATGGGAGATCTCGGTCGGGAGCTCTTTTGGAATTTGAAGTTGGTCATAGCAGACTTCGGCGACGTGATGTTATGGCAATTATCTGGCTTTTTGTAGGTTTAGAACGGCTATTAGGTAATAATGTATTTCTCCCAAGTAACCACTCGTATATAAAGTGGTATAGCCTATAATATAATATAAAACTAAAAAGAAACACTCAACATTTAGCCTCACCAAATGGTATTAATTAAAACATTTGAAAATAACACTGAGGCTACAGTATAATTGTCAATAGAACAGTCTGCAGCACGTCAAACTAAGTTAGCACTTACATTCACTCACACATACAAATGTCACACAAATTTGCATAGGAACGCACACAAATAGACATAGGTTGATCTCACATTTTATTTCCAAAATATAAACCAGAATGAAATTGACTGAATCAAAGAGGAGGAATATGCTGAATGATGTAGGCCTGCTACTGTAAAAAAAAAACTCAATCAAACAAATGACATGAATCAAGCGCATTTACGATCGCTGATTGAAATAACCTCTTTAGCCTCCCGGAATAATTAACCCACGATACTGCATGTCAGCTCAATAATTAGTTCATGAATCCATTTGTGAATCCAGCTTCTCTTCTACTGTAGGCTGGCTACTTAGCATGTCACAATCACAGACTGTAGTCACAATGGACAATTCATATGCATATTGCATCCATTCCTACATTAATCGCATTGTTAACATATGTGTCAAATTGTTGTCAGCTTTTGTTAAGAGGTGTGACTGAGAACTATGAATGCACTATGAACTATGAATGCAACCTCAGTCCTATAAACATCACAAATCCCTGTTAATAAATATGAATAAACACATGCATATTTCTCTGGACGAATGCCTCTTTGCTTTGTGAAAAGTCTAGTGGACAATTAGCCCCATATAACCTCGAGACACAACAGTATGCAGCGACGGGTGAGGTTCTATATGGGGCTAGTGGACAACTGGATTATTATAAGACCCAGCGGAACTACACGGGCACTTTCAAAAGTAGAGTCCTCAACAAGGCTTCCATGCGGGGTACAGAGTCCTAGACGGCCGGTCAGGTTAGCGGTAGCCTCGGGAACCCAGGCTAGTTATAGTTATTCGGACATTTACTGTCACTGCGGTCCGTCTGTGTCATAGACTGTAGAAAAATAGGCTGTGTGTTGTTGTTGTTGTTGCGTTGTTGTTGGCTTGTTGTGGGCGATCCACGTTTTCTTCTTCGTCTGCTGTATTTTCGGCAGAGCTCAACACATTCTCCCAAGTATCCTTGCGTTGCACGTGACCGTTGGCAGCCAATAGCATCTCTGGTAGCATTACAATTCTATTTATTTCTATGATGGCGACACCCATTTCAAGGCGTGGAAAAGGGCCGTTTGCGCTGCATAGAAACCAATGGCGTCATTTCGTCCATATTTTTCTACAGTCTATGGTCTCGATGCATCACACTTTTCTATATTATTGCACAACATGGCACATTTTACATCAGTCAATACAAGCAGTCAGTTATTATTATTTAGGGCCACACAGTGGTGTGAGGACCCTATTGTAATTGTAAAGATTATTCCTCCCGAATGAATCGCGTCTTTGAGGTGCAAAACGTACTCCAAAAGTTGTGCAACTTTGCACTCGCATCACAAGTGGTGAAAAATTACGTATTTAAAAAAAAAGATGAAAGGGGGCGTGGCCTAATGGCTCAACAGCACCCCCTACAAAATTTCAACGGTGCAGCCCCACTAGACGGTTTCACCTAGATGTACGAAAATCCGTACACACCTGTATCATGTCCGGACTCACACAAAAGTCTGTTGGCGCCACGTCCGAAACCAGCCATTTTTACCTCTTTGTGGCGTTTTGGCGCATTTTGGGCTGTTTTCACGTGTCTTTGCACTTTAACGAAATCCTCCTTGGGGGTTAATCGGATCAACTTCGAATTCGCTCAGCGTACACAGACACGTTAATGATGAAATGTTATCAAAATTGTGAGTTTTCGTGAAACGGCGTGACCGTGGCGAAGGGTCAAACTTCCTTCACCAAACAGGTAGTGCCTCCTCTTCTAATTGGTCGGTACTTGATTGTTCCTTTTTTTGGCTTTAACTCATCAACCGTTTATCGTACAAACTTGTGGGTGGTGTCATTTGACTTGATTAAGAGTCCTTCACTTTAATTGGTTTTACTTAGCCCCGCCCGCTTTTCTGATTGGCCGAAACTTTATTTGGCTTTATTTTGTCAACCGTGTGTCCTACAGACTTGTGGGTGGTGTCATTTGACTTGTTTCAGAGTACTTCAGCTTAATTGATTTAACTTAGCCCCGCCCCGTGTTCTGATTGGCCGAAACTTTATTTGGCTTTATCTCGTCAACCGTTTGTCGTACAGACTTGTGGGTGGTGTTATTTGACTTGTTTCAGAGTCCTTCAGCTTAATTGGTTTAACTTAGCCCCACCCCCTATTTTGATTGGCCAAAACATTATTTGGCTTTATCTCGTCAACCGTTTGTCATACAAACGTGTGGGTGGTGTCATTTTACTTGTTTCCTTGTCCTTAATTGGTTGGTGTAACTTAGCCCCACCCCCTCTTCTGATTGGCTGCTGCCCCTTGTGATATGGGTAGAGCTGCGAGGGCCCAGTCATTGCTGCTTTCAGCTTTAATTATTATTAATATCAAGCAGATATTAAGGCCCATTCTCACTGGGCCAGATAACAGATAAAAACATCTCTTTCTCCAGATAAAACCATCCAATACAAAAAGAAAATACCATCCACTTGAATGGAGATAGAGATTTATTTATCTGTTATCTGGCCCAGTGGGAAGACACATCTGCCATTGCAAAAATCTGTCCTCCAAACTAAATTGTGAGGGACCAATCGGGGCCCAGTATGTAAATAGGCGGCTTCATCACCAGAGTCAATTTATAAATCTACTCCTTGGAAATGCAGGTTTCCATACTGAGATTCCAGAGTAATAACAACAATGATCCTAGGAGGAGAGAAAGGAGAGATGGAGATGAAGAGAATGGAGGAAGGACTGCTGGATGGTGGAGACACCGGGGAGGAGGGGCCTAACCAGGAAGACCAAGAGGAAGTAGGCCTGCTCACCAAGGACACCACATCTGAACAGGTGGGTTATTAAATATTATACAACTGGTAGTTCTGAAGAAGCAATCTGATTGGTTGAAATAGCTCTCTACCCGTGTGAATAACGAGCACTACCACACAGGTCTCATCAAACAATGATATCAGCTGTGCTGGTCGCTAAAGAGCTGAAGCTCTCCCTCTCCCCACACTATAGCCCATTTTCCACTGGCCCAACTCCACACCACACCGCCCACTTGTGCCAGGTTTTCCACTACAAGGACCTGGGTAGAGTGGTGTGAAAGTGGTACTAAACAGGGTTCTAAAAAGTATCCACTCTAGAGTAGGTCTGAGTTAGGCCAAACAGGGCCAAACACTTCATAATGACTGATCACTCACTGACTTTTCATTTAGACCACCAGGATATAGTTGTAATACATGATAATAGATTCTATTGTGTTATAACCACTATTATAATCTATTATTAAAGCAATAAGCCACAAGAGGCGAGTGGTTACCGGGGGGGGGGGGGGGGGGGGGGCTATACACCGGCTGAGAGGCGTTGGGATCCGACCCTCTCAGCCGGTGTATAATACCCCGGTAACCACAAGCCTCGCGTGGCTTATTGCTTTTCTAAAACGGTCACAATATTGCAACATGAAAAACTTAGCATTGCATTTCCCGTTCGCCCCAATTCACTAGACTGCTCCTCGCCAATACGGCCGCTCGTTCTTTTACCTTGTTGATGTCCGTAAGCTGATGAGGGGTCGTGCCGCCGTGTACAGTAAACACATCTCCCGCAATGATGGCCTCAAAAATCCCTTATGCGTTAACATCAACGGGGACCAATTCACTTCCTTGTTGATTTCTCTGGCTCTGTGGCTCTGTAGCGAGTGACTGGTCTCAATGGATGGCAACCATGCAGGGCCAGAATTCACATTAATTCTTGCATGAGGCCGCCCTCTGCTGCCAGTATCGCCAAAGTGCATGTTGTATTATGAAAATGAATAAAAATAAATAAAAAAACGTCTATCTCTCTACTATAACGTTGCAAAGGTAAGCCGCTTTTTGCTGGCACCAGACCCAATAAATAAATAAAACATCTGGCAGTAAAACTGTTAATTCTCTTTAAATACTCTTTAACTTTGAGAATGTTCAAATGGAACCAATTCACTCTGGGCAGTAGCAGCTCTCATGCCTTAACTTAAAGGCCTCTCCATACTGTCTCAGACCATCAAACGTTTCGTCGGTAAGCTTCGGTTCAACTACAAAATGACGTCACTCACATCTTCTGAAAAGCATTACCCCGAATTAGAGTTCAGAAAGCTGCACGTTGGAAAGTCTGAACTCTCTGATGAAAAGTGTGTTGGTCGGAGACAGTATGGCCTTTAAGTTAAGGCATAAGAGCTGCTACTTAAAGGAGACGTTCAGACCAGAACATGACCGCCCCTGAATGTGCATGTTTTCATAAACCTTCCTACCTGGTCAGGTGGATTTCCCTCATCGCTCATCACAGTTTAGGCATTTAGCAGTTCTGAGATCTGTTGTTCCCTCCCCACATCTAAAACATCATCTCCCAAAAGCATTTATTTCCGGGCGGGGACTGCTCATTAGTCCAAAGGTTCATTAGTCTGAATTTAGTTAGGGTTACTGAGGTTAGGGTTATAGTTAAATGGTAAATGGTGCATTTATAAAGCGCTTTACAATGTGCATTACATTCACCCATTCACACACACATACATACACCGGTGGCGGTGGAAACCATGCAAGGCACCAACCAGCTCACCGGGAGCAACTTGGGGTTCAGTGTCTTGCCCAAGGACACTTCGACATATAGACAGGAGAAGCTGGGATTTGAACCGCCGACCCATGGATCATTGGCCAACCCACTCTACCTCCTGAGCTACAGCCGCCCACAAGTTAGGCATAGTATTCTTAACATATTTGGACTAATGAACCTTCGGACTAATGAACTTTCGGACCAATGCCATGGCACCCTTCCGGGCTGGCTGAGCTCCCCTATAACTCTACGGGGCACCCAGTCGGCCCGGAAGTCTCGCGAGAAGGCGAGAATCTCATGCTTTTACTGCTGCTGATGCAATAACAGCGGATCTGTGCATCTCTAGGAACCATAAATAGACGATTCATCAAAAAAAAAAAAAACTTTGGAGCGGCCGAAATAAGCACTTTTGGGAGATTATGAAGAGGCTGTTTTAGCTGTGGGGATCAACAGATCTCAGAACATAGGCAGCAATGAGGGAAATCAACCTGACCAGGTAGGAAGGTTTATGAAAACATGCACATTCAGGGGGGGGTCATGTTTTGGTCTGAAAGTCTCCTTTAAGAAAACCAGAGAGAGTTTACCCATAGCCTGGGGACCCCCTGGAAATCCCTCAAGGACCCCTGGGGCCTGGGGGTCCCCGGACCCCACTTGGAGAACCAATGTCATAACGTAAAGGAGGAGGACTCCTTCTAACGCTGTGTGTTACGTTAAAGTAATGTTAGCCTTCATGCTAGATGCAACAACATGTTTCTCATTGTGATGATATACTTGAGGCTTGACGTGCTGCGTTGATGCTGCGTTATTGCATAATTATTATTAGGGCCCGAGCACACACAGTGTGTGAGGACCCTATTGTAATTGTAAAGATTATTCTTATTCTTATTCCCCCGAATAAATCGCGTTTTTGAGCCGCAAAACGTACTCCAAAAGTTGCGCAACTTTGCACACACATCACAAGTGGCGAAAATTTTCGTATTTAAAAAAAATCAAAAGGGGGCGTGGCCTAATGGCTCAATAGCGCTCCCTACAAAACTTCGTGCCTCAAGCCCCACCATACGGTTTCACCTACATGTACGAAAATCGGTACACATCTGTATCATGTCAGGACTCACAAAAAAGTCTCTTGGCGCCATATCCGAAACCAAACAGGAAGTCAGCCATTTAGACTAATTAGTGGCGTTTTGGCGCATTTTTGGCCGTTTTCACAGGTCGCACTTTAACGAACTCCTCCTAGGGGGTTAATCGGATCAATTTCAAGTTCGCTCGGCATACTCAAGACACCTTAACGATGAAAAGTTGTGCGAATCGTGAGTTTTCATAAAACGGCGTGCCCGTGGCGAAGCATCAAACTTCCTTCACCAAACAGGAAGTGCCCTTCGCCAAACAGGAAGTGCCTCTATAAATCATGAACCGTTTGTCGTACAGACGCGTGGCTGGTGTCATAAGACTTGATTAAGAGTCCTTAACCATATTTGGCACTTCCTTCGCCAAACAGGAAGTGCCGTTCGCCAAACAGGAAGTGGCTCTTCATCTCATGAACCGTTTGTCGTACAGACGCATGGGTGGCATCATATGACTTGATTAAGAGTCCTTAACCTTAATTGGCACTTCCTTCGCAAAAACAGGAAGTGCCCTTCGCCAAACAGGAAGTGCCTCTATAAATCATGAACCGTTTGTCGTAGACACTCGTGGCTGGTGTCGTATGACTTGATTAAGAGTCCTTCAGCTTAATTGGTTTAACTAGCCCCTCCCCCTCTTCTGATTGGCTGCTGCCCCTTGTGATGTGGGTAGAGCTGCGAGGGCCCGGTCATCGCTGCTTGCAGCTTTAATTATTATTAATTTTGTATTATAAAAGATATTATTTAAAATAAATATATCATTTTTTTTTCATATAAAAACACAGATTTTTTTTCTTCTTCAGAAGAACACTTTTATATAACACTTTTAGGTCTTAACAACAGTGATGTGTGTCATCCTATAGGAGGAGGAGAGAGGGAGAGAGGGAGCTGGACGTTCCAGAGACACAGAAGAACAGAAGATGAGCCGCCACCTATCTCTAAGTTCACATGAAGTGAACATAGAGATGGATGACCAGACCACCCCACCTCAACCAGAGGGTGGAGACACCAGGGAGGAGAACCTGACCCCATCTCAACCAGATGGTGGAGACACCAGGGAGGAGAACCTGACCCCACCTCAACCAGATGGTGGAGACACCAGGAAGGAGAACCTGACCCCACCTCAACCAGATGGTGGAGACACCAGGGAGGAGAACCTGACCCCACCTCAACCAGATGGAGACACCAGGGAGGAGAACCTGACCCCACCTCAACTAGATGGAGACACCAGGGAGGAGAACCTGACCCCACCTCAACCCAGGGAGGAGGGGCTCAACCAGGAAGACCACCAAGAGGAAGAAGGCCTTCTCACCAATGACACCACATCTGCACCTGAACAGGAGGTGAGTTATTTAATAATAACTTTATTATTAAACTTTATGAAGACCTTTAAGTGTTCAGGAGGGGCTAGTTTGCACACAATGACACTAGCACTGCTGAAGCCATGAGTGAGAACATTTGAACCCACACTCTCAGTAGGCCAAGAAGAACCTCCATTCAAAAGTATTCACATTTAAGCTACCTGGCGAGTTTCTAAATTCTAGGAGAGCTAAGGAAAAACCACGCCCCGGACTCATTTTTGAAGCATGTGATTGGCTGAACCGGAGGTAGGGAGCGCTCCATTGTAGTCACTTGGACCGCGGCACGGCGGCAGAGGTGCACCAAAACCTGAACCTATCCTTAACCTAACCCTAAACCTAACCCTAACCTTAACCCTAACCTTAACTCTAACCCTAACCTTAACCCTAACCTTAACCTCAGTAAAACTAACGCTGGTGAATGCTAACCTGGTGAAATGCGTAGCTAACCTGCCGACGCTGGTGAAAACGAGCGCTCCTTGCCTTAGCTCTCCTAGAATTTAGAAACTCGCTACCTGGCCTGGTGGAGACCTGTGCTCTGAGGAGCGTGTTTTCTAGTTTTATACACAATTGATTCATACTAATATATTTCTCTTGTGTTGTTAGGCGGAGCCTAACATCCAGCACCATGGTGTGCAATGTGACGGCTGCCAGATGAATCCTATCGTGGGGACCAGGTATAAGTGCACAGTGTGTTTTAACTATGACCTGTGCTCTACCTGTAATTCCACTGGGGTTCATAAGGAACACCTTCTGAGGTCCATCGAGCGTCCAGGGGTAAGAATATAATCACTGCTGTCATAACTCCATGTGTACATTCTTATGTTCCCCCACCGCCCACCCCTCCTGTAAATGAATGTCCTCCTTCATCATACTAGTGTCACACAAAGGTAGCACAGATAGCCAACCTGCAAGCTCACAACACAGCATTGCAACACCTTGAGACCTGTGCTCCGAGGAGCGGGTTTTCTAGTTTTATACACAATTCATTCATACTAATATATTTCTCTTGTGTTGATCCTAACATCCAGCACCATGGTGTGCAATGTAAAGGCTGTCAGATGAATCCTATCGTGGGGATCAGGTATAAGTGTACAGTGTGTCCTGACTATAACCTGTGCCCTGCCTGTCAGTCCACTGGGCTTCATAAGGAACACCTTCTGATCCAGGTCAGCATATAATCACTGCTGTCATAACTCCATATGTACATTCTTATTTTTCCCTACCACCCACCCCTCCTGTAAATCAATGTCCTCCTTCACCTTACTAGTGTTCAGTGTTGGGCAATATTACTTAGGAGAGTAATCGTTACTTATTACTTATTACTCCTTGGAAAAAGTAATAATATTATATTACTTATTACTTGGAATCAAGAGTAATATGTAATATATTAAGTTATATTAGTTTTTCTTTTTTTTTTACCTGCAAAATCTATTTAGCCAGCTCATTTTAGAACTGAATCCAATGTATTGGAACAATAAGAGTCTCTGGGATGCGATTAAAGAAATTATAATTGCAGGCTTTGTAATTAATTAATCTCAATTAATCACATTTTAATCACACATCAATATTTGACCTGGGAACAGTTAGAAACTTTTTTTAATGGATTTTGGTATACAAGCGAATCAATTAATAATTAAGACATATAATATATAACCCAACAAAACATTGCTTATTTTTTATTACATTTAAAACTCTCAGCTCTGTTGAAGACCCCTGCCTAAATAATAGGCTACATATTTTCTTTTCTGGCTAAAAAGTGTAGGCTATTTTTAGACGTGAGGTGCAGGGGGCTCTGGGTGTTCCCACTAAGGAAAGTAGGCTTTCAACTCCCTAAAACCGTCTATTTCGGTGAGTAGTTTTACATTTTACAACAGACATGAGGCTTATTGGGCTCAGACAGTGGAGGCTACGCTAAATGGCTAACAGCAGCAACTCAGTCCGCAGTGGTCCACGGTGCTCCGCTGAGCTCCGGGGACCTTGGAGCTCCGCGGACGGTCCGCGGCGGACCCCCGCGACGGACCCCCGCGACGGACCCCTCCGCGGCCGAGAAGAGTGCTTGTAGATTGTAAACGTCCCATCCATGTAAGCGTGTCGCACGCTGTATGCTCTGTGACTGTGACAGGCAGCGCAGCACTGACGCTGGTCCATGCACTGGTCTCATAAGCAACGTCATAACTGTGCGCACTGCGCAAATGACTGATCTACAAGCAACATCGCATCTCTGTAAATGTATGTTGATATCTTGTAGATCTGTTCTTTTTCTGCAATCGGCAACGATGAATGAACAAAAACTAAAAATCACACTCAAATGGCTAGTAAGAGTAACGAGAGCAGTAACGAGGCGTTTTTGGCGGAGTAATGCGTTATATATTACCGTTTTTGACAGGGTAATACCTTACACTTCTCGTTACTGGATAAAGTAATAATATTACAGTAATATATTATTAGTAATTCGTTACTGCCCAACACTGCTAGTGTTATACAAATGTAGCACAGATAGCCAACCTGCAAGCTCACAACGCACAGCATTGCAACACGTTGTTTGTAGTTCTACTATTTTAGCGTTTTTGTTTGAGTGTGAAAGTGGTTAGGCGTTTCTGTGGATTTTAAAAATATTCAACCAATGCAAAGTATTAAATATATGAGCTTACTGTATGAGAAAATAACTACTGCATTGGATCCTTTGGTACACAATTATGATAATTGTGACCGAAGGTCACAGTTTACCATGAGAAATGTCACAGCTTGTCTCCGTGTAGACCTATGTAAAAGTCCATATATGGAGGAAGACAGCCAGGCAGGCTGGTTCAGAGAGGGATATGGGGTATGGGCATAAAATGGATATATATATGGTAACTGCATGGTCCGATATACATCAATTGGCGCGTTGCATGTCGCCGTGAGCCATTGGAACACAGTAATTATAAAAATGCAGTCAACAACAACAGGCTTTTGAGTTTCATTCTAGTTGCTGGATTCACTATTTAGATATTTGATATTAATTTCAGACACGCCCCCTTCCTATACAAACCCATTGTAACTTCAAACTCCATCCATTGAAAACACCCGACCTGACTAATACTGCCCTCCTAATGTGTGTGTGTGTGTGTGTGTGTGTGTGTGTGTGTGTGTGTGTGTGTGTGTGTGTGTGTGTGTGTGTGTGTGTGTGTGTGTGTGTGTGTGTGTGTGTGTGTGTGTGTGTGTGTGTGCGTGCGCGCGCGCGCGTGTGTACTTATTCCAACACTGCCTACATGTATTGGACATTGCAGATATCCTAAATGTTATATAGACATAATAACATGTCTAATATGTTTTCAGATATGGAAACCAGAAGACTTCAAGAAAAGAGAGTGCAACACCTTTATACCATTGAGGGAAGAAAGGTAAAAATAAAATCATCACTGCACTCTGTGAAGACAGCTCTGCTGTATTTCTGTCCCTCTTCACCTTTCATTGTTAAACAATTCCTTTGCCATGTCAATACAAATGCAGTGTCAGCCTGACTTCATCAAATCATTTCCATTGAACTGCACTATGCGTTTGCAATCGCCTTTTCTGACCACAACATCCTTGACATCTTGCATGTGTTGTGGGCTTGTAGCTCTGTTCTCCCAGAGAGATTTGTAGCACTGTGATAACATTGTCCTCTGCACTTACTTGTTGCGACCGTCAGGTCGCAGTTACTATCAAAACCTCCACCGTCTGTCCGTCCGTCCGTCCGTCCGTCATGTCACACTTTTGCCCTACTCATATCTCCGCCACCGTTACCCCTATCCATGCCAAACTATGCACACAAACTCCTTGGCTACCAAACCACAACTCAATTCTCACATGGCCCTCTTCTAGCGCCACCATGAGGCCAATTCTTACAAAACTATTTTTTGGACACTGCTCCTTCAAATGTTGCCCTAAAATCATGCAAATCGGTACACACTTGGTCTACACTCATGTCTTCAACATGGATCCGTCCCATATAGCGCCACCATCAGGCTGATTTTTTTCAAACACATTTTTGGACACTGCTCCTACAGATTTTGGCCTAAAATCACGCAAATCGGTACACAGTATTTCTACACTCATGTCATCAACATGGATCTGTCCCATATAGCGCCACCATCAGGCAGATTTTTTCAAACACATTTTTGGACACTGCTCCTACACATTTTGCACTAAAAACCTGACGGTCGCTTATCTCCCGATTAGGGAGTCTTACTGGTGTGAATCTTATGACCTGCCAGGTGAAGACACAGCCTGTACATGTGTATTGGAGCTACTGGCCACTAGGGGGCGCTCTCCCCAACCTGTCCCCAGTGGACAGGTTGTCACAGTGAAATGGTGACGCTACTGTAACTGTCATTGTAAAGTACATCTGACAGAGTGTTCCTCATTACGGCTCAGTGCTGCAGCCCTGAAGCACCTATGGGTGGCTGCACCCTTCCTTGAAACTTTTTACAAAAATTAAAGGACTTACAAACTAAGAAGGGTGGAAGTAATGAGACCAACATAAAGATGGAGCATTAATCATAAAATGATAATATCGCAGCGCTACAATGAAGGGCACAGTGAGCCAAGCCGCCACCTAAAAGATGCAGTTCACCCCAAAAAAATTTGAGCGGTGGTAAATCACTCCTAAGAGTGGCTGTGCGTGTGTCCGTAGCCTTTTTCCTCAGCGTTTTGCCATAGTAAAATGTGTGTACATAGCATCATGTTTGTCTAGTGATGTCATATGTCGTATGTATGTAGCCTTTTTCCTCAGCGTTTT
>NC_137818.1:2776069-2793569 GCF_963921795.1 Nannobrachium achirus | reverse complement strand
ACATCAGAAAATATTTAGAGCTATAAACCCCCATAAGACTTGCAACATGTCATTATTTGAAAATAACGTGTCACATTGTGATGAGCTTGTAGATCGACTGTTTTTGAATATCTGTAAGATAAAATAGTACACTTAAACTGTTCCTCATTTTGCTGGGGACCCCCTGGTTCACCCTCGAGGACCCCTGGGGGTCCCCAGACCCCACTTTGAGAAGCAGTGTATTGATGTGTTGTCCTGTTGTGTCATCAGGGATGGACGGTGTCAGTGTGGACGTCCCAGAGACGAACATCCAGCAGACATCAAGACAGCTGAGGACACTGAGTGGACCACTAAGAAGCACTCCTCTGAACAGCCCACTGATGCTTATGGAAGTTTGAAGTTTGAGGGAGAGTTTTGGCCCAAAGTGTGTGACTGACAATGTGATCAATGTTCTCTGTGGTTCATGATCCTCTGTCTTCCATCATCTGTTTAACATGATTCAGTCAAGAGGAGGTTGTTATTGCTTTAACCCATTTAGACCTGGACAGCCTACGTTCTTACACCCTTCAATCTGGGAAAGCATCTGTGTCATTGAGTTTTTATCAAGGACCCCCAAAATGATACTTATTTGTTCCAAGGACCCCACCCACCCCCCTCACACCCCCCACCCCTCACACCCCCCAGACGAAAAAATTAAAACATGACACGCTTAAATTATTCAACAATGGGGCGCCCGGTGGCCTACTGGTCAGGGCGCGTGCCACGTAGGCATGGATGCCTGCCGGCGTCGCCGGTTTGATTCCCAATCCGGACGGCCTTTGCCCGCTTGTCGCTCCCAATCTCTCTCCCCATTTCCTGTCAGCCCCCCCCCCCCAATAAATAAAAACATTGTTGAGAAACATTGTTCCAAACGTTTTCAAAGATAGCAGATGTACAAGCTCACAGCGCGGCATGAAGTGACACGCAGTAAGCTTTTATATCTGCTATTTTCAGGACACTTAAAACAGCCTCAGGTCCACATGGGCCGATTACACACACACGCGCACGCACGCACGCACGCACGCACGCACGCACGCACGCACGCACGCACGCACGCACGCACGCACGCACGCACGCACGCACGCACGCACACACACACACACACACACACACACACACACACACACACACACACACACACACACACACACAATGAGATATAAACCCGTTACCCGCCCCTCTTGATATGACAGTTGAGAGTGTATTTAGGTTGATCATGTCCATCACTGTCATCTTCTGATTTGTCTCTTTGATCACCTGTAGTTCCTGCGTCTGTCATCAGACACTGAACCCTCCCATGTCTACGACCTGATGACTAGGAAGCATAATGATGATGGTGGGTGGAGTGTGCTTGGGACCCCACCCTCCTTGGTGGTGTCTGTGGAGGGAGGAAGTCCAGGGTCCAGGAGGTCATCAGAGAGGGACTGGTCAAAGCCTTGGCTAAAAGAATAGGTGTGTGTGTGTGTGTGTGTGTGTGTGTGTGTGTGTGTGTGTGTGTGTGTGTGTGTGTGTGTGTGTGTGTGTGTGTGTGTGTGTGTGTGTGTGTGTGTGTGTGTGTGTGTGTGTGTGTGTGTGTGTGTGTGTGTGTGTGGAACAAGTCAAAATTAAAGTGATAAGCAGTGAGCAGAAAAAATGTAATCTGATAAAAGGATTCTCAATCCTGAACCTCTTTGTTTCATCACTTCCAAGGTTCAAGGTTGAACTTTATCGTTACATTGTTTATTGTTATTATTGTTTATTGTTTATTGTTACATCTTGTGTACTTGAGAGTAAAACTAGTTTTGGTTTGGCTTCCTTCAGACAAGCAGCAGCATGGATCATAACAACAGCAGAATAAAATAACTTAGAAAGATTTAAGGAAAAGAGAGTGCAAAAGAAATAGCAAAGAGAGAATAAAAAGAGCATCATGAAATTGACTTTTTTCCCAGTGTGGTATATAGTATGTACAGTATACACCAACACCACTGTTTTGTGTAAACTATGTTTAAACAACTTCACAGTATATTCTATATGCAACAGATTAGTATATTCAACCTCACAGTATATTCTATGTACAGTAGGTGCAGTTTAAGCATAACAGTGTGATTTTCAACACTTTTACTTCTACTCCACTACAGGCAAATATTGTACTTTTACTACACGTTTTAAAACTTTATTACTAGTCACTTTGTAGATTTATATTCTTATTATAACACCACACCACTTCAGTCCTATTTAAACGTTGGCAAGTTGAAAATAGATGATATACAAGCTCGCAATGTGTCGCGATGCGAAGCGTTGTAAGCTTGTAGACATTTTGTGAGCTTGTAGATCCGCTATTTTCAAACGATTATTATACATTTTAAACATTATGATAACTTACTGTTGTAGGCTATATGGTGTGTGCGTTGGCTCTCTATAAATTATAATATTATAAATCATACATACCAAACCACTTTAGCCCTATTTTATACCTACTGTAGGCTGTTTGAAAATTGCCGATCTACAAGCTCACAACGCGTCGCCCAGGGACGCGTTGTGAGCTTGTAGATCTGCTATTTTCAAACATTTGTACTTTTTACTTTTGGTGCTTAAGTACATTTTGATGACAATACTTTGTACTTTTACTCAAGTACTTTTTAATTTTTAATAACTCATTATTTTCCACCACTATACATTAGGGGTTTTCAAAGTGGGTGACGGGGCACCCTGGGGTGCCGCGACGGCAGTCCAGGGGTGCCGCGAGATAATTTGATAAAATTATCTTGAAAAAATATTTAGTATCATTTTAAACTTGAAGTACAAAGTTATTTTCAGTCAGTTCTAACCAAAATAGCTATTATCTCAAAGTTTTCCTCGCAACAATCACTAAAATATCGCCACTGTCGGGCAGAAACCTCGTATCTCCAAGTTTCAAATTTGTAAGTCTTTTGGTAAAGCAAAGCCCTGCTTCATCATACAAGACTGTCGCACAAAACTAGTGAAAACAGCAGATCTGCTGTTTTCACTAGTTTAGTACATTTTATACATGATAAATACAAAACAAACAGTTTTGGACATACAAGGTGAAGGTTTCCACCCGACAACGATGGAGTGAAAATTATAATGTAGGGGTGCCTCGGATGAAAAAAATATTTATGGGGTGCCCTGAGACAAAAAAGTTTGGGAACCCCTGCATTAGATACTCATACTCTATAGCAGGGGTCTTCAACGTTTTCAGGCCAAGGACCCCTTAGTTGAGAGAGAGATGAAGCAGGGACCCCCACAACCTGTTCATAGATTCCATATTGTTTCATCGTTTGACAGCACAATCATCAGTGTATTTTGGATTCATGCCAATGTGTGTTTTCAGATATTTAACCACTTGAACCGTCAATACTTAATAAACTTGACCTTTCACTCTGTACATTGTGAGCTCTTTTCCCCCCTCTACACCAAAGCTCTTTGCCGAAAATAGCCGATCGAGGTGTTGTGAGCTTGTCGATCTGCTATTTTTGGCTAAAGTTCTCAGAATATGGATACTATAGGGGTTCAAGTGGTTTATATAAAAAAGGAGAAAAAAGTTTCTATTCCACAAAGATTTGGAGGACCCCCTGTAGTAACTCTGAGGACCCCCTAGGGGTCCCGGACCCTCTGTTGAAGACCCCTGCTCTATAGCAATGATTACTCTCACAATATAGAGCTATTTAACACTGTTACTGAACAAACACTCTATAGCAATGATTACTGTCACAATATAGAGCTATTTAACACTGTTACTGAACAACTGTCTGTCCCCCCCCCCCCTCTCTCTCACACGTGCACGCACGCACGCACGCACGCACGCACGCACGCAAACACACACACACACACACACACACACACACACACACACACACACACACACACACACACACACACACACACACACACACACACACACATACACACACACACACACACACACACACACACACACACACACACACACACACACACAAACAGGAGATGCCTGGATCCTGACAGAAGGCTTTGATGAAGGCGTAGGGAGATGTGTAGGAGAGGCGGTGAGGGAAGTCAACATGCTCTTCCCCAGGGTCCTTGTGTATGGAATCTCTCCCTGGGGTGTCAATGTGCACAACAAACACCTGTTGGTCAACCAGGTATTAACACACAAACACTGTTTACACAGTGTTTTCCTCCATCGTATTAATCGTCTTCATAAAATGATCATTATTGCTGCAGTAACTCCTATATTTACATCACATACTGTACCATACTGTACTGAATGTTACGCATTGTTTTTTGACAATTTGAATTATAATCTAGTTGAGTAATAAATATGGACCACGACTTCCTGTCTTGGATCCATACTGAGTCAATTCAGCCCCCCCAATACACACACACACACACACACACACACACACACACACACACACACACACACACACACACACACACACACACACATCTTAAGCCCGATTCCCGCGGGATTAACATTACCTGAGGACCCCAGGTAAAGTGGAAAGATCACTGAGGTCCTCTGTTTTTTTAATCCCGTGCGAATCGTCCATGTCTGTAATAATCACGGATGACATGGGGTAAAGATTACAGGCCGTTTTACCTACCATAATAATCACTTTACAGACGTCCTCTGATAAAACTAATCCAGCGCGAATCGACATCTCCGTAATCGCGGTAAAATCACCTTTTCTGCATTCTTTTTTTAAGCGTCATGGAATACAGCGCACAGGCGGACGAAGGAGTGCCACGCATGCACACACACACACACACACACACACACACACACACACACACACACACACCAAACACTCTGAAAGTAGCCTATATAATCAATGCGAAATTGGGAATTATTTTGTAAAAGCGAGTAATCGCCGATTAGGTCTATAATAACCTCTTTAACTCTTATACTGCTTTGAACGTTCCTGTTCGCCCCAATTCTTGAGGTCGAGTAGGGCCAATACGGCCGTTCGTTCGTTTGATGTTTTTTATGGATTATGATAAAAGACGTCCTTGCGCAACTTTTGAATGCATAATTGGTCGTGGGTGTCGTTTTGAGGACAGCCGGAAACCGTTCATAAAAAAAAAAGTAAACAGACTGTCCTGGCTCCGCCTGCCCAGAGCGACTCTGCGCCTGCCTAGCTGCCAGGGGCGTCAATTGGGTATGGCAGGGGTATGCAGCTGCCATACCTTGACAGGGGGAAATAATAAAAATGTACTTTTCATCGTGCCTGTTGCTAAGGTATGGCAACATGACTGGTGTCTTCACCAGACACCAGTCATGTTGCCATACCTTAGCTTGTTCTGAACTGACGCCACTGCTAGCTGCTAGCAGCCTTGAGGGACTATATTGTTTTATGCATCGGGCTGTTAGTAGAGAAAGAGAGAGAGAAACGTTGGTAAAAGCGATCATTTTGTCGGAAATCAGTTGTTTTATAGTATTAGTAGTATAGTAATTGTAGTAGGTAGTAGTATTTAGCAGTACTAGAATATTGAGATGTATTAGGCCAACTCAGCCTCAACTTGCTGGTATCATTCCGCCGAAGTGCGACCCAACCCCCCCTGGCCGAGGAGCAGCAACAGCAGATCCACCGATAGAAATAAACTTTGTTAGAATTAGGATTACACAACCTACCCGTGTTGGTGACCCAGGACCAGCGCCCATGGTGGTGGTGGTCGTGATGATGATGATGATGATGATGATAATGATGATGAAGAAGAGAAAAAGATCACTGTAGCCATTGTTATTGAAGATAAAAAGATTGAAGATGGTGCCAGTCGCGAAGAACCGGGGTCCAAAAATGGATCAAGAGCCTCGTGATATTGTGGAAACCGATCCCGACGGAGCTCGACCCCCGTGTAGGATGGATCCCCCCGCCCGGGGGCTCACATCGCCGCAGCAGCAGAGACCCATGTACCGCCGCGAAAAGACGGACGAACTGGGCGATTTGGCCAATGAAGAATGGCTTCCGCGTAGAGACCCCTCGGAGAACAGAGGCCACGATTCTACTGTCCAAAGTAAGACTTCCAATCCAGTGCATGTATGTATTGTATAGTTGTATACTGTATATAGTTGTATACTGTGTGATAACAGAGCATCCGTGTGGAACTGGAAGCCTGGGATGGGGGGATGGTCAGTGATCAGTGAGATAGGGTAACGGTTTTCCATTGCGACGTGTTGCCACTCCGACATTGGGATCCGGTCTAGAGCCCGCCTACTGCATCCGGCTATTTACACGTACACATACATGCAAGAAATGTTTCCGTATCCGGACCGGATCAGTAACTTGATCCAAGCAGTTAGGATCCACGTGCTTGGTTTGTTTTTGTCGCTACTCAGGACACACGTGGAGTTCCTATCACGCGCGTGCACGTACCGCGTGTAGTGTACGTGCACTGCACAGCCTACTAGGATTATTTGATGGGAATTTAGGATTTATTGGCTTAGTTTGTGTGTGCGTGCGTACGATGCGTGTGTGTGTGAGAGAGAGGGAGAGGTTTCTTTTTATCGTCATCATCATCATCATCATCATCATCAGTAGCTGATGATGTAGCTTTTCAGTTCAATTCAAAGGAGCTTTATTGGCATGAGAAAACATACGTTTACATTGCCAAAGCAAGTGTTACAAATAAAAACTGTTGAAAATGGGGAACATATATACAGTTGGAGGGAGTACAGCTTTGTGTAAACAGAGCTATGTTGCATTGTGACATTTTATATAGGTATACAGGGTATAAAGGGAATTTCACTGTGACAGTAAATGCATGGTAACTATTTACTATAACTGCATTTTATGTTATATATGAACTTATTGTAAGTCATTTGCTAAATGTCAAAATTGTAAATTGATTTGTTTAGATATAAACTATTTGATATTTTCCTGGCTATGATTTTAGATGATGAGTCGACGATGATGATGAGCCTACTTCTTCATTTCCACATCGTGGTCGTCCAAGGACAAGGATAGGTAAAGAAAAAACAAACTTTTTTCTGTAAATCAGACTTAGCACCATGCACATGCTCACATAGACATCAAAGGGGGCTTGAGCCCCTGCCCTTTTATCCATCTGTAAAAAGTGCCCTCTCCAGACCATGAATGCTGTTTTTACATAATTACTATATATATATATATATATAGAAGTGTATTGAAGGACCACAACAGCTTCACATGGTTTTGCAACTCAGAGTTTCATGCCATAGGACAATCATCAGGCAAAAAGCCTGCAACAACAAGAAAGGACATACATGAGATAATATGACATTTGTAAAAATACAGGCAATATATATATATATATATATATATTTGTGTGGTAAGCAGGAAGTGCATAGACTGTTAGAGAGGCAGGGGTTGACATTTCTAAAACGGCCTTTTGATGAAAATAGTAGGCCCCCAACCTCCACGCATTCTGCTGTGACGCGTTGTGAGCTTGAAGGTGTACTATTTTTCATGTATTTTATAGTAATTATGTATTTGTATAATTTACAGATCGACCATGGGCTCGTGTACGAGTTCAGCAGACCCGGTGGAGCCCTTCCGGAGGAGCCTGGCTGGAGTGAAACAGAATGGAGCCCCAGGCCCTGTGCAGGCTGAATGACACACACGCACGCACGCACGCACGCACGCACGCACACACACATATACACTCTGTAGACATGTAGTGTCACAGTGAGATAAAGAGAACCCTGAAAGCTGAAGCAGGATTCAGGCTGAAGCTCATGTCACTGTGTCAATGTTCTGCACTGCTCTTACTACTGCTCTTACTTCTCTTACACACTAAAAGTGTGTAAAAAGACACTTTTTCTTGTTTTTATTTTTTTTAATTTGTTTGTAAACAACCACTGATCATAGGTGTGATGTTACTGAAGCCAACAATAAAAGGCTAGAGAGATTTCTGCCTGAAAATGTATTCTTCACAAAAATGCATTTTTCTCAGCTTTATGTTCTCAAAGAGCTGTTTTTAGGCCACATTCTGCAGCTTCTAGCTAATGAACAGAACAAGATAAAAACTCGAAATCTTTTTCTGTTGCAAAGTAGACATTCTATTCTTCGTTGCCATATAATTGTTGTCTTTATAGTCGAAACCAAATTTCTCCAGTAGGCCTTCAAAGATGAGCGACAATTCTCAATTTAGCTGGCAGTGGATTGAGCTTTTTGTTCAATTCTGTGGCAGTAAAAGAGTTAATATGTCTGTCCCATCTTCTGTCTGTCTGTCTGTCTGTCTGTCTGTCTGTCTGTCTGTCTGTCTGTCTGTCTCTCCTCCTCGATCGCTTTCTCTCTCTCCTCTCTCCTCTCTCTCTCTCTCTCTGTGTGCGCGGTGGCACATGCTTAAAAGAACAGATTTGCAAGCTAACATCCTGTACTAACCGACAGTGTTGATAGCTTGTAAATCTGTTCTTTTTGCGCATTTAACAACCTTGTACTTGTTTTAAAAAACTCCATGCTCTGCAGCTTTCTATTGGACACAGACAGACAGGTTCATATGTGCATACAGCTAGGGAGGAGAGTATATTTTACATTTATGTGAGGCTAGTACATTTTGCACCCATATTACTGTTGTGTCTTAATAATATGTTGCTTTTAACAAGTAAACTAAGTATTACCATGCTGATTGGCGGAGCCTGTTGCGCACTCACTGACTGTGGTCAGTGGTCACGGTGACCCAGGCTGTCTGCCTCTATGCAGCGGCAGCTGCTAAAGTTTGCGTGAGTACTTTGATGGCAACGTGTTGATAGCGAAATTACATGCAATTAAGACTTGAATGTGAATGTGAATGACTCATTACCTCCGAGTAGGCTACTACTACCCCTGCCTCTGTCATTTAAATAATTAATCCAGAGAATGCAATAATAGCCTACCATGAATTATGGTTCAATGTAAAGGTGTCTCCACACCAAACAACCGACAAGAAACTCTTTCCAACTCCAGGCAGACTGGCAGTCGGTGGCATTTAGTGGCAAACTTGGCATTTAAAAGTCGGGTGATGGAAAATTGCATTCAGATGAGACGCACATGAGCCTTCAGTGCTAAACTGGGGTTTGCCAGGTTTGCTCATTATAAGTAACTTTGGTCTAATCTTCCTGTAAAGTCTGTTTCTGAAGTGTAGTTGCTTATTTGGCCTTGCTTTCAACATTCTTCAAGAAAATAGCTAATGTAATAGAGCTCAAGTGGTGAAACTGTTGGGCTTGTTTTCATAGACCTGGTCGCTCGTTTCACTCACAGAGTTTGGCAGCTTTGACACGGCTTCTCTTGTCAAAACGGCACAGCAGCAAACTATTTTCCTTTGTACTCGATTGGTAGGCTTTAGGAACTGAGAGTTGAGATTGAGAATATGGTATTTACGGTAGTTAAAATGTGCCATGGGAAAATGTATCTATAATATAAATATAACTCGGAGCAGAGCCCATCAGCCCAGAGTCACACCAGCTGCTGCTGGAGTTGATTGGTTTGACGTCTTTTCACTGGCATGATGTAATTGATTATTTGAGAAAGATTACAATAGTATACACATTACAGCTTGTAGATCTGCTGTTATAAATAATATGCAACTCGTCTTCATCCTATGATCTGGGAGAAGGATGTGGTGCCTGTTGCTCTAGCTTCTATAGGAGTCTCCACCGCCTCATTGATCATTTGTTTAATTGGCTCGTTCACCGGCACATTGACTCTCGATCGGAATTTTGAATTATTTATTTAAATCAGACTGAATAAATACTTTAATATTAAACAAATACTGTTAATGTAAATGCTAAAACTGAGAGAGTGTAGTCTGTGTACACATGAATGGTCCTTTCGAGGACAATGGATTAATGTCCGTGATTTCAAGTAAAACACAGACATGGCTTATCCCGTCCGAATCTACCATAATAATCACAGAGGACGTGGGGTAAAGATTACTTTACCCCACGTCCCCAGGTAATGTTAATCCAGCGCAAATGGGGCTTTAGACTCAGAAGCACCTGGATAACAACAGTACTACTAGTAATGTCTACTATTACGTACATACTAGGGATGTGAATCTCGACCACTGAGGCGATACGATACGCATCACGATACACTCCCAGCGATACGATATAATTGCGATACATTGAAATCTTGCCGATACGATACATCACGATACACCCCTGACCCCGATACGATGCGATATGATTCACGATATTTTGCGATACACCCCTGGTGCTTACGATGCGATACGATTCACGATTCGGTGCGATTCAACACAATGCAAAGGATTTATATTAAAGCCCATGTAAATTTCCCCCCCAAAAAATTACTAAAAATGCATTACATTTAATTTCCAAACAATTTATTGTTTCACTGTAGTACTAGGCTCTGTCTAACAATCCAACTTATTGAAATCTGGGAGAACACTCCTTGCTGGCTGGTAGAATTGTTTGATTAATACTATATCATTATATCATTATTATATATCATTACATCCTCAACAGGTGGTCAGGGACCCATAGGGTCCTCAGAGTTATGTGAGGCGGCCAAATATTAATAGTTCGTTTTTACAGTAACCAATTGAACCCTAGCAAGTAACAACCCTATGGGGGAACATTAGCCAATACATTAACACTTATTGAGGGTTTAAGAGATAATAATTCATGGATTATAATGAATAACATAAATCCATCATAGGCCTATTAATAGAAAAGATAATGTGTGAACAAATAAACACAACATAGTAATGTATTAATGTCACTGATGAAATAGTGCTGTCAAACAAGTCTCTGACAAGTTTTAATCTGCAACAGTTTTATATAATAGCCTACAGTAGTCTAAAATAGCCTACAGTGGGGGTCCCTGCTTGATCTCTCTTCTCAGTTAAGGATCCTTGACCTGTATTATTATTATATTGTATGAATATAATCTAGGATTTTGACATTTCTAGCCAAAATGTTTCAAAACGTAGATATTTGAGTCACAACGCGTCGCGTTGTGAGCTTGTAGGTCTGCTATTTAGGTGCGTGCGCGACACCGTCGAGCTGCCAAGTATAAATCAGGCTCCAGCCTCTCTTTGCAGAGGGAACAGCAGCAGCAGAAGAGTGTTCTGCCTGCTACAGTAACAAGTTGTGAAACAGTGTCAAATACTTTGTTTTAATCGCTAGCTGCACGCCCAGTATCGTTGTTGTAGTTCATACGTGTGTGTAGTTAAAGCGTGGAAGCTTCTGCTTTGTTTAAATCAATTCCGTCGCAGACTCGACAAGAAGAACAGACGGGTGTGGAATGTGGATCATAATATCACACAGCGTGCTCCAGTCCAGTGACACAACAACGGATCACATCAGCGAACATTGGACAGGGATGTTATAAAGCTAAACGTGGTACTAATCTTGCATGTTTGACCAGTGGGCTCACGAGTGCTGTCTGTCTGTATCTGCATTCGGTCGTGTCGGGTGTTCACTGCGCTCCGCTGAGCAGCCAGTGCTGCTGTAAAAGACGCTGTCTGTAGAGTCGCTACAAGTGCTTTTTGGGGGGAGGGCTGATGGGGCATTCAATGCGCCTCGGAAACACAGTATAGAATGAAATACTATTATGCAAAAACCGATCCAACCGTGGAATGTACCGATCCAAACACTCACGATACGATACATCACGATTCCAGCCGTCAATTGTACCGATCCACCCTGAATGAACCGATTCACTCGTATCGCGCACGTTTGTATCGTGATTACGATCCGTACCGATATATCTTCGCATCCCTAGTACATACATTAGTAGATGTAATTCCTGTGTTCTTCCATCTCAGGGCGGATATGTTCACTACTCTGTTGAGAACAAAACCAGTGCCTCCTGTTGTCTGGAGAAGAACCATCGTGGCTTCCTGCTGGTGGATGATGGGAGAGAAGGGCACAGAGGAGGAGAGAAGATCTTCAGGGTCAAGTTGTTCGAGAAACACATCCCCACACGACACATCAAGGGTAAGAGATGGTGGACGTTGATGATTTGTCTGTCAGTGGAATTAACTTAAGCATGGTATTATTTGCCACGCCCAGGTCAAAAGGTGACTTAAGAGTAGTATAAATAGCAGAAACTATAATAGGTAAACTGTGGTTGTTTTGGTGTTGAACTGCTACAAGAAACTAGGCAAAAACTATTGATTATTTTCTTAGTGATTATTCCATCTATGATTTTCTGGATTAAGAACATATTAATTAATAAAAAAAGTTATAGATGGATTATTTAATTATTTAATCATCCTTAAACAATTGAACCATAGCTTAAAGGTATGTCCTCACTGGCGAATTAGCGAAAGCGACGCGAATAAGCGAACCTAATAGGCGAAGTATTCGCGATTCGCCTTTTTCCATACACACCAAAAAGCGACACGAATATGCGTAAATATTCGCTTAATTTGCCTAAAAACGAGGGGGTGATATCTGCCTGTAGCCACAGGAGAAAGGAGAAGAAAGGAGAGAGAGGAGAACGGACGGGGAAACAAATAAAACAATGGAAACAACATCCTCAAGTGATGATGACCTGGTCGTGGTTGTTAGCCTATTAAATAAGAAAAAGAAAAAGAAGAATAGAAGTCTTCACCGGCGCACACAACCCATCACATCACAGAAGAGACAACACTCGTTCACCGTTCCCCCTCCGCCTAAAACGAGGGGGTGATTATCTGCCTCTGGCGCAAGAGAAAGGAGAAGAGAAGAGAGGAGAGAGTAGAACGGAGACAGCTAGGGCCCAGGGAAACAAATAGTAGACTACACGCGCTCCCTGTTTGCGAGACAGTGCGCTCTTCGTATTATATCGCCTCTCTCTGCACGCAGTGCATTTGGCCAGAGAGAGAGAGGGGAAGCCAGGGGAGCAGAGCTTTCACCGTTCCTCCTCCGCCCGTGTCCCTGCATACTGACAGGTCCCCGCAGCAGCTGGTGGAAAGTAACTAAAAGTACTTGAGTAGCCTGTACTTGTAGATGAGTCCAATTTCCAGTAATTTCCTTCTACTCCACTACACTTCGGATCCTTTTATATTTAATACCCAGCGATTTATTTTAAAACATTAGTCTTTTTGCAGTTATAAATTAGCCTAAAACATACATAAACCATGCTTTTACCAATTACCAGTAATGCATTGGAGTACTTTTTCCAATCAGCCACGCTGCCACGAGAGAGACACGGAAAAGGAGAAAAACACCGTTGCCCTCGGCCTCAATGCAACGTGAAGGTCCCTCCACCATTCTCTCTCTCTCTCTTGAAATAGGGTAGAGTGAGCTTACTTTGATACACAGAGAGAGAGGAATTCGCCTTTGAACGTTCGTTAAATTCGACACAAGGGCGAATAAAAAACAGACGCCTTTTCGCTTTTTCGAAATTCGCGGTTGGTGTGGATGCTTCCATTGACTTTATAAGGTTTTAAACAAAAGGCGAATTATACGCTAATTCGCTATTCGCCAATTCGCCCTCAGTGTGTACGGACCTTAATTCATAAAAACACCTATCATGCTGTCTAAAAGAAGTGTTTTGGCGCTATTAAAAAGCTCTTAATAACAACAGCTCTTAAGAAGATTGAGGTGGAGGCGTGACCAATTGCCATTTTGCTATTATGAGTGCGGTAACGTGTGCACTATACGCAAAGGCGTTATTCGTAAAAGTCCCAGAATTAGTCATGGGCGTGTTTGGGCGTTAATTTAATCAAACCCATCAGCGTGATGGGTGTGATTCCCTTTAGATTCAGCGCAAGACACAATGCTATTGAGTGCGTTAAGGGGTGAGATTTAAAATAAAAAATTATGTCATATTGAAAGGAGAAATGTCCAAGAGCATGCATGGCCATAATGATGATATGGTCACAATCCCAATGCATGCATAAATAAAACTATGTTTGATACACATACTATAAGTATCAGCCACATGTTACTGATCATAGAGAATGTAATGACAACCACAATCTAAATGATTCATTCAAGTGTTACTGAGTTACACATGAACTCAGGAGCCACTGAGGCGCTCAAATCATTGTATTTACACAGACTAACATCTTAATGATAAACACAACTTACACAAGGGATTGAAACTCTCGTTATAATTTAATAATTTACATTGATTTAAGACCTATAATTCCCTGTTCTTTCTGTTGCCACAAAGGAAAAATAATCCATCTGACATATTTGCGCTGTTTCCTGAATGAATGAGCTCTTCTCTCTCTGTCAGAGGAGCCTGAGGAGGCATGCATGCATGCATGGCCCGCATTTTTACACGAAAAGGGCGACCGACCAGAAATGTGTTGCAGTCTGTGGTGGTTGCTCTACAGTTTACGACAGGTTATGAAATTTGGTGTAACACCGGGTGGCGACATTAGGAGAACTTATTTGTGCTCGTCTTGTTTACATTCATTAATCACGCACGACATGGCAGGGCTTGAGAGAAACCCTTTAGTAAGGCGTTGGAGGGATTCACACTATTTTTGGATTTACTGGTGAAAGGATATTTCAACGTCATTACATTATCCACGTTGACGTTGAAGCTGCAGGCAGCCACGCACAGCTGACACAGCGGTGCCATGGCATTGGTCCGACGGTTCTAAATTCCGAAGGTTCTATATTCCGAAAATGGGCTCCGTGGGCCCAGGGTTCGTTGTTCCGACAGCCCATTGGTCCGAACATTGAATTCCATTGCTCCGAAGGTTCTTTGTTCCGAAATCACCGGGGTTTCATTGGGCCAGCGATGTCAATCGGCGCTCTCCCATGGTGCCGGTGCCGCCGAAATGAGCACACAAAAAAAGAACCTCGGCAGTCACAATGACTGAAAGCGCTTTACCCTGTTTTAATCCATCCGATCCGATCGTGGGTATTGTGCCTTCGCCTCTGTTGCGCGGCACGCCTCGATCAGCCGATGCGCAAAATAAAAGAAAAAAGATCTATAAGTGGTAGCCCATAATGACCGCTATTGTGGTGATATCGCCAACATTCCCACTGGGCACGACTCTCTATGCATACAATAGACATGACAAGGTTCATAAGTTGACGCATTTGGAGCTGAATTATCAGTTAATATGCAGCTATTTGTTTAAAAAATGACACAATGCGACATAGCTCTCGATCATATGGTCCCCATTTTCTAAGGGTTTCATTTTATTTTGACAATTGCTTTGCCAATGTAAAGTATGTTTTCTCATACCCAATAAAGCTCCTTTGAATACCCCCTTCTGTTTGACGTTTCTTTAAGCGTGGCTGTGGTTCGCTATTAAAGGCTTAAAGGCTTCGGGTTTCATGCAAACTCCAAATAATGTAATGGCCACGCACAGTGTCCTTGCTATGATTTTAAATAAAACACGTTTTTACTTTACACTGAGCTACCTTGTATCCTTTAAAAGATCTCCTTCTTATTATTTCACTCTTTTGAAACGCACAGCACCGTAAATTAACTTGGAACCTTTGTCCTGTAACTACAGCGCTTTTTCATCTTATCACATAACGTAGTCTTACCATCTGATGAGGCTGAAGTGGCCTATGGATGAAATCTAGGCCTATAGTGTCTCCATATTAGCCAGTAAAGGTGAGTGAGCAATTGTTCAGTATAAGGGTTTATATGATATCATTTATTCAATAATATAGCCTATAATTATTAGCCCTGGCCTGGTTGCGAGGTTGAATCTCATAATTTAACCTCTTATTTATACGTGCCCATTTATACGTGCCCATTTATAACGCGCAGTGGATCCATCGCGCACTCAGGCCACTATTATATTCTATATGCTGCAGATTGAATAATCATGGTTATATAAAGTGACAACGTACTTTGTCAAACCTATTATTAACCAAATGTTTTATTATACGTTTTATAGATCAGGATATAGAATGTAGGCCTATATAATGTCTATATTATGAATAGCATCTTCAGGGGATGCCTCGCTGCCAGCTTGGGCACAGAATTTGGAAAGCTCCCTCATACACAGAAAAAACGTGTGAAATGTTAATAAAATATGTAGGCCTATAGGATATGCACATCCGTTTCTTGTTAGGCGGATTTGTGGACTAAATCTGCAGCATAGGCCTATAGATTATAATAGTAGCCTGAGCTGGAAACATGCACGCATAGATAAAAACTAGTCGTATTTTGACATCCTTGCATTAGGCCCTGTGACTTGAGCAGAGAGAAATACCATACAAATCTTTCGCAGAAGGCGCAACACGTCTCACGTGACCTATATCATGTCATCACTCCTCAAAATGGACAGATCTACAAGCTAACAACGGGTCATGTACGCACTGCCTTGACAACTTGTAGATCAGCTTATTTTGGCAAGCAAGTCTCTCATGCGATGGATCCACTGCGCGTTAGACTGGCCACATTCTGAAAATATAATTCAGTTTAGTCGTGCGAATGGGAGGTGGTGAAGTTGCCACATTCTTGCATATTTAATTGATACGTTTGCACATTGTCATCCGAAACAAGGAGTCACTGAGTCCACGTCTGTCCACGGGACATGTAGGCTATGTATCCAAGCTGCATAATAATGCCTCCTCCATCTCCCTGTGTTTATTAATTCTTCAAGTTCAACTCACAATGTAACCGCAGGAGTCAGGACCCCCGCAAATATTTATCTGACTGCGGTCGACGGTCGTATAAACGGGCGATCAAAAAATAAAACCATGCGGCGGCGGGAGAGACTCGCAAAATCTATCAGCAATTAACCAGACAGCAAATAGGCCTACTTTAGCAAGATATGAATATCTACGAAGAGGACAACGTCAACGTGTCTGTGTCTCTCTCTCTCTCTCTCTCTCTCTCTCTCTCTCTCTCTCTCTCTCTCTCTCTCTCGTCTTGCCCTCCGCTGGCTCCCTCTCTGCGCTCCGCTACGCGTAAAGCGTCTCCATTTGGACATGATTTGGCAGAGAGCAAGAGAGAGAGAGAGAGAGAGAGAGCCTATATATGATATACAAGTGACTCCAGTGGCACTTTCCTTTCATCTAACTGTGAGCAACTCCTCACAAATACACTATATGTGCGATCGAGGGAGCGGTGATCAGAAATGAAATCAATGAGGGGAGGAGGCGGCCAGAATGGTCAGAAATCTAATGAGAGCGGACGGTCTGGAGGGGGATTTAACCTTTTATAAATAACTATGGATTTAACCCGCACATGGCTCTATATATTGCCTGTATTTGAGATAGCCTACGGATGTGTCTTCACACATGTCAAAACGTTGTGTATTTTCCGACAATACGTTAGAGGATTCGTTTTAATCGCAATAAAACGTGCCCGTGTGAATGCCGCCATAAATGGGCACGTATAAATAAGAGGTTAAATTATGAGATTCAACCTCGCAACCAGGGGCTAATAAATATATATTATTGAATATATAAATGATATCATATAAACCCTTATACTGAACAATTGCTCACTCACCTTTACTGGCTAATATGGAGACACTATAGGCCTAGATTTCATCCATAGGCCACTTCAGCCTCATCAGATGGTAAGACTACGTTATGTGATAAGATGAAAAAGCGCTGCTAGTTACAGGACAAAGGTTCCAAGTTAATTTACGGTGCTGT